>NC_080664.1:310481-610481 GCF_027579445.1 Ammospiza nelsoni
CCCACCACCCCACCCACCCACCCCACCCACCCCACCCCACCCACCCCACCCCCACCCACCCCACCCACCCACCCCACCCACCACCCACCCACCCCACCCACCACCCCCACCCACCCACCCACCCCCCACCCCCACCCCACCCCACCCACCCACCACCCACCCACCCACCCCACCCCACCCACCACCCCCACCCCACCCCACCCCACCCCACCCCCACCCCACCCCACCCACCCACCCCCCCCCACCCCACCCCACACCCACCCACCCACCCACCCCACCACCACCCACACCACCCACACCCCACCCACCCACCCCACCCCACCCCCACCCACCACCACCACCCCCCCACCCCACCCCACCCCCAACCCCCACCCCCACCCCCCACCCCAACCACCACCCACACCCACCCACCCACACCCACCACCCCCACCCCACACCCCACACCACCCACACCCCACACCCAACCCAACCCCACCCCACCCCACACCCACCCCAACCCACCCCACCACCCACACCCCAACCCCACCCACCCCCACCCACACCCAACCCACCCCACCACCCACCCCACCCCAACCCAACCCCACCCCACCCACCCAACCCCAACCCCACCCACACCCAAACCCAAACCCCCAACCCAACACCCAACCACCCCACCCCACCCCACCACCCAACCCCCAACCCACACCCCAACCCAACCCACACCCTAACCCAACCCAACCCAACCCTAACCCTAACCACACCCCAACCCTACCCTAACCCTAACCCTAACCCTAACCCTAACCCTAACCCTAACCCTAACCCAACCCTAACCCTAACCCTAACCCTAACCCTAACCCTAACCCTAACCCTAACCCTAACCCTAACCCTAACCCTAACCCTAACCCTAACCCTAACCCTAACCCTAACCCTAACCCTAACCCTAACCCTAACCCTAACCCTAACCCTAACCCTAACCCTAACCCTAACCCTAACCCTAACCCTAACCCTAACCCTAACCCTAACCCTAACCCTAACCCTAACCCTAACCCTAACCCTAACCCTAACCCTAACCCTAACCCTAACCCTAACCCTAACCCTAACCCTAACCCTAACCCTAACCCTAACCCTAACCCTAACCCTAACCCTAACCCTAACCCTAACCCTAACCCTAACCCTAACCCTAACCCTAACCCTAACCCTAACCCTAACCCTAACCCTAACCCTAACCCTAACCCTAACCCTAACCCTAACCCTAACCCTAACCCTAACCCTAACCCTAACCCTAACCCTAACCCTAACCCTAACCCTAACCCTAACCCTAACCCTAACCCTAACCCTAACCCTAACCCTAACCCTAACCCTAACCCTAACCCTAACCCTAACCCTAACCCTAACCCTAACCCTAACCCTAACCCTAACCCTAACCCTAACCCTAACCCTAACCCTAACCCTAACCCTAACCCTAACCCTAACCCTAACCCTAACCCTAACCCTAACCCTAACCCTAACCCTAACCCTAACCCTAACCCTAACCCTAACCCTAACCCTAACCCTAACCCTAACCCTAACCCTAACCCTAACCCTAACCCTAACCCTAACCCTAACCCTAACCCTAACCCTAACCCTAACCCTAACCCTAACCCTAACCCTAACCCTAACCCTAACCCTAACCCTAACCCTAACCCTAACCCTAACCCTAACCCTAACCCTAACCCTAACCCTAACCCTAACCCTAACCCTAACCCTAACCCTAACCCTAACCCAGTACCCCAACCCTAACCCTAACCCTAACCCTAACCCTAACCCTAACCCTAACCCTAACCCTAACCCTAACCCTAACCCAGTACCCCAACCCTAACCCAGTACCCCAACCCTAACCCAGTACCCCAACCCTAACCCAGTACCCCAACCCTAGTACCCCAACCCTAGTACTCCTGAAGAAAACTAGTACTCTTGAAAAATGAATACTCCTGAAAAACAAGTACTTCCAAAAAAACAAGTACTTCGGAGAAACAAGTACTTCTGAAAGAATGAGTACTCCTGAAAAAATGTTACTCTGGAAAAAGTAGTACTCCTGAAATAATGGTACTCTTGGGGAAAAGATACTCCTGAAAAAATGATACTCTGGGGAAAAAGGTACTCCTGAAAACCCTAGTACTTAGGGTTAGGGGCTAGGGTTAGGGATTGGGCCTAGGGTTAGGGTTAGGGCTCGGGGTTTGGGCTAGGGTTAGGGTAGGGGATTGGGGATGGGATGTTGGGGTACTGATTAGGGTTAGGTCAGGGAAAGGGGGACGGGGGTGGAAACAGCTGGGGCAGGGCTAATTAGGGTTAGGTCAGGGAATGGGGGATGGGGATGGCGCTAATTATTAGGGGGTGGGGTCCAAAAACTAGTTAAATCGACCCTAATTGTTAAAATTAATCGGTAAAACTAACCCTGATCCAAGATGGCGGCCCCCACGCGGTCACGTGATGGTTTTCCAAGATGGCGGCGTCCATACTGTCACGTGGTTTCCGGCAACAACATGGCGGCCTCCAGCGGTCACTTCCGGCAACAACATGGCCGCGCCCGGGGCATGGCTTCCGGTAACAACAAGATGGCGGCGCCCAGGAGAGCACGTGGCATTGGGACAATATGGCGGCCCCCATGGGAATGACGTCACTTCCGGCAAAATGGCGGCCGGCCGGGACCGGATTTTTTTTCCGGGTTTTGGGGGGTTTTTGGGGGTTGCCGAGGGTCGAGGTCGTTGCGGGATGCTATTCCGGTTCGCGTGTGGCGGGCGGCGTGGCGGGGGGCGGTTTCTGGGGCGTGGGGTGGGTGCCCGGGTTTCGATCGGGCACTGGGAGGGACGGCTATGCCCCGGGGGGGGGGCCTTCCGGGGCTCTGTCGCTCTCGTGACGTCACGCGGCGGCGCTGTGCATGCAGTGTGGCGCTGTGGACGGCAGGGGGCGCTGTAACGGGGCGGTGTAATTGCACTAAGGGGAACGGGACAGCAGGGGGCGCTGCTCTTTCAGCGATGGGGTGGACAACAGGGGGTGGGTGCTTGGGTACGGGGGGATGGCAGCTAGGGGCGGGTGCTTGGTGATGGGGATGTGTGCAGGGGTAGGGGGGGCTGCTAGGGGAGGGGGGACAATTGCCGGGTGGGTGCTTGGGGACGGGGGGGGTGGCAGCTGGGTGGGGGGGACTAAGTAGGGGGCGGGACTGCCTCGGGGTGGGTGTTTGGGTACTGATTGGTGACAGCTGGGGGTACTAATTAGGAGTGGGTGTGGTTTTGGTGACAGCTGGGGGTACTAATTAGGAGTGGGTGTGGTTTTGGTGACAGCTGGGGGTACTAATTAGGAGTGGGTGTGGTTTTGGTGACAGCTGGGGGTACTAATTAGGAGTGGGTGTGGTTTCTATATACTGTATATAAAAAGAAGAAAAACTATATGTCTGGTGCAGCAGTAGAAAATTTCAGGCTCCCGGGGAGTAAAGGCTTTATTTTTTTTTTTTTTTTTGCTTTACTCCCAGGGAGCCTGAAAGTTTCTACTGCTGCTTTTTTTAAACTACAGCTAGAAAGGAAAACAAAGTTAGAAATAGAGAAAGAAATAGAGAGAAAAGAGAGAGAGAGAGGGAGAGAAGAAAGAGAAGAGACAGAAAAAAGAAAGAGAGAGAGAAAAATAGAAAAATAGAAAGAGAGAAAGAGAGAAAGAGAGAGAGAAAAGAAAAATGGAGACAAGAGAGAGCAAAGAGAAAGAGAAAAGAAAGAAGATAGAGAAAAAGAAAGGAGAGAAGAGAGAGAAAATAGAGAAGAGAGAGAGAGAGAAAAAGAGAAAAAGACAGAGACAGAAGAAAAGACAGAGAAAAAAGAAGACAGAGACACAGAGGAGAAGAAAACACAGAGAGAGAAACAAAGACAAACAGAAAAGAAAAGGAAGGTGGAAAAACTGAAGACCAGGAGTTAGTTAGAAAGGAAAAAAAGTGGTTAGGGTTAGAGTTACAGCAAAAACTCAGGGTAGAGTGAAAAAGGAAAAGACTAAGAGCAAAAAAAAGACAAACCAAGGAAAAGGAGAACGCAGACAGAAAAAGAAGCAAGAAGAGCACAGGTGAAAATTATAAAGGAAAAGAAATAAGGTGCAAAGTAGAGAGAGAAATAAAACAGAGTTACAGAAGCAAGACAGCATCAGAAAGAGTGAGAAACAGAAACAAAGGGTGGGAGACAGATGGAAGTAAAATTAAAAATAGAAAAGGAAAGTAAGGAGCAAAAGGAAGAAAGACAGAGGAAAGAAATTACAAAACCACACCAAAAAAAAGACAGAAGCCATGGGGGGAGGGAGGGGTTTAGTGAAGGACAGGGGGTATCTTTATTAGGAGTGATTCACCTTTATTACATGAAATCAGCAACAGACATAGAAACAGTGTATACAAATGCAAGCGCAGATACAATCCATAGACACAAGGATAAAATCTAATTCACATACAAAGCAATACAAAGCAATACAAAGCAATACAAAGCAATACAAAGCAATACAAAGCAATACAAAGCAATACAAAGCAATACAAAGCAATACAAAGCAATACAAAGCAATACAAAGCAATACAAAGCAATACAAAGCAATACAAAGCAATACAAAGCAATACAAAGCAATACAAAGCAATACAAAGCAATACAAAGCAATACAAAGCAATACAAAGCAATACAAAGCAATACAAAGCAATACAAAGCAATACAAAGCAATACAAAGCAATACAAAGCAATACAAAGCAATACAAAGCAATACAAAGCAATACAAAGCAATACAAAGCAATACAAAGCAATACAAAGCAATACAAAAAGACTGATAACCTTTTGCTATTTACATTACATGTTAATTTATGCTTACATGAAACCCAAAACAACAAAACCACAGAAAAAACAAACACTCACCTACCACAGACACTCCCTTCAAACAGCACACAAACCCACCAGCCCTCGCACCAAAACTACTAAATTAAACCCCAAAAACCATAGGTCCTCGGGAACGTGGTTCCCAGGAGGCCCCAAAAAAATCCTCCTGCCTGACGAAAACCCCGGTCCCTGGCCGTTCCCTGCCCAAACTTTGGCGATGAACGTCGCCTCGCGGACCGACCGGGACCGAGGAAAAAAAAACCCAGCCGGGGGGAAAAAAAAAAACCCCCCGGCTGGGGATTTTTTATTCTAAATTTAAAAATGAGTTGAAAAACCTGAAAAGCAAACAGCATACAAGGTTACAACCCTAGAGCCCTTCAACACACGCACAAACCCACACTGACTCTCACCTCAACCGCTCTGCTAACCCTCACCACACATCCACACCGCTCCTCGAGAACGTGGTTCCCGGGAGCCTCCAAAAAAATCTGCCTGCCTGACGAAAACCCCGGTCCCTGGCCGTTCCCTGCCCAAACTTTGGCGATGAACGTCGCCTCGCGGACCGACCGGGACCGAGGAAAAAAAAACCCAGCCGGGGGGAAAAAAAAAAAAAACCCCCCGGCTGGGGATTTTTTATTCTAAATTTAAAAATGAGTTGAAAAACCTGAAAAGCAAACAGCATACAAGGTTACAGCCCTACAGCCCTTCAACACACGCACAAAACCCACACTGACTCTCACCTCAACCGCTCTGCTAACCCTCAGCACACATCCACACCGCTCCTCGATAACGTGGTTCTCGGGAGCCTCCAAAAAAATCCGCCTGCCTGACGAAAACCCCGGTCCCTGGCCGTTCCCTGCCCAAACTTTGGCGATGAACGTCGCCTCGCGGACCGACCGGGACCGAGGAAAAAAAAACCCAGCCGGGGGGAAAAAAAAAAAAACCCCCCGGCTGGGGATTTTTTATTCTAAATTTAAAAATGAGTTGAAAAACCTGAAAAGCAAACAGCATACAAGGTTACAGCCCTACAGCCCTTCAACACACGCACAAAACCCACACTGACTCTCACCTCAACCGCTCTGCTAACCCTCGCCACACATCCACGCCGCTCCTCGGGAACGTGGTTCCCGGGAGCCCCCCAAAAAATCCTCCTGCCTGACCAAAACCCCGGTCCCTGGCCGTTCCGTGCCCAAACTTTGGCGATGAACGTCGCCTCGCGGACCGACCGGGACCGAGGAAAAAAAAACCCAGCCGGGGGGAAAAAAAAAAAAACCCCCCGGCTGGGGATTTTTTATTCTAAATTTAAAAATGAGTTGAAAAACCTGAAAAGCAAACAGCATACAACGTTACAACCCTACAGCCCTTCAACACACGCACAAAACCCACACTGACTCTCACCTCAACCGCTCTGCTAACCCTCACCACACATTCACGCCGCTCCTCGGGAACGTGGTTGCCGGGAGCCTCCAAAAAATCCTCCTGCCTGACGAAAACCCCGGTCCCTGGCCGTTCCGTGCCCAAACTTTGGCGATGAACGTCGCCTCGCGGACCGACCGGGACCGAGGAAAAAAAAACCCAGCCGGGGGGAAAAAAAAAAAACCCCCCGGCTGGGGATTTTTTATTCTAAATTTAAAAATGAGTTGAAAAACCTGAAAAGCAAACAGCATACAACGTTACAACCCTACAGCCCTTCGACACACACACAAACCCACACGGACTCTCACCTCAACCGCTCTGCTAACCCTCAGCACACATTCACGCCGCTCCTCGGGAACGTGGTTCCCGGGAGCCTCCAAAAAATCCTCCTGCCTGACGAAAACCCCGGTCCCTGGCCGTTCCGTGCCCAAACTTTGGCGATGAACGTCGCCTCGCGGACCGACCGGGACCGAGGAAAAAAAAACCCAGCCGGGGGGAAAAAAAAAAAAAACCCCCCGGCTGGGGATTTTTTATTCTAAATTTAAAAATGAGTTGAAAAACCTGAAAAGCAAAAGTCACACACACAAGGTTAAATCCACTCACCCTGTGCTCACACACAGAGAGACAAGCAGACACAGACAAACACAGCCATGTGCTCTCACTCATGCTCACACACTCTTCCCACTTACACGCTCGCTGCAGCCCTTACCTGCGACGCTGAAGAACGTGCTTCGACACATTTTCTGGCTGCCCCTCCCTGACATCAAATGGTAGATTAGGGAAATCGGTAGCCTCAGGGACCTGTGAGACAACAAAAAGTGGTCAACAAGTGCCAATCTGACAGCCAGGAATTGTCCCCGCTCTGAACCAGTAAGTCTTCTACCCAAAATCCCACAAAACACAGATCAACAGGAAAATTTCTATAACTGTTCCACCTAACTGTGACTAGCTGGCAGGGCAGGGCAGCTCCGACCATAAGTGGTACAACATAGGTACACACAATATAAGCCAATGCATACAGTGCAAGTACAGACAATATAAGGCAATGCACTTACATACATTTTAAGCACATACAGTATAAGCCAACACAGGTACATGCAACATAACTACATACAGTATAAGCCAACACAGGTACATGCAACGTAACTACATACAGTATAAGCCAACATAGGTACATACAGTATAAGCCAACATAGGTACATACAGTATAAGTACATACAGTATAAGCCAACATAGGTACATACAGTATAAGCCAACATAGGTACATACAGTATAGGTACATACAGTATAAGCCAACATAGGTACATACAGTATAAGTACATACAGTATAAGCCAACACAGGTACATACAGTATAAGCCAACACAGGTACATGCAACATAACTACATACAGTATAAGCCAACACAAGTACATACAATATAAGCCAACACAAGTACATACAACATAAGCACATACAATATAAGCCAACACAGGTACACGCAATATAGGTAGATAGATACAATATAAAACAGGACTTAAGATAACTCTGCAAGATGAATTCCTGAGACCTATACCCTTTCTCAAGATGGAACCTATAGAACTACTGCAGTCACGTGAGGAGGGTATAAGACACCGCTCTACAAGTCCAAGAAAATGTCATGGAGAAAAAAGGCACTACCAAAGCTGGTAGTGACAAGGAAGACTGATGAGAACATCTGTAATCCTACCTGGCTCAAAGAGTAAAAATGTAAACAGGGCAGAATAAGGAAGATCCAGAAAGGAACATGAGTCGAATATAGGCAATATGGCACAGAACAGTGCCGACAAAGCGTCGAGATGTAAGAAAGGCCTTATGACGTGAAAGACAACGGACACAGACTACGTAACACAGACACGGACAACCTAACGGACGCAGATGACCTAACACAAAGACAAGTGGGAACTTTCCCCTTAGGGATCTGAGACTGCAAACGCAAGGTGAGCCACAGGCTGATGATGCCAAAGGAAAGGAAGCCCTATGATGATGGCACGTGATGATGAAATGTAGCTCGCAAAAAGAAGTTAGTGTCAAAGCGGTTAGGAAGACGCTCGAGACGCTCGGCAAGCCTAGAGAAGGAAGCGGATGGCTGGATGACCGTGGCGATAGCTCCGTACCCGAAGGCGAGCCCCTCGGGGGAAAGAGCCGTGACTATGCTGACTCGAGGAAGGCTGACGACGCAAAGTTCACGAGAACGTGGAGATGGGTCGGAACTGCCCTGCCCGGCAAAGGCTCTGGTGAGGCTGAGGACAAACCCTCTCTCTTTAATTCCAGAGAGCCCGGCCCGCTACAGACCTCTCCGCTAAGCTGACATGAAACTGCCCCCTGTGATAGTAAAGGCTTTTCCCATTCTCCCAACCCCTGGCCCCGACACTTAGCTTTTGGAAGACGAGCGGACAAAATGCATCCTCGGTCGGACGTGGACGTTGAGATGTTCTCAATGTGTGTGCTTCGGTGCTGCCGCTTCCAAGCTGTGGCTACGAGCCTCCTCAGGGTACCTAAGACGCGACAGAAAACGTGACTATTGCCCTCAAAACCAGTAATCCCCTGGACTCCTCCACACCCCTGCCCCAGCTCACCTCAAAACTTGATTTGACTCCGGAGGCTGCCCAGAAGATACCTGCAAAAAGAAAATGTACCCGCTTAGCATGCTGCTGCATAACGCTCCCCTATGAGTCAGCCTGCCTAAACACCGACTCACCTGCCCTCCTCTGTTCCTTGGTCATGCTTAGGGCAGCGACAGCACCTGCAAAGAAACAAAGCAAAAAAGCATGCTGAGATACTGTGAAAACACAACCTCCCTACTGGGACAAGTATGCCACACCGATACCTTAAGCTTGCACCCACCTGGCATGAGCATGCTCGGCCAGGATAGATCACAAGTGGACCACCTAAAATAACAAAAAAAAAAAAAAAAAAAAAAAAAAAAAAAAAAAAAAAAAAGAGGAGAGTTAGAGCTGCACCAGAAACTGAGACCTCAGCAATAAAACTGCTTGTGCACGCTACGCAATGCTCACCTTGCCCACTGGCCTGGACTGCAGCTCTCTGCCTTGACTTCCTAAAAGGAAAGGCAACAGAGCTGTGACAGCCATCATTTATGCTTCCTCTACCAAGGAAAACAGTGACTGACCTGCTTGGGGGAATCCCCTCACCCGGGATGGGGGGCTCTGCCCTGGATTTTATCCTTCTGCATCTGAAAGAGAGTTAGGACAAAAGTCAAAGGGCTGCAGGATAACTTATGGGCTCCAGTCATCTCGTGCCCATCTACAAATCCCATCTAGGGTCCAACTACACCCCACATTACCAATTACAAGCCCCCGAGATGCCTCCGATTGCGCCAGGCTATGGGGCGGGGCAGGGCAGAGCAGCTCCAGCACAAATCTGTGCAGACACCCGTGACAGGACGTGACAAACAACGGGGACAAAACACACACAGAAACCTCTAGGCAAGGAAAATGACTGCAAGGACTGAGAGGATGCAAAATGAGATGACCAAGGTGAGACTGATGGTGAGCTGATCAGGCTCAGAGATCCCTGGAAAAAGAAGATGCTAAACTCAATGATTCGGTCCAAGAACTGCAAAGATCAATGCCCAGGAGCCCTAGAGTCACAATGCTCTACCTGAGCTCACATTCTCACAAGTCCTAATCAGCCATAATGGAACCTTACAGGGTGCAGTTGTCCATACAGCTGACAACAAGACCCGAAAAGACATCTGACGGGATGCTTCTAAAAAGAGATGCAATTCTGATGCCTGTCTGGGCTCCCGGGTCAAGAGTTCCGTGGCACGGGTGCCAGGGCAAAGAACGCTGAGATCACGGATGCTAGGAAAGGTTTCTGAGAGGCCCCTCAGACGGCTAAGATCACAGACATGACATATCCACATAACACACAACACACAAAAGACAAGTGACACGAGACACACCGGGACTGCTCTGCCCTGCTGCCCGGCTCAGCACCGTAACCAAAACTGAGACTTTGCTTTTATGAAGCCTAAGGGGCCACATCTTGCCTACCCTCATCTCCAGAGCCAATTCAAACCCCCCACCCTGGGAGTCTGACCTAGCACCCCACTTTCATCCCCTCTGTGGTTCATAGCCCTCTACTTATCTCTCAGACATCTGGTGATGCTGGTCCGTATCGGGTGCGAAGGAAGGCCGCCTCACCGGCTGGGGAGTTCCTGCTGCCACCGGGCTGTTGTCTCTCAGACAGCTAGATTAAAGAAAACCAAACATCGGTGCCTGATCTTGGCACCGCATCGGCCAAAACCCACAAGCCTGCTACTCACCGTTCTCCTAACAATGGCCGATCTCCTGGAGTCACACGCGTCAGCCATGCTCAGACACCGATGCCAGCATCACAGAGTACACCTGCATGAAGAGGACAGGAGATGATGTGGGATTGCTGAAAACTGAGTGGACCCTCGCTCCTCATCCCTACTCGCCCGACTCACCGCAATTCCTCGGCGGTTCCCGACAGCTACCCGGAAGACAGGGCTGACGAGGGCAGCGAAACCGGTCCGTCTTCTGGTGGGGGATGGCAGCTTGATGTGCTCAGAGTGGCTTGACTAAGACACAAAAACCAGAATGGAGACTTAGACTTGCCCCAGGAACTGAGACCTCAGCAACAATGAAGGCTACTGGCCACTGCTCACCTTGCCTTCTTGAACTTGACTGCTGAGATCCAGCTATGCTTCCTAAAAATAAAGACAAAGAACAGACCTGTAACAGGGTCACACTTGCCACACACCCTGCACAGACAAATGGTGACTGACCTGATTTCGGGAACCCCCTCACACACGATAGGGTGCGCAGCCATGGATGCGATGCACCTGCACCTGAAAGAAAGTAAGAACATAGGTCAAACACCAGCAGTATAACTCAAAAGCTGCAAAAACCTTCTATCAACCTAGGAATATCATCTAGAGTCCAACTACACCCAACATTACAAATTCCAAGTCCCCAGGATTGGTCCTATTCCACCAGGCTAGGCAACAGGGCAGAGCAGCTCCGCTACCAATGTGTGCGGACACCCGTGACACAGGACAGACGGGACAGGACAAACAATGGGCACAACACACGGACAGAAATCTCTTGGCAAGGAAAATGGCTGCAAGGACTGAGAGAATGCAAAAGGAGATGACCGAGCTGACAGCAATGGTGAGCTGATGAGGCTCAGAGAGCCCTGGAAGAAGAAGATGCAAACTGAATTCTTTCTTCCAAGAACAGCACAGATGGATGCCTAAGAATCCTACAGTCAGAATCCTCTACCTAACCTCATATAATCACAAGTCCTAATCCACCACAATGGATCCAGGTGGGGCACAGCTGTCCGCACAGCTCACAACAAGACCTAAAAAGACATCAGATGGGATGCTTCCAAAGAGGGAAGAGAGTCTGATGCCTGTCTGAGCTCCCAGATCAGAAGTTCTATGGCCTGCGTGCCAGACCAGGGAATGCAGAGATCACAGATGCAAAGAATGACGCCAGGGTTTCTGACAGGACCCTCAAAGGGCTAAGGTACAAGACATGAGATACACAAACAACACACGAGGCACAACAGACAAGTGACCCGAGACACACCGGGACTGCTCTGCCGTGCACACCTCAGCACCGTGATCAAAAGTGAGTTGGCTTTTATGGGGCCTAAGGGGCCACTTCATGAACACCCCCCACCTACAAAGCGGACTCAAAAATCCCTCCCGGTAATTCCCAAACCGGCACCCTGCTTTCATCCCCTCTGCGGGTCACATCCCTCTACTTATCTGAGACATCGGGGTATGCTGGTCCCTGTCAGGTGCAATAAAAAGCCACCTCGTTGGCTGGGAAGGTCCTGCTGGCACCGGGCTGGTGTCTCTCAGACATGTATTAAAGAAAACAAAACGTCACTGCCTGACCGTGGCACCCCATTGCCCAAAACCCCACCAGTCTGCTACTCACCGTGCTCCTAGGAATGCCCGGCGGCTCAGGCTTCGCGCTTCGCGCACGCTCAGAGACCGAGGCCATAGTCACAGGGGACACCTGGATTAAGAGAGAATAAGGTGATTTGGCACAGCTGAAACCTGAGCGAACCCTCGCTCCTCCTCCCTACTTCCACCGCTCACCAAAACATCTCGGCAGTTGCCGAAGGCCACGCAGATAGCGCCATTAAATAGAGGAGTTCAGGGCTTCATCGCCGGGTCCCGTAACACATGCGCAGGACTCGCATCTGCGGGAAACCCAGTGCATCGGCCGGATGGCGACAGGGGCTTGGCATGCTCCGAGTAGATTGCCTAAAGCACACCAATGAGAATGGAAACTTAGAACTGCATCAACAATTGAGAGCTGAACAATAACAACTACTTCTCTCTACTGCTCACCTTGACTGCTGGTATCCAGATTGACTTCCTAAAAAGAAAAACAAAGAACAGAGCTGTAACAGAGTCATCGGAACACTTCCGCTGCAGAGACAAATGATGCCTCACCTGCTTGTGGGAATCCCCTCACCCTGGATGGGGCCCTCAGGCACTGATTTAATCCATCTGAATCTGAAAAAAGTTAGGACAAGAGTCAAACTGCTGCAGGATAACTGATGAGCTCCAGACATCCTGTGTCCATCTACAAATCCCATCTAGGATCAAACTACACCCCACATTACACATCCCAAGCCCTCAGGACTTGTCCTATCGCACCAGGCTATGCAACAGGGCAGAGCAGCTCCGGCCCAAATGTGTGCTGACACCCGTGACACGGCACAGACAGGACGTGACAAACAAAGGGTACAACCCACAGACAAAAATCTCTTGGCAAGGAAAATGGCTGCAAGGACTGAGAAAATGCAAAAGGAGATGACTGACTTGAAACTGAAGGTCAGCTGCTGATACTCAGAGAACCCTGGAAGAAGAAGCAGCTAACTCAATGATTTATTGCAAGAACAGCAAAGAGGGATGCCTAGAAATCTTATGGTCAGAATCCTCTACCTAACCTCATATTGTTACAAGTCCTAATCCACCACAATGGATCCAGGTGGGGCATAGCTGTCCATACAGCTCAGAACAAGACCTAAAAAGAGACCACATGGAATGCTTCCAAAGAGAGAAGAGAGTCTGATGCCTGTCTGAGCTCCCCAGTCAGAAGTCCTATGGCCTGCGTGCCAGCCCAAGGAATGCACAGATCACAGACGCTACCAATGATGCCAAGGCTTCCGACAGGCCTGCCTAAAGTAAAAGACATGGCATACAAAAACAACACATAATGCACAACAGACAAGTGACCCGAGACACACCGAGACTGCTCTGCCCTGCGCACTTCAGCACTGTGACCAAATGTGAGACTTGGCTTTCATGGGGCCAAAGAAGCCGTTTAATGAACGCCCCACACCTCCAAACTGGACTCAAAAACCCCTCCCGGTAATTCCCAAACCAGCACCCCACTGTCATCCCCTCCCCAGGTCGCAGCCCTCTACTTATCTCTCAGACATCAGGGGATGCTGGTCCCTGTCAGGTGCAAAGAAAGGCCACCTCGTCAGCGGGGAAGGTCCTGCTGGCACCGCACTGGTGTCTCTCAGACACCTATAATTAAGAGAACCAAACATCAGTGCCTGATCTTAGCACCGCGTGGGCGAAGAACTATGTGGGCCAGATACCTGCCAGGCAGCTACTTGCCCTCTCCTGAGTGTGCCTGGCTCCTTCAGGCTCCAGCTTCATCCCGATTCCCAGGCGGTGGCCTTCATTAGTGGTGGCACCTGGCTTAGAGAAAGGCAAAGTTAAACGGCATTCCTGTGAGTGCAGTGGAGGACCTTGTATGCTGTAAGACATGGGAACGCCTATGTTAGGCTTCTGAGAAGCCTTGTGTGTGGGGGGCCCTCAAATAAACACCCTTTCTCACCCTGCTGCCTGCAAACCCCCTCCCAAGAACTCCTAAACTGGATACCTGCTCTCTCTCCCTCTCCCAGTCACAATCCTCAACTCACCTGAGGCCTCAATCTCAAACATCATCCTTGACACTGGGCAGATCCCTCTTGTGACACGATGAATCTCCTGAAAAATCATTATACCTAAGAGCTGAGCACTACCAACTACTTCTCTCTGCTGCTCACCTTGGCTGCTGGTATCCAGATTGACTTCCTAAAAAGAAAGACAAAACACAGAGCTGTAACAGAGTCACCATACACACTTCTGCTGCAGAGACAAATGGGGCCTTACCTCCTTGGGGGAATCCCCTCACCTGGGATGGGGCCCTCTGGCACAGATTTAAGCCATCTGAACCTGAAAAAAAAAAATTAGGACAAGAGTCAAAAAGTTGCATGATAACTGAAGAGCTCCAGAGATCCTATGTCCATCTACAAATCCCATCTAGAGTCCAGGTACACCCCACATTACACATACCAAGTCTCCAAGACTTCTACTATCGTACCAGGCCATGCGGCAGGGCAGAGCAGCCCCATCCCAAAAGTGTGCAGACACCCGTGACACAGGACAGACCAGACGTGACAAACAAAGGACACAAGACACAGACAGAAATCTCTTAGCAAGGAAAACAGCTGCAAGGACTGAGAGAATGCAAAACAAGATGATGGAGCTGAAACCGATGGTGAGCTGATGAGGCTCAGAGAACCCTGGAGGAAGAGGATGCTAAACTGAATTCTTTCTTCCAAGAACTGCAAAGATGGATGCCTAGGAATCCTACAATCAGAAGCCTCTACCTAACTTCGTATTATTACAAAGTCCTAATCCACCATAATGGATCCTGGTGGGGCATAGCTGTCCATACAGCTGAGAACAAGACCTGAAAAGACAACTGACTGGATGCTTCCAAACAGAGAACTTTTGACTGGGGAGCTCAGACAGGTATCAGAATTGCATCTATGGCCTGGGTGCCAGGCCAAGGAATGCAGAGATGACAGATGCTACCAATGATGCCAGGGTTTCTGACAGGACCCTCAAAGGGCTAAGGAAAAAGACATGAGATACACAAGCAACACATAATGCACAATAGACAAGTGACACGATACACACCGGGACTGCTCTGCCCTCCTGCACACCTCAGCACTGTGATCAAAAGTGAGACTTGGCTTTTACGGGGCCTAAGGGGCCACTTCATGGACACCCCCAGCTCCAAGGGGACTCCAAAACCCCTCCCGGTAATTCCCAAACCGGCACTCTGCTTTCATCCCCCCTGTGGGTCATGGCCCTCTACTTATCTCTCAGACATCAGGGGATGCTGGTCTCAGGTGCAAAGAAAGGCCACCTCGTCAGCTGGGAAGGTCCTGCTGGCACCGGGCTGGTGTCTCTCAGACAGCTGTATTATAGAGAAAACTAAACATCAGTGCCTGATCTTGGCACCACATCACCCAAAACCCCACCAGTGTGCTACTCACAGTGCTCCTAAGAAGGCCCGGCACCTCCTACTCCTAACCCTGACCCTCGGCCAGGGATGCAAGGCATCTGCACCTGAAAGAAAGTTAGAACATATGTCAAACACCTCCAGGGCAACTCGCAAGCTGCAAACACCTTATGCCAACCTAGGAATAGCATCTACAGCCCAAGTACACCCCACATTACAAATTCCAACTTCCTAGGCTTGTCCTACTGCAGCATGCCACGCGGCAGGGCAGAACAGCTCCGGCACAAATATGTGCAGACACCTGTGACACAGAACGTGACAAACAGGGGGACGTGAAACACGACACATCATGCTTGTGGTGAGGGGATTGAGGGGGGAAGGGAAAAGGGACCCCAAAGACACACTAGGGAACGCGGCACACCGGACAACGTGACACAGACCGGAGCTGTTCTGCACTGCCCGCCTAAAAGCTGCCATCAAAAGTAAAGCCTCTCCCTTTAGCTATCCTAAGAGGCCCTTGCAGAAGATTGCTTTTCCATCTGGTAATTTTTAAATCTGGCCTAAGAACTCCCAACCTGCTACTCTCTCATCATCCCATCTCCAAGCTATAGCCCCCAACTTATCTTTTGTTTGATTGGTGATGTGGATCCACATTGCACCTGAAATGAGTCTGCCTTGGACGGGCCTCGTGGTGGCCTGTTAGCTTCTGGGTCAGCTACAATGAAAAAAACCAAAACCAAAGTATGAGTCCAGAGTTATGTGGGCCAAATCCCACCAAGGCAGCTACTTGCCCTCTCCTGAGTGTGCCTGGCGCCTTCAGGCTCCAGCTTCACCCTGATTACAAGGCTGTGGCCTTTATTAGGAGTGGCACCTGGGTTAGAGAAAGGCAAAATTGAATAGCATTCCTATGAGTGCAGTAGATAACCTTGTGTGCTGTAGGACATGGGAATACCTCTGCTAGGCTTCTGAGAAGCCTTAGGGGGGGTCCTCAAATAAACATCCTTTTCCACCCTGCTACCTTCAAACTCCCCCCACCCACAATAATTCCTAACCGTATACCTGCTCACCCTCCCTCTCCTAATCACAATCCTCAACTCACCTGAAGCCTCTGTCTCAAACATCATCCTTGACACTGGGCAGATCCCTCTTGTGACATGACGACTCTGCTGAAAAAAGCATGGTACTTGACACAACCAGGAATCTCTGGAAGCTGCACTCCTTCTAAAAAAAAGTACAAAACAAAACAATACCTAAACCAGAAATTACAAATGCACTTTACCACCCCTAAACACAAAACCCAAAATCGTGAACCTAAATGCGCCTTCTATTCCACGCTGTTTACTTCACAGAATCTTCAAAGCTTCAGTTCTTTAGATGCCCAGAAACACCCGCTGAAAAGAAGCTGAGATAAGCTGAAAGAGCCTCTTCACTGAAATGAGAGGAGAGCTCTTACCCCAGCACATCCCAGAGAGGGAATGAAGCCCCTCAGCCAAGGCTGGGGTTAATATACCCCTGATTGTGCCCGCCTCTCGTTCCCATGGCACCTGGGAAAAGGGAGGGGGCGACTCCCACCGGGTATAAAAGCCCTCAGAGCAGCTGCCGCTGTTTCGCCCCTCAGACTTGAATTGAAGGGGAGTGAAGGGCTTGTTATAGAAAAAAACTCTTCAGAAAAATAACAGCGCTTTCTTTTTTACAACAACTACTTGGAGCACAAGTGAGGAAAACTGGTAAGAAATAAAACTTTCTGTTTAGGCAGCATAACTAGATAAATTGGGTAATTGGCTGTTAACTTACGTAACTATTCCTTAGTAACTACGTAACTAGTGGCTACTAAGTAGTACTTCCCATGTGATTAAACTGGGTGGAGAAGAATACTAATGATATGAATAGTCTAAGTCGCCTTGGGACCTCCAATTTTGGCCATCTACCTTATAAGTAAAAATAAGAAAGATAAAAGCCTCCCAGGCAGTGTTAGGGTTAAGTGCATGCCAGGCTCATCCTTCTCTGAGATACTTGGTCCTACAGCACAGAAAGAAGTGCCCTGAAATGTAGTTTTAAACCCTTAAAATGCTGGAAAAGGCAGAGCTTCCTTCAAGTGACCTCCTTAAAAAGAGGAAATGGGGCAGTTATCTCTACTGAAGGTAATGCAATAACAAATACCTAGTTTCTGCTATTTAATTTGCTCTCCTTAAGTATTGGGAAAAGAGGGGCTTTCCACACTTTAAAATCTCTCCAGTGATGAAAAGAGAAGGATTTTTCCCTCAGTTCAAACCCTTAGGATGGAGGGATAGCTGGGCTTCTCCCTCAATTTGGGCCTCAGGACAACAAAAAGGGGGTGGCTACTCTTACTTCAAACCCATAAGAAACATTGTCAAGATTTTCCCCTTTTTTTTAAACTGCCAAATAATAGAGAATGGGGACTCACTGTCAATTAACGCCCCTAACAGCATAGAAAAGGCAGGGATTCTTTCAACTGAGACCATTACAATTGCAGGGGAATCCAAGTCCCTACCAGTTTGAACACAAACAGTAATGGAAAAGGAAGCTTTTCCCCTTTTCCCTAAACCCTTTTTCTCCTAATAACCCTTCTCCTTTCTGGGAGTGCTCTGGAGGGTCTGGGGCTTTGGAGAGGGACTGACACAGTAAAAGGGGACAGTTGCAAGCCCTCTCCTGGAACCCCACATGCTGCCTGGTCTGCTCAGATGCTGCCCCTTGGCAAAAGGGCTCTTCCCTTGGCGTTTTCCCAAAGTGATGCTCTGTGCCCGGGTGGGTCCGGCTGCTCCCTAGTCCGTGCTGGATGCTCTGACCATAGTTCATGGAGGGACACTTGGGATACCCCTGTTAGCCCCTCTGGCCGAGCAGCTCCCTGTGCACCTGTGCCCGGGTAACCCTCTGAAAGCAACTGGTCACACGGGGCGCTGCTAGACCTTGGACTGGGGGTGGAGGTGAAGAAAGGTCCTGTGAGGAGCTCCTTCCCCTACACAGCCCTTCTTCTGCCCCTTAAACCATGGGGTGCCACACTTTCCTTTCGAAGGAAATTAACAGCCTTTCCTCTCTGTGTGCCCATGCCTGAAACTGCGATTCGGCCTCCAAAACTGCAGAGAACAATTTCTCACAGCCCGCAGCTGCCGACACCAAGAATTCTCGCTGCCCTTGCAGTGCCACGTGCCTCTGACGTGGACACGCAGCAGGTGTGAGTTTGGTTTTACAGGGAAGACGCCGGCACAGGATTTCTCCAGGAGCAAAGATGCCCCCACCGAGAACTCGGGCTGCCCTGGCAGTGGCAAGCACCTCCTAGTGCAAACTGGCATCAGGAAACTCAGGGGGTGAGTTTTTCTGTGCAGAAATTCTCCCGGACCAAACCTGAGACCATCTAACCCTAACCACAACAACTTAACTGGGTCTAAAACTTACAACCTTTGGACTGGCAGGGTGGGACCCGACCCACTGTGCCACCGCTGGCCCCTTTCTAAAGCATTCCACTGCAGTCCTAAAACTCTGCCTTTTCAGAGGGTGTTTCCTCTGACCCTGACCATAATCTTGAAAATATGCTAAAGAATCATAGAATGGGTTGGAAAAAGCCCCAACAATACCCTGAAAAGTCCCTTCCAAAATCTTCTAAATACCTTTAAAAGTCCTAGACAAAAAAAACTCAAAAAGACGTGCTCGTCTCCGAATTCCACCTCTTGCTGTCTAGCCCACAGACGTCACCCCTACCTTTTTGCAGTGGGTCTGTTGGTCTCTGAGGGTTCTGTCATTGACCTGGTGTGTGAAGGCTGCTGTCTGGTCTCGCTGTTAGGGTTGCTGTGTTGTGCTGCTGCTCTTGGGGGAAAAGGCTGTTTTTAGGGGGGCTGGTTAGGCTGAGGTTAGGGCTGTCTCGGTCTGACCGCCTGGACCGCGGCCGCTCCGCCGGCCGTGCCGGGGGACGGAGGGGGGGGGGTCCTGCCGTGCGCACCGTGGTCACCGCACGGAGCGGGGTCCCGTCTGTTCTCACTCTGCTCGGCTCCCTCCGCTGCAGCCGGCGTCAGTCCCGGCTTTGTCTCTGCCGGATCAGCCGCCGTGAGCCACGCGGGAGCCATGCACGCTCCAGCTCGGTCTGCACCGGAACGGCCCCTCCGCCGATCCCCGCTGCAGATCCCGCCTCTGGAGGACCGAAACCTGAGCTGTGCCCAGCTCCCCCGTCCCGCCCTGAGCTCCGTTCCCTTGGTAACCACAGCTCCGGCTGCTCAGGGGAACTTTCTAAAGGAATCACCTTCTCGAAACACTACAAGTTCAGTTAAAAGAAAGCCCTCTCCTGCTTCTTCCTAAAAGTACGGGAAGAAAGCTATAGAGGATAAAAATCAAAAAAGAATGGGATAAAGGAATTGGTCTATTTCCATTAAAAGAAGCTCCCATAGGAGGGGGCGGACCAGGTAAGCAACACTCAGCCCCCCATGTTCCTTGCTGCGATTTCTGGAGCCATTTGGGACCCTAAAACCAGACTGACTTTACGGTGGTGGCAGCTTGGGTCAGCGAGGCATCCTGCGCAATGCAGAATTTTAGCAGGCTGATGGCCACGAAGGGCCCCCGGGGCCCTGAACGTGAACACCAGCCCTTTTCTAAGGTAAGCCTGACTCAGCAGCCCAGGTTCCTGATGGGAGATAGCAGGAGACACGTGCCGAGGCAAAAGCAGCTGGAGTTTTCACTGGTGCCAGCTTGGGTCTGGGAGGCACATTTGGCAATGCAGAAATATCAGCAGGCAGCCAGCCACTCCAGGCGAGGCCTCCTGAACACCAATGCCAGCCCTTTCCCAGAAGAAGAAAACTCAGCACCCCAGGTTCCTGATGGGAGATTGCTGGACACATTTGGGGACCCTCAAACCAGCCTGACTCTGCGGTGCTGGCAGCTTGGGTCTGGGAGGCATCCTGCGCAATGCAGAATTTCAGCAGGCAGATGGCCGGCCCCTCTTGGCCAGAGGCTCCTGAACACTAGTGCTGACGCTTTCCCCAGGTAAGCAAAACTCAGCCCCCCAGATTCCTTGTTGCAGATTGCTTGAGTCGGCTGAGGTGGCAGCTTGGGTCTGGGAGGCATCCTCTAACCCAGTAAGAACCAAAAAAAACCCCAACCCTTTCTTCTAAAAAATATTCAAATATATATATCCTTATGTTTTCATATTTACATTCACAATATGCATTATAAATATAAATGTATATTGCTTACTTATACATTTATCTTTATCAATGTCAATTTATAAATAAATTTTTATTCTATATCTACTCCAAGCACTTATTTATCTATTTTATACCTATTTTTACATATTGATTATATATTCCCCTGTCAAGATTTTTACTTCTGTAACACTTATGTTTTATTTTAAATAACATCTGCCTCTACTTAAATAAAAGCCAAAAAAATTCCTTTCCTTTGGAATATATTTACATAGTTTTATATTTTTATTCCTATTTATAATTTATAGTGCCCTATAATGTTATTTATATTCTATATTACAAATCTGCATTTTACTTACTTATGTTTATATTTAAATTTATATTCATAGTTTAGCAATTTCTCTTTATATAATTATTATATATTTCTAACTTACGATTCACATTTTTATAAGACTTATAGTATTTAAAATAAAACTCCTGCCTCTATAAAAACAGAGGACATCCCTTGAGTTAAACAATAGTTAAAATTCTATTCACATCTACCTTTAAAATTTTTATTTATTATATTTATAGATATATATTAGAGAGAATACCTTTTATTATAATAATAGATGTATTATTTTTATATTATGTATTTCTTTTACTTATATTTATTAATATTAGATATTTATAGATATTGGTATATAAATTATATATTTGTATATCTGGATTTCTACTTTTATAGTATTTCTATTTATATTATTTATTTAAAAAAACAGCCTACAACCTAAAAAAACCGAAAAAAATCTCCAATTTATTTTAACCTTTTTATATTTACATTCTATGTTTATATATCTTTCTTAATATATATAAATTATACTCCACTCTATATATAATGTTACAATTATATACCATATATTATACTTTTATGTATGTATCTGTTATCTATGTCTACCACTCTAATTTCATATTTATTTTTAAATTTATATTTATTTCTATTTTCATGTATATGTTAGACCATGTAAGTTCATTAACCCGACACATCAGAACCACAACAATACCGTACCTTTGTCAGCACCTGTACGCAGCCCGCGCTCATCCCATTGCAGCACATCAAAACAAAACCTATTTCTATTACTAAAGGAACAAACATCCCACAACATTGAACCCTAATAAAAACTCAAATAAACCTAACTGTAAATAAATTTTAAATCCCACTATAAGCAGCCCAAAGCCTCCACACATTCTCATCATAAACTTCCTCCTAAACCAATATCTCAAACACCCACAAACTCAAATACACCTTGAAAATGACACAACTACTAATAAAAACAAACACCCATTAAAAATTAAATCTAACCAACTCACTAGACTCAAAACTGTACAACTGACCCAAAACAGTACTAACAAAAAAAAGCTCTACGTTTATGCACAAATAATAACCGATAATCTGGAAAAGTTATTTGAAAAAATTTTACAAATTAACTAAAAGCATAAAAATAAAAAAAAATCTAAACTATTAAAATACTACAAAATATCACTAACTAAATTTAAAAAATATTGCCTATAAAACCCCACCATATAAATGCCCCTCTCCCCAACAATAAAACTAAAAACACCTAACGAACCAGAAAGAAATCGGAACTTAGGAACACTAAAACCATAGCGTTCAAGAAGTCACACCACATCCCTTATCATACACCAACTACAAACAACATAAAACAATACAGTGAATTCTTAAAAACCACCTTAAAACCACTACATTGAAAAACATTTCAAAAATGAAAAACTGCATTTAACAAAAGCCATCTAATAAATTCACACCCAAAACTCCAGCAGCCCAGCTGGCCCTACCAAAGCTGTATGTTTATACATAAATTAAACAAAACCAAAATGCCAGTAATACCTATCAGAAGTCTATGAAAGAAACCTCTTGAAATTAATCCTAGCTCAAATACAAACCAACCCATCCAGAAAGTCAGCTTCACCCAAAAAACAACTTACACAGAGTTAATAATACCAAGAAATAAAACAACACACCATATACCACCAATGAATATAATAGTGTAGGAAAAAAAATACTCCACTTTTTTTTTTTTTTTTTTTTTTTTTTATTTAAACTAACTTATTTTATTAGCTAGAACAGAAGCTTTTGCCAAGACTGTAACAACAACTTCTTTTTCTTCTTCTCCTTCTGAAATATCCCTTCTCACTCCCAAATTCCTCACAACTTCTGAGTTTAAATCCAAGCCAAAAGCAAAATTCGTGCACTTGTGCGTTCGATGCTCCTGCCAGATTCTCTGTTTCCCTCCACATCTTCTTACACTTTCAGTCTTCAGGCTGTCCTGCCGTGATGAGTTTGTCGGAAGAATGGGTAAAGAGAGGATTTCCCTGCCTCCCCCCCAGAGCTGGTTTCCTCAGCCATTTCACTCAATCCCAAACCGGCAATGATGCACGCTCACCTGAAGCAGGGGAATAAATCTCTAAATGTCACTAAATACATAAAATGTACACAAAAATACATAAATGTCACTAAATACATAAAAGCGCATCCCCATTGTTCCAACACTCGGCAGCCCATGCGGCCAAGGTCAGAACTCTCTGCCCCCCGAGGACACGGCAACCAGCGGGGCCCTTTGTCCCACTCTCCAGCATGGACCTACGAAGCCAGAGAGGAGTTTACAGAGACCGGGAGGCGGCCGGACGGGGCGGGCGCCCGGCCCGACCTTCCAAAGCTGGCGGCAGCGAGGGCGGGGAGCGCCACGGCCCCGCTCCGCCGCCTGCCCGCCGCCCCGGGGCCGCCCCGCCGGGATTGTCCGGCCCGCGGTCGCTCCCAGCGCCTGGAGCGGGGCGGGCGCGGGCTCGGGAGCTGCCGCCCTGTTCCGACGCCGCTCGCCCGCCCCCGCCCGCTGCCCCGGCCCGCGGAGCGCTGCGACCGCACCTCCGCCGCCCGCCGAAACCGGCCCCGCCCGGCCGCCCCCGCCGCGGCCGTTCTCCTCGGCCATCGCATCCCTTTGCATGACCGAATGTCCTTCACCCGCCCCCGCCATTTACAGACCCTGGGCCGACCGCCGCTGGCTCCAGCGCCCTTCCCTCGCTCGGCAGCCGCGTCCTTGCCCCGCCCCCGGCACTCAGCGGCGAGGGGCAGGGCGCTGGCTCGGGGGGGTGCGATCCCGCTCTGTGGCCACAGGGGGAGGAGATTTATGGGGGCGTGCGATTTCCCCGCCCATTTCGCCGCCATCTTGAGAAGGTCAAAGAACGCCCGCGACATTTGCGACGCGCCCCTCCCAAAATGGCGGCCGAGGAGGACCCTCGGAAGAAATAGGGTTTTACCCAGATGCCTCTCAGCAACCCGCCTAAATATGTTCGCCCACGGCGCCGCTGACCACATAGGCCGTGTCTTATACACTTAAAATGCCACATAAAAATCCATCGGGGCCGCCGTGGCGTCGGTGTTTCATGCAGGCAGCCGATTCGACCGACGCTGGCCCTCGACTTCCCCGCCCTTCTCGCTGCCATGTTAAGAAGGTCAAGGAAAAGTCCGTGACATCCGCGACTCGCCACTCCCAAGATGGCGGCCTCGCGGCTGCCGGTAGCGACAGAGCTGCAGTACCGCGCTCTGCCCACAAGGCGGCAGCACTGCCGCCCGCCCCAGCCGGGGGCGCAGCGCGCCTCGGGGCTGCGGGCAGGCAAGGTGGCAAAAAAGAACAGGGGCGACCCCCGCCAAAAACTGCTCTGAAATAAATGCCAAAAACCTGCCTCTTATCCCACCAGAATCAAACAAGGCCCCTTGCTTTAAAGCCATGTTTAAATAAATTTTTTATTTCCATTTTTCGTATTTATATTCACATGCATAGCTATAGTGGACATTGATGTAGCATGTAATTTATATAACATTATTCTATTGCTATTATTTATATTTACTTATATTTTGTGCTTTTATAAATATCTTTCCACATTGATTGTATATTTCTATGTCTAAAATTACATTTCTATCATGCTTTCACTATTTAAAATACAAATCCCATCCTAACTAAATAAATACAAAAAAGCTCTATTCTTTTAAACTACATTGAAATATTTTTATATTTATAGCGCTCATGACTACACTCACATTTATATTTGTAGTTTATACTTAAGTATTATATTAATCATTATGTATAACATGTATCCTATTCAAATAAGAGATAAATTATTTTCCTAATTATGTACCATATCTACTGCTACAACTTATTTTTCCTTACATTTTTAATTTTTATATTAACCTTCAGCTATTTATGATCTATTTCTATTCTTAGATTTCTACCTTTATATTATTTGTATTTATAATGTTTATACTAAAACACCTGCTTTTGCCAAATAAAAAAAAAAAATCCCCTTTATTTTAAACTACTTAAAAAAACCTAGAGTATATCAATCTGGTATAACATATAACAAATGATAGATATGATAGATGTAAAATTGATATAAATATTGTAGTGTATTATAGGAAATAAATAAAAATCAATATGATCCATAACACAAGTAATACTGTATAAATGTTATATTTATGTTATTTTATATTTCAAATAATTTAACATTTCTTTATATATTTGCATATACTTGACAAACATTTCTATATTTATACTTGGGTTGCGATTTTTTTCTGGGTGTTTTCTGGGTCTTTTCTTGCCCTTCTTCGAATTTTTTTCTGGGTTATTTCTTGTCCATCTTGGGGGTTTTTTCTGGGTTTTTTCTTGCCCATCTTCAGACTTTTTTCTGGTTTTTTTCTTGCCCATCTCAGAGTTTTTTTTTGGGGGTTTTTTCTGGGTTTTTTTCTTGCCCATCTTGGGTGATTTTCTGGGGTTTTTCTACGTTTTTTTCTTGCCCATCTGGGATTATTTTCTGGGGTTTTTTTCTCGTTGCTTTCTTGCCCATCCTGGGCTTTTTCTGGGTTTTTTTCTTGTCCATCATGTGGTTTTTTTCTGGTTTTTTCCTGCTCATCTTCGTCTGGTTTTCTGGGTTTTAAGCCAAACTCGGTACATATCATGTCAGTTCATGCAATACAACCCGGCTGGGGATTTTTTATTCTAAATTTAACAAGGAGTCGCAAAACCTGGAAAGCAAAAGTCACACACACAAGGTTAAATCCAGTCAGCATGCACTCACACACGCAGAAACGAGCAGACACAGACAGACACAGCCACGTGCTCTCACACACGCTCACACAATCTTTCCACTTAAATGCTCACTGCGGCCCTTACTCGAGATGCTGAAGAACGTGCTGTGACACATCTTCTGGCTGCCGCTCCTTGAGGTAAAATGGCAGATCCTGGGGAAATCAGCAGCCTCGGGGACCTGTGAGACGACAGGAAGGGTCAACGAGTGGCTATCTGACAGCTAGGACTTGTCTCCTCTCTGGACTGATAAATTTTCTACCCAAAATCCAACAGAAGACAGATGTATAGGTACATAGAACATAAGCCACCATAGGCAGATACAATACAAGCCAGGACTTGCAAAAATTCTCTGGAAGATGAATTCTAGCGCCCTATTCCCTTTCAGAAGAAGGAACCTACACAACTACTGCAGTCATCTGAGGAGGTGCATCTGAAAAAAAAGTTAGGACAACAGTCAGACGGTTCAATGATAACTGAAGAGCTCCAGATATCCTGTGTCCATCTACAAATCCCATCTAGAGTCCAACTACACCCCACACTGCACATTACAAATCCCCGGGCCCTCTCCTATTGCACCAGGCTATGCGGCAGGGCAGAGCAGCTCGGGCACAAATGTGTGCTGACAGCCGTGACACAGGATGGACAGGACAGGACAGACAACGGGGACACAACACAGACAGAAAATTCTAGGCAAGGAAAATGGCTGCAAGGACTGAGAGAATGCAAAAGGAGATGACCGAGCTCAAACTGATGGTGAGCTGATGAGGCTCAGAGAACCCCGAAGGAAGAAGATGATAACTGAATGATTTCTTCTAAGAACTGCAAAGATGGATGCCTAGGAATCCTACGGTCAGAATCCTCTACCTAACCTCATATTACGCCAAGTCCTAATCCACCAAAATGGATCCAGGTGGGGGCATAGCTGTCCATACAGCCCAGACCAAGACCTGACAAGACATCAGATGCGATGCTTCCAAAGAGAGAAGAGAGTCTGACGCCTGTCTGAGCTCCCCAGTCAAAAGTTCTGTGGCCTGGGTGCCAGGCCAGGGAATGCAGAGATCACAGATGCTAACAATGATGCCAAGATTAATGACAGGCACCCCTAAGGTAAAAGACATGGGATACACAAACAACACACAATTCACAACAGACAAGTGACACGAGACACACCGGGACTGCTCTGCCCTGCTGCACACCTCAGCACTGTGATCAAAAGTGAGACTTGGCTTCTATGGGGCCTAAGGGGCCACTTCATTAACACCCCCCCACCTCCAAACTGGACTCAAAACCCCCTCCCTGTAATCCCCAAACCAGCACCGTGCTTTCAGCCCCTCTGTGGGTCATGGCCCTCTACTTATCTCTCATACAGCTGGGGATGCTGGTCCCTGTCAGGTGCAAAGAAAGGCCACCTCATCAGATGGGAAGGTCCTGCTGGCACCGGGCTGGTGTCTCTCAGACAGCTAGATTAAAGAGAACCAAACATCAGTGCCTGAACTTGGCACCGCATCGGCCAAAACCCCACCACTCTGCTACTCACCGCGCTCCTAAGAAGGCCCGGCACCTCCTGACCCTGACCCTCTGCCACACGTGGAATGCGTCTGCACCTGAAAGAAAGTTAGAACACATGTCAAACATCACCAGGATAACTCACAAGCTGCAAACACCATATGTCAATCTAGGAACAACATCTAGAGCCCAAGTACAGCCCACATTACAAATTTCAACTCCCCAAGGCTCGTCCTATTGCAGCAGGCCATGCGGCGGGGCAGAACAGCTCCGGCAAAAAATGTGTGCACACACCCGTGACACAGAAAGTGACAAACAGAGGGGACATGAAACACGACACATCATGCTTGTGGTGAGGGCCTCGAGGGGAAAAGGCAAAAGGGACCCCAAAGACACACCAGGGAGCACGGCACACCGGACAACAGGACACAGATCGGAGCTGTTCTGCACTGCCCGCCTGAAAGCTGCCATCAAAAGTAGAGCCTCTCCCTTTAGCTGTCCTAAGAGGCCCTTGGAGAAGATTGCTTTCCCCTCTGCTCATTTTTGAATCTGTCCCAAGAACTCCCAATCTGCTACTCTGCCATCTCCAGACCGCGGCCCCCGACTTATCTTTTGGATGATCGGTGAGGGGAATCCACGCTGCACCTGAAATGAGTCTGCCTTGGAGGGCTCTGTGACGGCCTGTGAGCCTCTCGGTCAGCTGCAATCAAGAAAACCAAAACCAAAGTATGAGTCCAGAGTTATGTGGGCCAAATCCCTGCAAGTCAGCTACTTGCCCTCTCCTGAGTGTGCCTGGCTCCTTCAGGCTCCAGCTTCATCCTGATTCCAAGGCTGTGGCCTTCATTAGGAGTGGCACCTGGGTTACAGAAAGACAAAGTTAAATGGCATTCCTCTGAGTGCAGTGGATCACCTTGTATGCTGTAAGCCATGGGAATGCCTCTGCTAGGCTTCTGAACAGCCTTGTGTGGGGGGGCCCTCAAATAAACACCCTTTCTCACCCTGCTGCTTGCAAACCCGCTCCCAAGAAATCCTAAACTGGATACCTGATCACCCTCCCTCTCCCAGGCACCATCCTCAACTCACCTGAAGCCTCAATCTCAAACATCATCCTTGACACTGGGCAGATCCCTCTTGTGACACGACGAATCTGCTGAAAAATTGTTGTGCTTGAGAGCTGAGCAATAACAGCCAATTCTCTCCACTGCTCACCTTGACTGCTGGCATCCAGATTGACTTCCTGAAAAGAAAGACAAAGAACAGAGCTGTAACACACTCACCATACACACTTCTGCTGCAGAGACAAATGGGGCCTCACCGGCTCGGGGCAATCCCCTCACCCGGGATGGGGCCCTCTGGCACACATTTAATCCATCTGAATCTGAAAAAAAAGTTAGGACAAGAGTCACACTGTTGCAGGATAACTGATGAGCTCCAGATGCCCTGTGCCCATCCACAGATCCCATCTAGTGTCCAACTACACCCCACATTACACATTCCAAGTCTCCAAGACTTCTCCTATCGCACCAGGCTGTGCAGCACGGCAGAGCAGCCCCATCCCAAATGTGTGCTGACACCCGTGACACAGGACAGACAGGACAGACAACAACAGGGGACACAACAGGAAAAGAAATCTCTTGGCAAGGAAAATGGCTGCAAGGACTGAGAGAATGCAAAAGGAGATGAGTGAGCTGAGACCGATGGTGAGCTGATGAGGCTCAGAAAACCCTGGGGGACGAAGATGATAACTGAATGATTAATTCCAAGAACAGCAAAGATGGATGCCTAGGAATCCTACGGTCAGAATGCTGTACCTAACCTCATATTATTACAAGTCCTAATCCACCACAATGGATCCAGGTGGGGCATAGCTGTCCATACAGCTCAGAACTAGACCTGACAAGAAATCTGACTGGATGCTTCCAAAGAGGTAACTTTTGACTGGGGAGCTCAGACAGCTATCAGAAACTCATATATGGCCTGGGTGCCGGGCCAGGGAATGCAGAGATCAGAGATGCTAACAATGATGCCAGGGGTACTGACAGGGCCCTCCAAAGGTAAAAGACATGGGATACACAAACAACACATAATGCACAACAGACAAGTGACACGAGACACACCGGGACTGCTCTGCCCTGCACACCTCAACACTGTGATCAAAAGTGAGACTTGGCTTTTATGAGGCCTAAGGGGCCACCTCATGAACATCCCCCACCGCCAAAGCTGAATCAAAAACTCCACCCCGTATTTCCCGAAACAGCACCATGACTTCATCCCCACTGTGGGTCGTAGCCCTCTACTTATCTCTCATACAGCTGGGGATGCGGGTCTCGGGTGCAAAGAAAGCTCACCTTGTCAAACGGGAAGGTCCTGCTGGCACCGGGCTGGTGTCTCTGAGACAGCTAGATTAAAGAGAACCAAACATCAGGGCCTGATCTTGGCACCGCATTGGCCAAAACCCCACCGCTCTGCTACTCACCGCGCTCCTAAGAAGGCCCGGCACCTCCTGACCCTGACCCTCTGCCACACGTGGAATGCATCTGCACCTGAAAGAAAGTTAGAACATATGTCAAACACCACCAGGATAACTCACAAGCTGCAAACACCTTATGTCAATCTAGGAATAGCATCTAGAGCCCAAGTACAGCCAACATTACAAATTCCCCCTCCCTATGGTTCGTCTTATTGCAGCAGGCCATGCGGCAGGGAAGAACAGCTCTGGCACAAATCTGTGCACACACCCGTGACACAGAATGTGACAAACAGGGGGACATGAAACACGACACATCATGCTTGTGGTGAGGGTCTCGAGGGGAGAAGGCAAAAGGGACCCCAAAGACACACTAGGGAACACGGCACACCGGACAACAGGATACAGACCGGAGCTGTTCTGCACTGCCCGCCTGAAAGCTGCCATCAAAAGTAGAGCCTCTCCCTTTAGCTGTCCTAAGAGGCCTTTGGAGAAGATTGCTTTCCCCACTGCCAATTTTTAAATCTGGCCAAAGAACTGCCAACCTGATACTCTCCCATCGTCTCATCTCCAGACCGCGGCCCCCGACTTATCTTTTAGATGATCGGTGAGGGGAATCCACGCTGCACCTGAAATGAGTCTGCCTTGGAGGGCTCTGTGATGGCCTGTGAGCCTCTCGGTCAGCTGCAATCAAGAAAACCAAAACCAAAGTATGAGTCCAGAGTTATGTGGGCCAAATCCCACCAAGGCAGCTACTTGCTCTCTCCTGAGTGTGCCTGGCTCCTTCAGGCTCCAGCTTCATCCTGATTCCAAGGCTGTGGCCTTTATTAGCAGTGGCACCTGGGTTACAGAAAGACAAAGTTAAATGGCATTCCTCTGAGTGCAGTGGATCACCTTGTGTGCTCTGAGACATGGCAATGCCTCTGCTAGGCTTCTCAGCCTTGTGTGGGGTGCCCTCAAATAAACACCCTTTCTCAACCTGCTGCTTGCAAACCCCCTCCTAAGAACTCCTAAACTGGATACCTGATCACCCTCCCTCTCCCAGGCACCATCCTCAACTCACCTGAAGCCTCAATCTCAAACATCATCCTTGACACTGGGCAGATCCCTCTTGTGACACGACGAATCTGCTGAAAAATTGTTGTGCTTGAGAGCTGAGCAATAACAGCCAATTCTCTCCACTGCTCACCTTGACTGCTGGCATCCAGATTGACATCCTGAAAAGAAAGACAAAGAACAGAGCTGTAACACACTCACCATACACACTTCTGCTGCAGAGACAAATGGGGCCTCACCGGCTCGGGGCAATCCCCTCACCCGGGATGGGGCCCTCTGGCACACATTTAATCCATCTGAATCTGAAAAAAAAGTTAGGACAAGAGTCACACTGTGGCAGGATAACTGATGAGCTCCAGATGTCCTGTGTCCATCTACAAATCCCATCTAGAGTCCAGCTACACCCCACATTACAAACTCCAAGTCTCCAAGACTTCTCCTATCGCACCAGGCTGTGCAGCACGGCAGAGCAGCCCCATCCCAAATGTGTGCAGACACCCGTGACACAGGACAGGACGTGACAAACAATAGGCACAAGACACAGACAGAAATCTCTTGGCAAGGAAAATGGCTGCAAGGACTGAGAAGATGCAAAAGGAGATGACCGAGCTGAGACCGATGGTGAGCTGATGAGGCTCAGAGAACTCTGAAGGAAGAAGATGATTACTGAATGATTAATTCCAAGAACAGCAAAAAGACGGATGCCTAGGAATCCTACAGTCAAAATCCTCTACCTAACCTCGTAATATTACAAGTCCTAATCCACCATAATGGATCCAGGTGGGGCACAGCTGTCCATACAGCTCAGAACAAGACCTGAAAAGACGTCTGACTGGATGCTTCCAAAGAGAGAAGAGAGTCTGATGCCTGTCTGAGCTCGCGAGTCAAAAGCTCTGTGGCCCGGGTGCCAGACCAGGGAATGCAGAGATTACAGATACTAACAGTGATGCCAGGGGTACTGACAGGGCCCTCAAAGGCCTAAGGTAGAAGACAGGAGATACACAAAACAACACACAATGCACAACAGACAAGTGACACGATGCACACGGGGACTGCTCTGCCCTGCACACCTCAGCACTGTGATCAAAAGTGAGACTTGGCTTTCATGGGGCCTAACGAGCCGTTTAATGAACACCCCCCGCTCCAAACTGGACTCAAAAACCCCTCCCAGGAATTCCCAAACAAGCACCATGCCTTCATCCCCACTGTGGGTCGCAGCCCTCTACTTATCTCTCAGACATCTGGGGATGCCAGTCTGTGTCAGGTGCAAAGAAAGGCCACCTCGTCAGCTGGGAAGGTCCTGCTGGCACCGGGCTGGGGTCTCTCAGACAGCTAGATTAAAGAGAACCAAACATCAGGGCCTGATCTTGGCACCGCATTGGCCAAAACCCCACCGCTCTGCTACTCACCGCGCTCCTAAGAAGGCCCGGCACCTCCTAACCCTGACCCTCTGCCACACGTGGAATGCATCTGCACCTGAAAGAAAGTTAGAACATATGTCAAACACCACCAGGGTTACTCACAAGCTGCAAACATCTTATGTCAATCTAGGAACAACATCTAGAGCCCAAGTACAGCCAACATTACAAATTCCCCCTCCCTATGGTTCGTCCTACTGCAGGAGGCCATGCGGCAGGGCAGAACAGCTCTGGCAAAAAATGCGTGCACACACCCGTGACACAGAACGTGGCAAACAGGGGGGACATGAAACACGACACATCATGCTTGTGGTGAGGGTCTCGAGGGGAGAAGGCAAAAGGGACCCCAAAGACACACTAGGGAACACAGAACACTGGACAACACAACACAGACCGGAGCTGTTCTGCACTGCCCGCCTGAAAGCTGCCATCAAAAGGAGAGCCTCTCCCTTTAGCTGTCCTAAGAGGCCCTTGGAGAAGATTGGTTTTCCGGCTGCCAATTTTCAAATCTGCCCCAAGAACTCCCAACCCACTATTCTCTCATCTCCAGGCCAAGGCCCTCGACTTATCTTTTGGATGATCGGTGATGGGAATCCACGCTGCACCTGAAATGAGTCTGCCTCGGAGGGCCTCGTGATGGCCTGTGAGCCTCTCGGTGAGCTACAATAAAGAAAACCAAAACCAAAGTATGAGTCCAGAGTTATGTGGGCCAAATCCCACCAAGGCAGCTACTTGCCCTCTCCTGAGTGTGCCTGGCTCCTTCAGGCTCCAGCTTCATCATGATTCCAAGGCCTTCATTAGGAGTGGCACCTGGGTTAGAGAAAGGCAAAGTTAAATGGCATTCCCCTGGGTGCAGTGGATGACCTTGTGTGCTGTAAGACATGGGAATGCCTCTGCTAGGCTTCTGAGAAGCCTTGTGTGGGGGAGGCCTCAAATAAACAAATAAAGACCCTTTCTCACCCTGCTGCCTGCAAACTCCCTCCCAAGAACTCCTAACTGCTCACCCTCCCTCTCCCAATCACAATCCTCAACTCACCTGAAGCCTCAATCTCAAACATCATCTTGGACCTTGGGCGGATCCCTCTTGTGACATGATCAATCTGCTGAATAAAATGTTGTGCTTGACACAGCTTGGAATCTCAGGGAGTTGCACTCCTCAATTAAAAAAAAAAACAAAACAAAAAAAACCCAACAAAACCAATCCCAAAAACAAACAAAGAAAAAAAACCAAACAAACAAAACCCACACAAACAATAAATCCCAAAACACCTAACTCCCCACAGAAACAAAAAAACCACAGAAAACATCAAAAAATCCAAAACCCCCACAAAAACCAACTAAAAACCCCAAAATGAAAACCAAAAAAAACCAAAAATTCCACCAAAAGAAATCCAACCAAAAAAACAACCAGAGCAAAACTAAAAATTACAAAAGCACCTTACCACTCCTAAACACAAAACCCAAAATCACAAACCTAAATACTCCCTGTATTCCATGCTGTTTTCTTCACAGAATCTTCCAAGCCTCTGTGCTTTAGATGCCCAGAAACACCTGCTGAAAAGATGCTGAGACGGGCTGAAAAAGCCTCTTCACTGAAATGAGGAGAGCTCTTACCCCAGCACATCCCAGAGAGGGAATGAAGCCCCTCAGCCACGGCTGGGGTTAATATACCCCTGATTGTGCCCGCCTCTCGTTCCCATGCCACCCGGGAAAAGGGAGGGGGCGAATCCCACCAAGCCCTCAGAGCAGCTACAGCTGTTTGGCTCCTCTGACTCACGTTCAAGGGCAGTAAAGGGCTTGTTATAGAAGAAAACTTTTCAGAAAAGTAACAGTGCTTTCTTTTTTTGCAACAACTACTTGGAGCAGAAGAACAGAAAACTGGCAAGATATAAAACTTTGTGGTAAGGTTACATAGCTAGATCAATTGGGTAATTGGGTAATTTGCTGTTACCTTACATAATTATTCTGTGTTTACCAAAAGCCATCTAATAAATTCACACCCAAAACTCCAGCAGCCCAGCTGGCCCTACCAAATCTCTATGTTTATGCATACAGTAAACAAAACCAAAATCCCAGTAATACCTATCAGAAGTCTGTGAAAGAAACCTCTTGAAATTGATCCTACCTCAAATACAAAACAACCCATGCAAAGTTAGCTTGACTCAATAAACAATTTACACAGAGCTAATAACACCAAGAAATAAAACAGCACACCATATACCACCAAAGAATATAATAGTGAAGAAAAAAGAAACCACTTTTTTTTTTTTTTTAAAGCTTTTGCCAAGACTCCAACAACAACTTCTTCTCCTTCTGAAATGTCCCTTCTCCTTCCCAAATTCCTTACAACTTCTGAGTTTACATCCAAGCAAAAAGCAAAATTCGTGCACTTGTGCGTTCGATGCTCCTGCCAGATTCTCTGTTTCCCTCCACATCTTCTTACACTTTCAGTCTTCACTCTGTCCTGCCGTGATGAGTTTGACGGACGAATTGGTAAACGTTAAGAGAGGATTTCCCTGCCTCCCTCCCCAGAGCTGGTTTCCTTAGTGCATTTCACTCAATCCCAGGCCGGCAACGATGCACGCTCACCTCAAGCGTGCAAGGCTCACAGCTGCTCGGCTAAACTCGGCTCTAATCGGCTAAACTCGGCCATTGTCATCTGCATTCGGCTGGACTCGACCCTTCGGCACGGCTCGGCTCGCTTCGGCCGAACTCGGAGCCGCTCTCTGCGCCCGGCGCGCCTCGGCTCGCTTCGGCCGAACTCGGAGCCGCTCTCTGTGCGCCCGGCGCGGCTCGGCTCGCTTCGGCCGAACTCGGAGCCGCTCTCTGCGCTCGGCGCGGCTCGGCTCGCTTCGGCCGAACTCGGAGCCGCTCTCTGTGCGCCCGGCGCGGCTCGGCTCGCTTTTGCCGAACTCGGAGCCGATCAGTGCGCCCGGCGCGGCTCGGCTCGCTTCGGCCGAACTCGGAGCCGCTCTCTGCGCTCGGCGCGGCTCGGCTCGCTTCGGCCGAACTCGGAGCCGCTCTCTGCGCTCGGCGCGGCTCGGCTCGCTTCGGCCGAACTCGGAGCCGCTCTCTGCGCCCGGCGCGGCTCGGCTCGCTTCGGCCGAACTCGGAGCCGATCAGTGCGCCCGGCGCGGCTCGGCTCGCTTCGGCCGAACTCGGAGCCTCTCTGTGCGCCCGGCGCGGCTCGGCTCGCTTCGGCCGAACTCGGAGCCGATCAGTGCGCCCGGCGCGGCTCGGCTCGCTTCGGCCGAACTCGGAGCCGCTCTCTGCGCTCGGCGCGCCTCGGCTCGCTTCGGCCGAACTCGGAGCCTCTCTGTGCGCCCGGCGCGGCTCGGCTCGCTTCGGCCGAACTCGGAGCCGCTCTCTGCGCCCGGCGCGGCTCGGCTCGCTTCGGCCGAACTCGGAGCCGATCAGTGCGCCCGGCGCGGCTCGGCTCGCTTCGGCCGAACTCGGAGCCGATCAGTGCGCTCGGCGCGCCTCGGCTCTCTTCGGCCGAACTCGGAGCCGCTCTCTGCCCTCGGCGCGGCTCGGCTCGCTTCGGCCCAACTCGGAGCCGCTCTCTCCGCGTTCGGCTGAGCTCGCTTCGGCTCGGCTCCCTGACGGCGGGCAAGCGGCGCCGCCTCACGTTAAACTCGCCCGGCTCGGGGCTCTCCTGCTGCCGCGTCCCGCGGGCGGCCCGGCCATCGCACGGACACGATCGGGAGCGCGGCGTGGCACAGGAGGTCATTGGGCTGTGACCGCACTCGCGCTAATTAGCGCGCACGAGAGCAGCGGGCTCGGTTCGGCTGAGCTCGGCTCCGTTCAGGCAGCCTCGCAAGCCTGGCCTCGGTTCGCTCGAGGCCGTCAGGTTCCGCCGGTCTCGCCTTGGTTCGGCCGAAGGAGGCGTCGTTCGCTCGTGTTTTTACAAATATCTTTCTATATTGACTGTATATTTCTATATTTAATTTTATACTTCTATAATACTTCCATTATTCCAAATAAAAACCCCGTCTCTAACCAAATAAATAAAAAAACCCTTCTTTTAAAGGATACTGCAATATTTTTTATTTATACTTTGTATAATTATACATTCATATTTTAATTTATCGTTTCTTTGGATGTATTACATTAATAATGATATATTATATATATAAAATTTTAAAATAGATTTAAATTATTATTTAAATTATGTATAATATCTACTGCTACAACTAATTTTTTCTGATATTTTAAATTTTTATATTTATCTGTATGTATTTATTATATATTTCTAAACTTAGATTTCTACCTTTATATTATTTGCATTTATAATTTTTACAATCAAAACACTGCCTATTGACCAATAAAGAAAACCCGCTTTATTTAAGTATTTTAAAAATATTTTCATGTTTATAATTTTCATATTTATATTTATAATTTGTTCAATATTACATGAGAACACACCTGCTCCTGCACCGCAGTGGGGCCCCCTCTCCTGGGGACCTTGGGGTGCCCCAACGGCATCAGAGCCCCGAGTCTTCACCCCCTTCTCCTCTATTTAGAAACTACACTGGAACTTTTTTCTGGAAATAAAGACATTACCTAAATCCTCTCCCCGTGTCCTAGACAGATGGATATTCAGTTATTAGTTGGCTGGGCAGCAGTTTCTTAAATAGAATGATAAACAAGATGTGAACATTTCAGCTACAAGCAAATAGGCAAATCTGAACAAGGTACTGGTGGGCGACCACTGAAGTTATTTTGAAGGAATTTTTTAAACAATAAAATATTGATACCACAAAAATAAAGCAAAAAGCTAACTACTGGCTAAGAAAAAATTAACTTTTGACAGCAACAACATTCCAACCACACAGGCTTTTTCCCGATGTCATACCTTATAACTACCTCTCTTGGGAATTCTCATCATGTATCCCAAAAGGAATAAATACCTCAGAGCGTCCTAAAGCAAAAAGTAGCGCACATGAGCTCCTCACACTCCCGGGAGGCCTGCACAGCGTGCACTGAGTCTGCAACAAATTCTGCTCAGTGAGAGTCTGCAAACAAAGGTTCAATTGATGAATTGAACTGATTGTAAAGGGAGGTTTTCTAAGCACAGAAGCACAACAAAGAACAAGCAAAAACAATTCTTAAAAAAAACCTGCAAGTTTTATTTAGCATATATGCGACTGATTTCCACCCTGTGGCTTCTCACTTTGATTCGCGTCTGTAGGTTCAGGAAGATGACAATGCACACTCTGCCCTCCCTGAGCCCCCCACAGCAGCTGAGCGCTGCTCCGTGCGCTCAGATCGTCAGGAACTGGATTGCCCGCATGGACTGGAACTGCTCTGCTGCAGATTCAGGAGAGAGAGGCTGGCTGAGGCGTCGTCCCAATTCCATTTCTGTGTGACGAGAAGCGGTTTGTTCCCAACGGGTGCAACAATCCCCAGCTCGCTTCCATGGTGAGTACCGATGGCACACAAACGGCAGCCTGAGGAAATCGTGTTCTGGGCTCTAAGTGGTCGGGACAGGGTCTGATTTTTTGTTTTGCATCTGTATGATGATTAGTATGACAGGGCCCTGATCGATGACATGGCAGCACAGAATTAAAAACTCCTCAATAGGATTACATCGACTTCTAGGAAAAGACAAAAGCCTAGGACCCTTCTGAAATCTATTTTTAATGCGAAGCACACGGATTGTCACTATGCTGTGCCTTCCAGCTTTTCAAAGCAGCTTACCTCTGAAGACCAGAAAACATTGATTTCTACAGAAACAACGGGCAACCCCCAGGCTAATCTCAGCACTACTGTTTAATAGGGGATCTGCCAGCGTGCCAGTCCAGCTTCAAGTGTGCTTTATTTCAGTCTAACATCCCCTCAAAATTCTTCTCACATCTCCCAACCCTGACATCTTATTTTTCCCTAAAGCTTCTCATCATTAGCAATTTCCAAGTAACATGGTATTTTTACAACATTCAAAAATGTCATGCTGGACTGTGCTAGAGAGTAATTTGCAAATATAAGCTTAGCAAAGTTTGAATTGACTTGTCCAGAGAAAAAACCTACAAGTGAACACCTACACCTGCCTACAAAGAGCTAACAAGCCCCTGGCAGCTGCCAGCATCAAAGCACAGCGGATGTTTCTAATACAGGGTAAGGATAACAATATCACCTTTTGTTCTCTCCAGCTTGTTTTCCCTGCAGTCATATTTTGCTTCTTATGATTTTTTTAGTCTCTGCATCTTCTTGGACAGCACCGAGCCCGACGACAAGGATACGAGAGTCTTTCCCTGCCGTAGGGAGAGAACCAGGAAAACAGTTAAAATAAGAACAGGGTAGTTTGAAATTCATACTTCCAATGAGAAGCAACGCCTAACAAACAGAACAAAAGTAAACAAAGCATGGTACCTCCCTGGGGACAGAAGACTTACAAACTCTCCAGGATTTACAATTCTAGCGACCAACCCCTTCAGGACGGCAGCCAAGTGTCCCATGAGGTGGTGCTGCACCAAAGAACGATCTGAGAGGTTCCAAAGAGTGAAATGCACAATATTTTGCAAAGCCGTAAAATCTTGCAAAATAACAAAAATACAATAGATGTAAACTACAGGGTAAGAGTACAAGTGTTCACTTTAAGAGCTGGAACCATCCAGGTGAGCACCTGATAACTGGATCCTCACCAGAGTTTGAACCCTTCAGGACACAGAAGGGTTTTCCCCAGAAATTTCACAGACTGAGTTTTGATACAAGTATACTTGCCAGACCCTCAGAAACATCACCCATTCTCCAGGTGTCTGGAGAGAACTGCAAATGGCTCTCACGTAGTTTGAGCTAGCTCTGTAAGGTCTCAGGGTGAATTTCACCAGATGCAACCAAACTGGGCAACTCCCAGTGGGACAGAAGGAACCCAAAGCTTGGGTTCGCAGAGCTGCAGCAAATACTGAGGAAACAAACATAACAGCGTAAAAAATAATAAACCATCCTTTTTTTTTCTCTTGCTTTTGTTTTTTTCTTATTCAGATCAGCATAGCAATTAAAGAGAAGGTGAAAAACTCACCATTACTGAACATTTCATCATCTGTAGGCTGAGCATCCTTAGCACAGAGGACTCCAAAGTTAAAATTCACCGATCCCTGGGAAATAAAACCAAATATTGTATGATAAACAATCAAACAGCAGACGTAAAAATTTGTTTCCTCTAAGGACTTTCGGGTACGTATGTACCTTTGCATACATCCAACACATTGGAACATACACTTTATACCATCTCCTAATAAGTAAAAATTTACCTTTAAACTTTGATAGTACAGCATAAAATTATGAACTTAAATTGGTGATCTGTTATTATTAAGTTGGTGCCTAAAGTTATTTCTGCTGTCAGGTTCAAAAAAACATTAATTTTTTTTACTGGAATGAGCAATTGATTTCAAAGTCATCACAAGCCCACCAAAACACAAAGCAGTATTCACTGGATGGGTCTGTGAGCTAGAAGTAGTTAGGCTTGTACTTCCCTCTTGCTATTCCAGAACCAATAAATCCTGTCAACAAAACCAGGATCTATAGCCCACTGCTGTGAAAGATTCTACGAGGATGATGGTTTGATTTGTGTTTAGAAGTTTTGATTTGAAATGGCCAGTTCAATGGATAAAGACAGTTTAGGTAGTATTACATTGCTATTATTATTATTTCTATTATTATTTTTACTATTACTACTGCTATTGTTATCATCTGCTACTGGAAGAAACAAACCAGTAGTACCTATACTTAATTACTTTTATTTCCAGGAAATAATAAAGAAAAAGAACCAAACCAAAAAAAGTCACTTCCTACCTTTTATATCAAGGGATGAAAAATTTCTCTTGGGCTCTTCTCCAATTTATCAAGACTCATAGCACTGAAAGGCAAACAAAACAGTGCTTTATAGAAGGGCAAGTGCACATTTCAAGGCTGAACCACCAACAGATTGCAGTGACAGCAGTTACAACATGAATCCTTCCTAGAGCCTCTGTTAAATGGAATGTTCTGTGGAACTGCCGTTTCTTTCCCAAAACACTAACTTCCAACACTTCCTAATCATATTTTGTATTTTAAAACAAAAGAAGTTAGTGAGACTCTGTGCGGAGGTCAGGTTTAAATTTATTTCCTTCTAAAGCACAGAGCTCTGTTCCATCACCCTTCACTTCGGCTCTACACTGAATCGTGGTGAGCATTTGAGGAGTGCTCAATAACCAATTCTATTTCTCTCTTTTTCTAGCTCTCTCTATTCCTAAATCATTCCAGACAAGTCAAATGAAAAATGAAAAAAACAAGTTCAGCATCAAAGTCACACTTTTTCCCGTTGTCTGGTCAAGAACAGGCTCTAAATCCACTTACTGCTGCCTTCAACGATTCAGACTTGCAAAAGCATTCTTACATATTTTACAGGTTTATCATAAAACCCACAGAACGCAAGCTCTGAATTACAGGAAAAGGTACACAGGCAAATATCTAAAGGGATCACTTATTAGTAAATACATACCTTGGTAGAGATCGCACTGAGAACCTTTCTGAGGGACTCTAAGGGACGCATGTTTTCTGAGCACCCTATAAACAAGAAAAGCTAGGATATAGTACAGGACATCCCCACTTTTTCTACATATTCAAATAGGATTTTTAATAAAAACAATTCAGTTAAAAAAGAAGGAAGAAAACCAAGCTAATTTTACTCAGCTGTATTTACTGCCGATTTAGAGAAAAATGCCGGGCAGCGTCGGCCGTTGCGGCACACGTCGCGCCGGCAGCAGGGCCTGCCGGGAGTTGGAGTCTCGGGCTGGTAGCCACTCATGTGCCGCGATAGCCGTTGCGTCACACGCCGCGCCGGCAGCAGGGCCTGCCGGGAGTTGGAGTCTCGGGCTGACAGCCACGGCTCCGTCCCCCGCCACCGGGAGCTGCAGTCCCTCCCGGGCATCAAACGGGTCCTTCGCCCCAGGGCGGGGAAGGACCTGAGGCAGGACCGCTCCTCCCGAATGCCCTCTCTTTTCCCCTCCAACTCTTTTTCTTTTTTTAACGCTGGTTTTCACCCCTTTCCCTTCCCTTCCCTTCTGCTCTCCTGCTTTCTTTCCTTTCCTTTCCTTTCCTTTCCTTTTTTTCCCCTTCCCTTTCCCTTTCCCTTTCTTTTTCTTGTATTTGTAATCTTGGTTTTCCTTCCTAGCTTTAGAATCAAAAAGCAGCAGTAGTAACTTTCTGGCTACCTGGGAGTAAAAAAAAACCCAAAACTATAATGATTGAAAGAAAACTATTTATTCCCTGGGAGCCTGAAATTTTCTACTGCTGCACATGACACAGAGCTTTTTATTCCTTCTTATATACAGTTGATATTTTATACTCGCTTTATACACCGCCCCCTGCCGTCTGCACCGGCGCTCTGCAGGCAGAGTGCTGCGGCGTCGTTCGGTTCTGTTTAAATAAACTCGGCTAAATTAGGCTTGGTTCGGCTTAGGTCTAAAATCGTTTCGGTTCGGCTTTTCGTCTAAATTCGGCTTTTCCGGCTCTTCGGCTGAACTCGGCCCGGTTGGGCTAAAGTCGGTCATATTCGGCTCTTTGTCTAAATGCGGCCAATGTCGGCTACAGTCGGCTATCGGTTACACTCGGCTATCATCGGCTCTTCGTCTCAAGTCGGCTGTGTTCGGCTACACTCGGCTCTTCGTCTCAAGTCGGCTGTGTTCGGCCACACTCGGCTCTTCGGTGAAACTCGGCTATTTTCGGCCACACTCGGCTCTTCGGGGAAACTCGGCTGTTTTCGCCCACACTCGGCTCTTCGGCTCTTCGGAACTATTCGGCCCGGCTCGGCTCCCTCAGGGCGGGAAAGCGGCTGTCAGAGGACCCCGGCACAGCGAGGCGTTTCCCCACATGCCTGTCACAAACCCGCCGAAATACGCCCGCCCGCGGCGCCGCTGAGACCACAGCATGTGTCGGGTACACTTGAAACGTCACAGAAAATACCACCGGGGCCGCGCCGGGGTCGGTATTCCATGCAGGCAGTCCACTGACACCCACCCCGGTCCTCCACTTCCCCGCCCTTTTCGCCGCCCTGTTGAGAAGGTCAACCAAAAGTCCGCGACATCCGCGACGCGCCACTCCCAAGGTGGCGGCCTCTCGGTGCAGGGCTGCAGTACCGCGCTCTGCCCACAAGGCGGCAGCACTGCCGCCCGCCCCAGCCGGGGGCGCAGCGCGCCTCGGGGCTGCGGGCAGCGAAGGCGGCAAAAAAGAACAGGGGCGACCCCCGCCAAAAACTGCTCTGAAATAAATGCCAAAAACCTGCCTCTTACCCCACCAGAATCAAACAAGGCCCCTTGCTTTAAAGCCATGTTTAAATAAATTTTTTATTTCCATTTTTCGTATTTATATTCACATGCATAGCTATAGTGGACATTGATGTAGCATGTAATTTATATAACATTATTCTATTTCTATTATTTATATTTACTTATATTTTGTGCTTTTATAAATATCTTTCCACATTGATTGCATATTTCTATGTCTAAAATTACATTTCTATCATGCTTTCACTATTTAAAATACAAATCCCATCCTAACTAAATAAATACAAAAAAGCTCTATTCTTTTAAACTACATTGAAATATTTTTATATTTATAGCGCTCATGACTATATTCACATTTATATTTGCAGTTTATACTTAAGTATTATATTAATCATTATGTATAACATGTATCCTATTCAAATAAGAGATAAATTATTTTCCTAATTATGTACCATATCTACTGCTACAACTTATTTTTTCTTACATTTTTAATTTTTATATTAACCTTCAGCTATTTATGATCTATTTCTATTCTTAGATTTCTACCTTTATATTATTTGTATTTATAATGTTTATACTAAAACACCTGCTTTTGCCAAATAAAAAAAAAAAATCCCCTTTATTTTAAACTACTTAAAAAAACCTAGAGTATATCAATCTGGTATAACATATAACAAATGATAGATATGATAGATGTAAAATTGATATAAATATTGTAGTGTATTATAGGAAATAAATAAAAATCAATATGATCCATAACACAAGTAATACTGTATAAATGTTATATTTATGTTATTTTATATTTCAAATAATTTAACATTTCTTTATATATTTGCATATACTTGACAAACATTTCTATATTTATACTTGGGTTGCGATTTTTTTCTGGGTGTTTTCTGGGTCTTTTCTTGCCCTTCTTCGAATTTTTTTCTGGGTTATTTCTTGTCCATCTTGGGGGTTTTTTCTTGCCCATCTTCAGACTTTTTTCTGGTTTTTTTCTTGCCCATCTCAGAGTTTTTTTTTGGGGGTTTTTTTCTGGGTTTTTTTCTTGCCCATCTTGGGTGATTTTCTGGGGTTTTTCTACGTTTTTTTCTTGCCCATCTGGGATTATTTTCTGGGGTTTTTTTCTCGTTGCTTTCTTGCCCATCCTGGGCTTTTTCTGGGTTTTTTTCTTGTCCATCATGTGGTTTTTTTCTGGTTTTTTCCTGCTCATCTTCGTCTGGTTTTCTGGGTTTTAAGCCAAAATCGGTACATATCATGTCAGTTCATGCAATACAACCCGGCTGGGGATTTTTTATTCTAAATTTAACAAGGAGTCGCAAAACCTGGAAAGCAAAAGTCACACACACAAGGTTAAATCCAGTCAGCATGCACTCACACACGCAGAAACGAGCAGACACAGACAGACACAGCCACGTGCTCTCACACACGCTCACACAATCTTTCCACTTAAATGCTCACTGCGGCCCTTACTCGAGATGCTGAAGAACGTGCTGTGACACATCTTCTGGCTGCCGCTCCTTGAGGTAAAATGGCAGATCCTGGGGAAATCAGCAGCCTCGGGGACCTGTGAGACGACAGGAAGGGTCAACGAGTGGCTATCTGACAGCTAGGACTTGTCTCCTCTCTGGACTGATAAATTTTCTACCCAAAATCCAATAGAAGACAGATGTATAGGTACATAGAACATAAGCCACCATAGGCAGATACAATACAAGCCAGGACTTGCAAAAATTCTCTGGAAGATGAATTCTTGTGCCCTATTCCCTTTCAGAAGAAGGAACCTACACAACTACTGCAGTCATCTGAGGAGGTGCATCTGAAAAAAAAGTTAGGACAACAGTCAGACGGTTCAATGATAACTGAAGAGCTCCAGATATCCTGTGTCCATCTACAAATCCCATCTGGAGTCCAACTACACCCCACACTGCACATTACAAATCCCCGGGCCCTCTCCTATTGCACCAGGCTATGCGGCAGGGCAGAGCAGCTCGGGCACAAATGTGTGCTGACAGCCGTGACACAGGATGGACAGGACAGGACAGACAACGGGGACACAACACAGACAGAAAATTCTAGGCAAGGAAAATGGCTGCAAGGACTGAGAGAATGCAAAAGGAGATGACCGAGTTCAAACTGATGGTGAGCTGATGAGGCTCAGAGAACCCCGAAGGAAGAAGATGATAACTGAATGATTTCTTCTAAGAACTGCAAAGATGGATGCCTAGGAATCCTACGGTCAGAATCCTCTACCTAACCTCATATTACGCCAAGTCCTAATCCACCAAAATGGATCCAGGTGGGGGCATAGCTGTCCATACAGCCCAGACCAAGACCTGACAAGACATCAGATGCGATGCTTCCAAAGAGAGAAGAGAGTCTGACGCCTGTCTGAGCTCCCCAGTCAAAAGTTCTGTGGCCTGGGTGCCAGGCCAGGGAATGCAGAGATCACAGATGCTAACAATGATGCCAAGATTAATGACAGGCACCCCTAAGGTAAAAGACATGGGATACACAAACAACACACAATTCACAACAGACAAGTGACACGAGACACACCGGGACTGCTCTGCCCTGCTGCACACCTCAGCACTGTGATCAAAAGTGAGACTTGGCTTCTATGGGGCCTAAGGGGCCACTTCATTAACACCCCCCCACCTCCAAACTGGACTCAAAACCCCCTCCCTGTAATCCCCAAACCAGCACCGTGCTTTCAGCCCCTCTGTGGGTCACGGCCCTCTACTTATCTCTCATACAGCTGGGGATGCTGGTCCCTGTCAGGTGCAAAGAAAGGCCACCTCATCAGATGGGAAGGTCCTGCTGGCACCGGGCTGGTGTCTCTCAGACAGCTAGATTAAAGAGAACCAAACATCAGTGCCTGAACTTGGCACCGCATCGGCCAAAACCCCACCACTCTGCTACTCACCGCGCTCCTAAGAAGGCCCGGCACCTCCTGACCCTGACCCTCTGCCACACGTGGAATGCATCTGCACCTGAAAGAAAGTTAGAACACATGTCAAACATCACCAGGATAACTCACAAGCTGCAAACACCATATGTCAATCTAGGAACAACATCTAGAGCCCAAGTACAGCCCACATTACAAATTTCAACTCCCCAAGGCTTGTCCTATTGCAGCAGGCCATGCGGCAGGGCAGAACAGCTCCGGCAAAAAATGTGTGCACACACCCGTGACACAGAAAGTGACAAACAGGGGGGACATGAAACACGACACATCATGCTTGTGGTGAGGGCCTCGAGGGGAAAAGGCAAAAGGGACCCCAAAGACACACCAGGGAGCACGGCACACCGGACAACAGGATACAGACCGGAGCTGTTCTGCACTGCCCGCCTGAAAGCTGCCATCAAAAGTAGAGCCTCTCCCTTTAGCTGTCCTAAGAGGCCTTTGGAGAAGATTGCTTTCCCCTCTGCTCATTTTTGAACCTGTCCCAAGAACTCCCAATCTGCTACTCCACCATCTCCAGACCGTGGCCCCCGACTTATCTTTTGGATGATCGGTGAGGGGAATCCACGCTGCACCTGAAATGAGTCTGCCTTGGAGGGCTCTGTGATGGCCTGTGAGCCTCTCGGTCAGCTGCAATCAAGAAAACCAAAACCAAAGTATGAGTCCAGAGTTATGTGGGCCAAATCCCTGCAAGTCAGCTACTTGCCCTCTCCTGAGTGTGCCTGGCTCCTTCAGGCTCCAGCTTCATCCTGATTCCAAGGCTGTGGCCTTCATTAGGAGTGGCACCTGGGTTACAGAAAGACAAAGTTAAATGGCATTCCTCTGAGTGCAGTGGATCACCTTGTATGCTGTAAGCCATGGGAATGCCTCTGCTAGGCTTCTGAACAGCTTTGTGTGGGGGGGCCCTCAAATAAACACCCTTTCTCACCCTGCTGATTGCAAACCCGCTCCCAAGAAATCCTAAACTGGATACCTGATCACCCTCCCTCTCCCAGGCACCATCCTCAACTCACCTGAAGCCTCAATCTCAAACATCATCCTTGACACTGGGCAAATCCCTCTTGTGACACGATGAATCTGCTGAAAAATTGTTGTGCTTGAGAGCTGAGCAATAACAGCCAATTCTCTCCACTGCTCACCTTGACTGCTGGCATCCAGATTGACTTCCTGAAAAGAAAGACAAAGAACAGAGCTGTAACACACTCACCATACACACTTCTGCTGCAGAGACAAATGGGGCCTCACCTGCTTGGGGCAATCCCCTCACCCGGGATGGGGCCCTCTGGCACACATTTAATCCATCTGAATCTGAAAAAAAAGTTAGGACAAGAGTCACACTCTTGTAGGATAACTGATGAGCTCCAGATGCCCTGTGCCCATCCACAGATCCCATCTAGCGTCCAACTACACCCCACATTACACATTCCAAGTCTCCAAGACTTCTCCTATCGCACCAGGCTGTGCAGCACGGCAGAGCAGACCCATCCCAAATGTGTGCAGACACCCGTGACACAGGACAGACAGGACAGACAACAACAGGGGACACAACAGGAAAAGAAATCTCTTGGCAAGGAAAATGGCTGCAAGGACTGAGAGAATGCAAAAGGAGATGAGTGAGCTGAGACCGATGGTGAGCTGATGAGGCTCAGAAAACCCTGGGGGACGAAGATGATAACTGAATGATTAATTCCAAGAACAGCAAAGATGGATGCCTAGGAATCCTACGGTTAGAATGCTGTACCTAACCTCATATTATTACAAGTCCTAATCCACCACAATGGATCCAGGTGGGGCATAGCTGTCTATACAGCTCAGAACTAGACCTGACAAGAAATCTGACTGGATGCTTCCAAAGAGGTAACTTTTGACTGGGGAGCTCAGACAGCTATCAGAAACTCATATATGGCCTGGGTGCCGGGTCAGGGAATGCAGAGATCAGAGATGCTAACAATGATGCCAGGGGTACTGACAGGGCCCTCCAAAGGTAAAAGACATTGGATACACAAACAACACATAATGCACAACAGACAAGTGACACGAGACACACCGGGACTGCTCTGCCCTGCACACCTCAACACTGTGATCAAAAGTGAGACTTTGCTTTTATGAGGCCTAAGGGGCCACCTCATGAACATCCCCCACCTCCAAAGCTGAATCAAAAACTCCACCCAGTATTTCCCGAAACAGCACCATGACTTCATCCCCACTGTGGGTCGTAGCCCTCTACTTATCTCTCATACAGCTGGGGATGCGGGTCTCGGGTGCAAAGAAAGCTCACCTTGTCAAACGGGAAGGTCCTGCTGGCACCGGGCTGGTGTCTCTGAGACAGCTAGAGTAAAGAGAACCAAACATCAGTGCCTGATCTTGGCACCGCATTGGCCAAAACCCCACCGCTCTGCTACTCACCGCGCTCCTAAGAAGGCCTGGCACCTCCTAACCCTGACCCTCTGCCACACGTGGAATGCATCTGCACCTGAAAGAAAGTTAGAACATATGTCAAACACCACCAGGGTAACTCACAAGCTGCAAACACCTTATGTCAATCTAGGAATAGCATCTAGAGCCCAAGTACAGCCAACATTACAAATTCCCCCTCCCTATGGTTCGTCTTATTGCAGCAGGCCATGCGGCAGGGAAGAACAGCTCTGGCACAAATCTGTGCACACACCCGTGACACAGAATGTGACAAACAGGGGGACATGAAACACGACACATCATGCTTGTGGTGAGGGTCTCGAGGGGAGAAGGCAAAAGGGACCCCAAAGACACACTAGGGAACACGGCACACCGGACAACAGGATACAGACCGGAGCTGTTCTGCACTGCCCGCCTGAAAGCTGCCATCAAAAGTAGAGCCTCTCCCTTTAGCTGTCCTAAGAGGCCTTTGGAGAAGATTGCTTTCCCCACTGCCAATTTTTAAATCTGGCCAAAGAACTGCCAACCTGATACTCTCCCATCGTCTCATCTCCAGACCGCGGCCCCCGACTTATCTTTTAGATGATCGGTGAGGGGAATCCACGCTGCACCTGAAATGAGTCTGCCTTGGAGGGCTCTGTGATGGCCTGTGAGCCTCTCGGTCAGCTGCAATCAAGAAAACCAAAACCAAAGTATGAGTCCAGAGTTATGTGGGCCAAATCCCACCAAGGCAGCTACTTGCTCTCTCCTGAGTGTGCCTGGCTCCTTCAGGCTCCAGCTTCATCCTGATTCCAAGGCTGTGGCCTTAATTAGGAGTGGCACCTGGGTTACAGAAAGACAAAGTTAAATGGCATTCCTCTGAGTGCAGTGGATCACCTTGTGTGCTCTAAGACATGGCAATGCCTCTGCTAGGCTTCTCAGCCTTGTGTGGGGTGCCCTCAAATAAACACCCTTTCTCAACCTGCTGCTTGCAAACCCCCTCCTAAGAACTCCTAAACTGGATACCTGATCACCCTCCGTCTCCCAGTCACCATCCTCAACTCACCTGAAGCCTCAATCTCAAACATCATCCTTGACACTGGGCAGATCCCTCTTGTGACACGATGAATCTGCTGAAAAATTGTTGTGCTTGAGAGCTGAGCAATAACAGCCAATTCTCTCCACTGCTCACCTTGACTGCTGGCATCCAGATTGACATCCTGAAAAGAAAGACAAAGAACAGAGCTGTAACACACTCACCATACACACTTCTGCTGCAGAGACAAATGGGGCCTCACCGGCTCGGGGCAATCCCCTCACCCGGGATGGGGCCCTCTGGCACACATTTAATCCATCTGAATCTGAAAAAAAAGTTAGGACAAGAGTCACACTCTTGTAGGATAACTGATGAGCTCCAGATGTCCTGTGTCCATCTACAAATCCCATCTAGAGTCCAACTACACCCCACATTACAAACTCCAAGTCTCCAAGACTTCTCCTATCGCACCAGGCTGTGCAGCACGGCAGAGCAGCCCCATCCCAAATGTGTGCAGACACCCGTGACACAGGACAGGACGTGACAAACAATAGGCACAAGACACAGACAGAAATCTCTTGGCAAGGAAAATGGCTGCAAGGACTGAGAAGATGCAAAAGGAGATGACCGAGCTGAGACCGATGGTGAGCTGATGAGGCTCAGAGAACTCTGAAGGAAGAAGATGATTACTGAATGATTAATTCCAAGAACAGCAAAAAGACGGATGCCTAGGAATCCTACAGTCAAAATCCTCTACCTAACCTCGTAATATTACAAGTCCTAATCCACCATAATGGATCCAGGTGGGGCACAGCTGTCCATACAGCTCAGAACAAGACCTGAAAAGACGTCTGACTGGATGCTTCCAAAGAGAGAAGAGAGTCTGATGCCTGTCTGAGCTCGCGAGTCAAAAGCTCTGTGGCCTGGGCGCCAGGCCAAGGAGTGCAGAGATCACAGAGGCTAACAATGATGCCAGGGTTTCTCACAGGCCCCCCTAAGTGAAAGATATGGCATACGCAAACAACACATAATGCACAATAGACAAGTGACACGATGCACACCGGGACTGCTCTGCCCTTCTGCACACCTCAGCACTGCAATCAAAAGTGAGACTTGGCTTTTATGGGGCCTAAGGGGCCACTTCATGAACACACCACACCCCCCCCCCCCCAAAACTGGACTCAAAACCCCCTCCCAGGAATTCCCAAACCAGCACCCTGCTTTCATCCCCTCTGTGGGTCACAGCCCTCTACTTATCTCTCAGACATCTGGGGATGCCAGTCTGTGTCAGGTGCAAAGAAAGGCCACCTCGTCAGCTGGGAAGGTCCTGCTGGCACCGGGCTGGTGTCTCTGAGACAGCTAGAGTAAAGAGAACCAAACATCAGTGCCTGATCTTGGCACCGCATTGGCCAAAACCCCACCGCTCTGCTACTCACCGCGCTCCTAAGAAGGCCCGGCACCTCCTAACCCTGACCCTCTGCCACACGTGGAATGCATCTGCACCTGAAAGAAAGTTAGAACATATGTCAAACACCACCAGGGTAACTCACAAGCTGCAAACACCTTATGTCAATCTAGGAATAGCATCTAGAGCCCAAGTACAGCCAACATTACAAATTCCCCCTCCCTATGGTTCGTCTTATTGCAGCAGGCCATGCGGCAGGGAAGAACAGCTCTGGCACAAATCTGTGCACACACCCGTGACACAGAATGTGACAAACAGGGGGACATGAAACACGACACATCATGCTTGTGGTGAGGGTCTCGAGGGGAGAAGGCAAAAGGGACCCCAAAGACACACTAGGGAACACAGCACACCGGACAACAGGATACAGACCGGAGCTGTTCTGCACTGCCCGCCTGAAAGCTGCCATCAAAAGTAGAGCCTCTCCCTTTAGCTGTCCTAAGAGGCCTTTGGAGAAGATTGCTTTCCCCACTGCCAATTTTTAAATCTGGCCAAAGAACTGCCAACCTGATACTCTCCCATCGTCTCATCTCCAGACCGCGGCCCCCGACTTATCTTTTAGATGATCGGTGAGGGGAATCCACGCTGCACCTGAAATGAGTCTGCCTTGGAGGGCTCTGTGATGGCCTGTGAGCCTCTCGGTCAGCTGCAATCAAGAAAACCAAAACCAAAGTATGAGTCCAGAGTTATGTGGGCCAAATCCCACCAAGGCAGCTACTTGCTCTCTCCTGAGTGTGCCTGGCTCCTTCAGGCTCCAGCTTCATCCTGATTCCAAGGCTGTGGCCTTAATTAGGAGTGGCACCTGGGTTACAGAAAGACAAAGTTAAATGGCATTCCTCTGAGTGCAGTGGATCACCTTGTGTGCTCTAAGACATGGCAATGCCTCTGCTAGGCTTCTCAGCCTTGTGTGGGGTGCCCTCAAATAAACACCCTTTCTCAACCTGCTGCTTGCAAACCCCCTCCTAAGAACTCCTAAACTGGATACCTGATCACCCTCCGTCTCCCAGTCACCATCCTCAACTCACCTGAAGCCTCAATCTCAAACATCATCCTTGACACTGGGCAGATCCCTCTTGTGACACGATGAATCTGCTGAAAAATTGTTGTGCTTGAGAGCTGAGCAATAACAGCCAATTCTCTCCACTGCTCACCTTGACTGCTGGCATCCAGATTGACATCCTGAAAAGAAAGACAAAGAACAGAGCTGTAACACACTCACCATACACACTTCTGCTGCAGAGACAAATGGGGCCTCACCGGCTCGGGGCAATCCCCTCACCCGGGATGGGGCCCTCTGGCACACATTTAATCCATCTGAATCTGAAAAAAAAGTTAGGACAAGAGTCACACTCTTGTAGGATAACTGATGAGCTCCAGATGTCCTGTGTCCATCTACAAATCCCATCTAGAGTCCAACTACACCCCACATTACAAACTCCAAGTCTCCAAGACTTCTCCTATCGCACCAGGCTGTGCAGCACGGCAGAGCAGCCCCATCCCAAATGTGTGCAGACACCCGTGACACAGGACAGGACGTGACAAACAATAGGCACAAGACACAGACAGAAATCTCTTGGCAAGGAAAATGGCTGCAAGGACTGAGAAGATGCAAAAGGAGATGACCGAGCTGAGACCGATGGTGAGCTGATGAGGCTCAGAGAACTCTGAAGGAAGAAGATGATTACTGAATGATTAATTCCAAGAACAGCAAAAAGACGGATGCCTAGGAATCCTACAGTCAAAATCCTCTACCTAACCTCGTAATATTACAAGTCCTAATCCACCATAATGGATCCAGGTGGGGCACAGCTGTCCATACAGCTCAGAACAAGACCTGAAAAGACGTCTGACTGGATGCTTCCAAAGAGAGAAGAGAGTCTGATGCCTGTCTGAGCTCGCGAGTCAAAAGCTCTGTGGCCTGGGCGCCAGGCCAAGGAGTGCAGAGATCACAGAGGCTAACAATGATGCCAGGGTTTCTCACAGGCCCCCCTAAGTGAAAGATATGGCATACGCAAACAACACATAATGCACAATAGACAAGTGACACGATGCACACCGGGACTGCTCTGCCCTGCTGCACACCTCAGCACTGCAATCAAAAGTGAGACTTGGCTTTTATGGGGCCTAAGGGGCCACTTCATGAACACACCACACCCCCCCCCCCCAAAACTGGACTCAAAACCCCCTCCCAGGAATTCCCAAACCAGCACCCTGCTTTCATCCCCTCTGTGGGTCACAGCCCTCTACTTATCTCTCAGACATCTGGGGATGCCAGTCTGTGTCAGGTGCAAAGAAAGGCCACCTCGTCAGCTGGGAAGGTCCTGCTGGCACCGGGCTGGTGTCTCTGAGACAGCTAGAGTAAAGAGAACCAAACATCAGTGCCTGATCTTGGCACCGCATCGGCCAAAACCCCACCGCTCTGCTACTCACCGCGCTCCTAAGAAGGCCCGGCACCTCCTAACCCTGACCCTCTGCCACACGTGGAATGCATCTGCACCTGAAAGAAAGTTAGAACACATGTCAAACACCACCAGGATAACTCACAAGCTGCAAACACCTTATGTCAATCTAGGAATAGCATCTAGAGCCCAAGTACAGCCAACATTACAAATTCCCCCTCCCTATGGTTCGTCTTATTGCAGCAGGCCATGCGGCAGGGAAGAACAGCTCTGGCACAAATCTGTGCACACACCCGTGACACAGAATGTGACAAACAGGGGGACATGAAACACGACACATCATGCTTGTGGTGAGGGTCTCGAGGGGAGAAGGCAAAAGGGACCCCAAAGACACACTAGGGAACACGGCACACCGGACAACAGGATACAGACCGGAGCTGTTCTGCACTGCCCGCCTGAAAGCTGCCATCAAAAGTAGAGCCTCTCCCTTTAGCTGTCCTAAGAGGCCTTTGGAGAAGATTGCTTTCCCCACTGCCAATTTTTAAATCTGGCCAAAGAACTGCCAACCTGATACTCTCCCATCGTCTCATCTCCAGACCGCGGCCCCCGACTTATCTTTTAGATGATCGGTGAGGGGAATCCACGCTGCACCTGAAATGAGTCTGCCTTGGAGGGCTCTGTGATGGCCTGTGAGCCTCTCGGTCAGCTGCAATCAAGAAAACCAAAACCAAAGTATGAGTCCAGAGTTATGTGGGCCAAATCCCACCAAGGCAGCTACTTGCTCTCTCCTGAGTGTGCCTGGCTCCTTCAGGCTCCAGCTTCATCCTGATTCCAAGGCTGTGGCCTTAATTAGGAGTGGCACCTGGGTTACAGAAAGACAAAGTTAAATGGCATTCCTCTGAGTGCAGTGGATCACCTTGTGTGCTCTAAGACATGGCAATGCCTCTGCTAGGCTTCTCAGCCTTGTGTGGGGTGCCCTCAAATAAACACCCTTTCTCAACCTGCTGCTTGCAAACCCCCTCCTAAGAACTCCTAAACTGGATACCTGATCACCCTCCCTCTCCCAGTCACCATCCTCAACTCACCTGAAGCCTCAATCTCAAACATCATCCTTGACACTGGGCAGATCCCTCTTGTGACACGATGAATCTGCTGAAAAATTGTTGTGCTTGAGAGCTGAGCAATAACAGCCAATTCTCTCCACTGCTCACCTTGACTGCTGGCATCCAGATTGACATCCTGAAAAGAAAGACAAAGAACAGAGCTGTAACACACTCACCATACACACTTCTGCTGCAGAGACAAATGGGGCCTCACCGGCTCGGGGCAATCCCCTCACCCGGGATGGGGCCCTCTGGCACACATTTAATCCATCTGAATCTGAAAAAAAAGTTAGGACAAGAGTCACACTGTGGCAGGATAACTGATGAGCTCCAGATGTCCTGTGTCCATCTACAAATCCCATCTAGAGTCCAACTACACCCCACATTACAAACTCCAAGTCTCCAAGACTTCTCCTATCGCACCAGGCTGTGCAGCACGGCAGAGCAGCCCCATCCCAAATGTGTGCAGACACCCGTGACACAGGACAGGACGTGACAAACAATAGGCACAAGACAAAGACAGAAATCTCTTGGCAAGGAAAATGGCTGCAAGGACTGAGAAGATGCAAAAGGAGATGACCGAGCTGAGACCGATGGTGAGCTGATGAGGCTCAGAGAACTCTGAAGGAAGAAGATGATTACTGAATGATTAATTCCAAGAACAGCAAAAAGACGGATGCCTAGGAATCCTACAGTCAAAATCCTCTACCTAACCTCGTAATATTACAAGTCCTAATCCACCATAATGGATCCAGGTGGGGCACAGCTGTCCATACAGCTCAGAACAAGACCTGAAAAGACGTCTGACTGGATGCTTCCAAAGAGAGAAGAGAGTCTGATGCCTGTCTGAGCTCGCGAGTCAAAAGCTCTGTGGCCCGGGTGCCAGACCAGGGAATGCAGAGATTACAGATACTAACAGTGATGCCAGGGGTACTGACAGGGCCCTCAAAGGCCTAAGGTAGAAGACAGGAGATACACAAAACAACACACAATGCACAACAGACAAGTGACACGATGCACACGGGGACTGCTCTGCCCTGCACACCTCAGCACTGTGATCAAAAGTGAGACTTGGCTTTCATGGGGCCTAACGAGCCGTTTAATGAACACCCCCCGCTCCAAACTGGACTCAAAAACCCCTCCCAGGAATTCCCAAACAAGCACCATGCCTTCATCCCCACTGTGGGTCGCAGCCCTCTACTTATCTCTCAGACATCTGGGGATGCCAGTCTGTGTCAGGTGCAAAGAAAGGCCACCTCGTCAGCTGGGAAGGTCCTGCTGGCACCGGGCTGGGGTCTCTCAGACAGCTAGATTAAAGAGAACCAAACATCAGGGCCTGATCTTGGCACCGCATTGGCCAAAACCCCACCGCTCTGCTACTCACCGCGCTCCTAAGAAGGCCCGGCACCTCCTAACCCTGACCCTCTGCCACACGTGGAATGCATCTGCACCTGAAAGAAAGTTAGAACATATGTCAAACACCACCAGGGTTACTCACAAGCTGCAAACACCTTATGTCAATCTAGGAATAGCATCTAGAGCCCAAGTACAGCCAACATTACAAATTCCCCCTCCCTATGGTTCGTCTTATTGCAGCAGGCCATGCGGCAGGGCAGAACAGCTCTGGCACAAATCTGTGCACACACCCGTGACACAGAAAGTGACAAACAGGGGGACATGAAACACGACACATCATGCTTGTGGTGAGGGTCTCGAGGGGAGAAGGCAAAAGGGACCCCAAAGACACACTAGGGAACACAGCACACCGGACAACAGGATACAGACCGGAGCTGTTCTGCACTGCCCGCCTGAAAGCTGCCATCAAAAGTAGAGCCTCTCCCTTTAGCTGTCCTAAGAGGCCTTTGGAGAAGATTGCTTTCCTCTCTGCTCATTTTTGAATCTGTCCCAAAAACTCCCAACCTGCTACTCCACCAACTCCAGGCTGTGGCCCCCGACTTATCTTTTGGATGATCGGTGAGGGGAATCCACGCTGCACCTGAAATGAGTCTGCCTTGGAGGGCTCTGTGATGGCCTGTGAGCCTCTCGGTCAGCTGCAATCAAGAAAACCAAAACCAAAGTATGAGTCCAGAGTTATGTGGGCCAAATCCCTGCAAGTCAGCTACTTGCCCTCTCCTGAGTGTGCCTGGCTCCTTCAGGCTCCAGCTTCATCCTGATTCCAAGGCTGTGGCCTTTATTAGCAGTGGCACCTGGGTTACAGAAAGACAAAGTTAAGTGGCTCTGAGTGCAGTGGATCACCTTGTATGCTGTAAGCCATGGGAATGCCTCTGCTAGGCTTCTGAGACACCTTGGGAGGGGCTCTCAAATAAACAAATAAAGACCCTTTCTCACCCTGCTGCCTGCAAACCCCCTCTCAAGAACTCCTAACTGGATGCCTGCTCACCCTCCCTCTCCCAGTAACCATCCTCAACTCACCTGAAGCCTCAATCTCAAACATCATCCTTGACACTGGGCAGATCCCTCTTGTGACACGATGAATCTGCTGCGAAATTGTTGTGCTTGAGAGCTGAGCAATAACAACCAATTCTCTCCACTGCTCACGTTGACTGCTGGCATCCAGATTTACTTCCTAAAAGAAAGGCAAAGAACAGCAGTGTAACAGAGTCAGTTGAGAGGTGTAACAGAGTCTGCTGCAGAGGCAAATGGGGCCTCACCTACTCAGGAGAATCCCCACACCTGGCATGGGGCCCTCTGGCACACATTTAATCCATCTGAACCTGAAAAAAAAGTTAGGACAAGAGTCACACTGTTGCAGGATAACTGATGAGCTCCAGATGTCCTGTGTCCATCTACAAATCCCATCTAGAGTCCAACTACACCCCACATTACAAATTCCAAGTCCCTGGGACTTCTCCTATCGCACCAGGCTGTGCAGCAGGGCAGAGCAGCTCGGGCACAAACGTGTGCTGACAGCCGTGACACAGGATAGGACAGACAACGGGGACACAACAGGAACAGAAATCTCTTGGCAAGGAAAACGGCTGCAAGGACTGAGAGAATGCAAAAGGAGATGAGTGAGCTGAGACCGATGGTGAGCTGATGAGGCTCAGAGAACCCTGGAGGAAGAAGATGATTACTGAATGATTTATTCCAAGAACAGCAAAGACTGATGCCTAGGAATCCTACAGTCAAAATCCTCTACCTAACCTCGTAATATTACAAGTCCTAATCCACCATAATGGATCCAGGTGGGGCACAGCTGTCCATACAGCTCAGAACAAGACCTGAAAAGACGTCTGACTGGATGCTTCCAAAGAGAGAAGAGAGTCTGATGCTTGTCTGAGCTCCCTAGTCAAAAGTTCTGTGGCCTGGGCGCCAGGCCAAGGAGTGCAGAGATCACAGAGGCTAACAATGATGCCAGGGTTTCTCACAGGCCCCCCTAAGTGAAAGATATGGCATACGCAAACAACACATAATGCACAATAGACAAGTGACACGATGCACACCGGGACTGCTCTGCCCTGCTGCACACCTCAGCACTGCAATCAAAAGTGAGACTTGGCTTTTATGGGGCCTAAGGGGCCACTTCATGAACACACCACACCCCCCCCTCCAAAATTGGACTCAAAACCCCCTCCCAGGAATTCCCAAACCAGCACCCTGCTTTCATCCCCTCTGTGGGTCACAGCCCTCTACTTATCTCTCAGACATCTGGGGATGCTGGTCCCTGTCCGGTGCAGAGAAAGGCCACCTCGTCAGCTGGGAAGGTCCTGCTGGCACTGGGCTGGTGTCTCTGAGACAGCTAGAGTAAAGAGAACCAAACATCAGTCCCTGATCTTGGCACCGCATCGGCCAAAACCCCACCACTCAGCTACTCACCGCGCTCCTAAGAAGGCCCGGCACCTCCTAACTCTGACCCCCTGCCACACATGGAATGCGTCTGCACCTGAAAGAAAGTTACAACATATGCCAAACACCACCAGGATAACTCAAAAGGTGCAAACACCTTATGTCAATCTAGGAATAGCATCTAGAGCCCAAGTACGGCCAGCATTACAAATTCCAACGCCCCACGGTTTCTCCTACTGCAGCAGGCCATGCGGCAGGGCAGAACAGCTCCGGCACAAATGTGTGCACACACCCGTGACACAGAACGTGGCAAACAGGGGGGACATGAAACACGACACATCATGCTTGTGGTGAGGGTCTCGAGGGGAGAAGGCAAAAGGGACCCCAAAGACACACTAGGGAACACAGAACACTGGACAACACAACACAGACCGGAGCTGTTCTGCACTGCCCGCCTGAAAGCTGCCATCAAAAGGAGAGCCTCTCCCTTTAGCTGTCCTAAGAGGCCCTTGGAGAAGATTGCTTTTCCGGCTGCCAATTTTCAAATCTGCCCCAAGAACTCCCAACCCACTATTCTCTCATCTCCAGGCCAAGGCCCTCGACTTATCTTTTGGATGATCGGTGATGGGAATCCACGCTGCACCTGAAATGAGTCTGCCTCGGAGGGCCTCGTGATGGCCTGTGAGCCTCTCGGTGAGCTACAATAAAGAAAACCAAAACCAAAGTATGAGTCCAGAGTTATGTGGGCCAAATCCCACCAAGGCAGCTACTTGCTCTCTCCTGAGTGTGCCTGGCTCCTTCAGGCTCCAGCTTCATCATGATTCCAAGGCCTTCATTAGGAGTGGCACCTGGGTTAGAGAAAGGCAAAGTTAAATGGCATTCCCCTGAGTGCAGTGGATGACCTTGTGTGCTGTAAGACATGGGAATGCCTCTGCTAGGCTTCTGAGAAGCCTTGTGTGGGGGAGGCCTCAAATAAACAAATAAAGACCCTTTCTCACCCTGCTGCCTGCAAACTCCCTCCCAAGAACTCCTAACTGCTCACCCTCCCTCTCCCAATCACAATCCTCAACTCACCTGAAGCCTCAATCTCAAACATCATCTTGGACCTTGGGCGGATCCCTCTTGTGACATGATCAATCTGCTGAATAAAATGTTGTGCTTGACACAGCTTGGAATCTCAGGGAGTTGCACTCCTCAATTAAAAAAAAAAACAAAACAAAAAAAACCCAACAAAACCAATCCCAAAAACAAACAAAGAAAAAAAACCAAACAAACAAAACCCACACAAACAATAAATCCCAAAACACCTAACTCCCCACAGAAACAAAAAAACTACAGAAAACATCAAAAAATCCAAAACCCCCACAAAAACCAACTAAAAACCCCAAAATGAAAACCAAAAAAAACCAAAAATTCCACCAAAAGAAATCCAACCAAAAAAACAACCAGAGCAAAACTAAAAATTACAAAAGCACCTTACCACTCCTAAACACAAAACCCAAAATCACAAACCTAAATACTCCCTGTATTCCATGCTGTTTTCTTCACAGAATCTTCCAAGCCTCTGTGCTTTAGATGCCCAGAAACACCTGCTGAAAAGATGCTGAGACGGGCTGAAAAAGCCTCTTCACTGAAATGAGGAGAGCTCTTACCCCAGCACATCCCAGAGAGGGAATGAAGCCCCTCAGCCACGGCTGGGGTTAATATACCCCTGATTGTGCCCGCCTCTCGTTCCCATGCCACCCGGGAAAAGGGAGGGGGCGAATCCCACCAAGCCCTCAGAGCAGCTGCAGCTGTTTGGCTCCTCTGACTCACGTTCAAGGGCAGTAAAGGGCTTGTTATAGAAGAAAACTTTTCAGAAAAGTAACAGTGCTTTCTTTTTTTGCAACAACTACTTGGAGCAGAAGAACAGAAAACTGGCAAGATATAAAACTTTGTGGTAAGGTTACATAGCTAGATCAATTGGGTAATTGGGTAATTTGCTGTTACCTTACATAATTATTCTGTGTTTACCAAAAGCCATCTAATAAATTCACACCCAAAACTCCAGCAGCCCAGCTGGCCCTACCAAATCTCTATGTTTATGCATACAGTAAACAAAACCAAAATCCCAGTAATACCTATCAGAAGTCTGTGAAAGAAACCTCTTGAAATTGATCCTACCTCAAATACAAAACAACCCATGCAAAGTTAGCTTGACTCAATAAACAATTTACACAGAGCTAATAACACCAAGAAATAAAACAGCACACCATATACCACCAAAGAATATAATAGTGAAGAAAAAAGAAACCACTTTTTTTTTTTTTTTAAAGCTTTTGCCAAGACTCCAACAACAACTTCTTCTCCTTCTGAAATGTCCCTTCTCCTTCCCAAATTCCTTACAACTTCTGAGTTTACATCCAAGCAAAAAGCAAAATTCGTGCACTTGTGCGTTCGATGCTCCTGCCAGATTCTCTGTTTCCCTCCACATCTTCTTACACTTTCAGTCTTCACTCTGTCCTGCCGTGATGAGTTTGACGGACGAATTGGTAAACGTTAAGAGAGGATTTCCCTGCCTCCCTCCCCAGAGCTGGTTTCCTTAGTGCATTTCACTCAATCCCAGGCCGGCAACGATGCACGCTCACCTCAAGCGTGCAAGGCTCACAGCTGCTCGGCTAAACTCGGCTCTAATCGGCTAAACTCGGCCATTGTCATCTGCATTCGGCTGGACTCGACCCTTCGGCACGGCTCGGCTCGCTTCGGCCGAACTCGGAGCCGCTCTCTGTGCGCCCGGCGCGGCTCGGCTCGCTTCGGTCGAACTCGGAGCCGCTCTCTGCGCTCGGCGCGCCTCGGCTCGCTTCGGCCGAACTCGGAGCCTCTCTGTGCGCCCGGCGCGGCTCGGCTCGCTTCGGCCGAACTCGGAGCCGATCAGTGCGCTCGGCGCGGCTCGGCTCGCTTCGGCCGAACTCGGAGCCGCTATCTGCGCCCGGCGCGGCTCGGCTCGCTTCGGCCGAACTCGGAGCCGATCAGTGCGCCCGGCGCGGCTCGGCTCGCTTCGGCCGAACTCGGAGCCGATCAGTGCGCTCGGCGCGGCTCGGCTCGCTTCGGCCGAACTCGGAGCCGATCAGTGCGCCCGGCGCGGCTCGGCTCGCTTCGGCCGAACTCGGAGCCGATCAGTGCGCCCGGCGCGGCTCGGCTCGCTTCGGCCGAACTCGGAGCCGATCAGTGCGCTCGGCGCGGCTCGGCTCGCTTCGGCCGAACTCGGAGCCGCTCTCTGCGCCCGGCGCGGCTCGGCTCGCTTCGGCCGAACTCGGAGCCGATCAGTGCGCCCGGCGCGGCTCGGCTCGCTTCGGCCGAACTCGGAGCCTCTCTGTGCGCCCGGCGCGGCTCGGCTCGCTTCGGCCGAACTCGGAGCCGCTCTCTGTGCGCCCGGCGCGGCTCGGCTCGCTTCGGTCGAACTCGGAGCCGCTCTCTGCGCTCGGCGCGCCTCGGCTCGCTTCGGCCGAACTCGGAGCCTCTCTGTGCGCCCGGCGCGGCTCGGCTCGCTTCGGCCGAACTCGGAGCCGCTCTCTGCGCCCGGCGCGGCTCGGCTCGCTTCGGCCGAACTCGGAGCCGATCAGTGCGCTCGGCGCGGCTCGGCTCGCTTCGGCCGAACTCGGAGCCGCTCTCTGCGCTCGGCGCGGCTCGGCTCGCTTCGGCCGAACTCGGAGCCGCTCTCTGCGCTCGGCGCGCCTCGGCTCTCTTCGGCCGAACTCGGAGCCGATCAGTGCGCTCGGCGCGCCTCGGCTCTCTTCGGCCGAACTCGGAGCCGCTCTCTGCCCTCGGCGCGGCTCGGCTCGCTTCGGCCCAACTCGGAGCCGCTCTCTCCGCGTTCGGCTGAGCTCGCTTCGGCTCGGCTCCCCGACGGCGGGCAAGCGGCGCCGCCTCACGTTAAACTCGCCCGGCTCGGGGCTCTCCTGCTGCCGCGTCCCGCGGGCGGCCCGGCCATCGCACGGACACGATCGGGAGCGCGGCGTGGCACAGGAGCTCATTGGGCTGTGACCGCACTCGCGCTAATTAGCGCGCACGAGAGCAGCGGGCTCGGTTCGGCTGAGCTCGGCTCCGTTCAGGCAGCCTCGCAAGCCTGGCCTCGGTTCGCTCGAGGCCGTCAGGTTCCGCCGGTCTCGCCTTGGTTCGGCCGAAGGAGGCGTCGTTCGCTCGTGTTTTTACAAATATCTTTCTATATTGACTGTATATTTCTATATTTAATTTTATACTTCTATAATACTTCCATTATTCCAAATAAAAACCCCGTCTCTAACCAAATAAATAAAAAAACCCTTCTTTTAAAGGATACTGCAATATTTTTTATTTATACTTTGTATAATTATACATTCATATTTTAATTTATCGTTTCTTTGGATGTATTACATTAATAATGATATATTATATATATAAAATTTTAAAATAGATTTAAATTATTATTTAAATTATGTATAATATCTACTGCTACAACTAATTTTTTCTGATATTTTAAATTTTTATATTTATCTGTATGTATTTATTATATATTTCTAAACTTAGATTTCTACCTTTATATTATTTGCATTTATAATTTTTACAATCAAAACACTGCCTATTGACCAATAAAGAAAACCCGCTTTATTTAAGTATTTTAAAAATATTTTCATGTTTATAATTTTCATATTTATATTTATAATTTGTTCAATATTACATGAGAACACACCTGCTCCTGCACCGCAGTGGGGCCCCCTCTCCTGGGGACCTTGGGGTGCCCCAACGGCATCAGAGCCCCGAGTCTTCACCCCCTTCTCCTCTATTTAGAAACTACACTGGAACTTTTTTCTGGAAATAAAGACATTACCTAAATCCTCTCCCCGTGTCCTAGACAGATGGATATTCAGTTATTAGTTGGCTGGGCAGCAGTTTCTTAAATAGAATGATAAACAAGATGTGAACATTTCAGCTACAAGCAAATAGGCAAATCTGAACAAGGTACTGGTGGGCGACCACTGAAGTTATTTTGAAGGAATTTTTTAAACAATAAAATATTGATACCACAAAAATAAAGCAAAAAGCTAACTACTGGCTAAGAAAAAATTAACTTTTGACAGCAACAACATTCCAACCACACAGGCTTTTTCCCGATGTCATACCTTATAACTACCTCTCTTGGGAATTCTCATCATGTATCCCAAAAGGAATAAATACCTCAGAGCGTCCTAAAGCAAAAAGTAGCACACATGAGCTCCTCACACTCCCGGGAGGCCTGCACAGCGTGCACTGAGTCTGCAACAAATTCTGCTCAGTGAGAGTCTGCAAACAAAGGTTCAATTGATGAATTGAACTGATTGTAAAGGGAGGTTTTCTAAGCACAGAAGCACAACAAAGAACAAGCAAAAACAATTCTTAAAAAAAACCTGCAAGTTTTATTTAGCATATATGCGACTGATTTCCACCCTGTGGCTTCTCACTTTGATTCGCGTCTGTAGGTTCAGGAAGATGACAATGCACACTCTGCCCTCCCTGAGCCCCCCACAGCAGCTGAGCGCTGCTCCGTGCGCTCAGATCGTCAGGAACTGGATTGCCCGCATGGACTGGAACTGCTCTGCTGCAGATTCAGGAGAGAGAGGCTGGCTGAGGCGTCGTCCCAATTCCATTTCTGTGTGACGAGAAGCGGTTTGTTCCCAACGGGTGCAACAATCCCCAGCTCGCTTCCATGGTGAGTACCGATGGCACACAAATGGCAGCCTGAGGAAATCGTGTTCTGGGCTCTAAGTGGTCGGGACAGGGTCTGATTTTTTGTTTTGCATCTGTATGATGATTAGTACGACAGGGCCCTGATCGATGACATGGCAGCACAGAATTAAAAACTCCTCAATAGGATTACATCGACTTCTAGGAAAAGACAAAAGCCTAGGACCCTTCTGAAATCTATTTTTAATGCGAAGCACACGGATTGTCACTATGCTGTGCCTTCCAGCTTTTCAAAGCAGCTTACCTCTGAAGACCAGAAAACATTGATTTCTACAGAAACAACGGGCAACCCCCAGGCTAATCTCAGCACTACTGTTTAATAGGGGATCTGCCAGCGTGCCAGTCCAGCTTCAAGTGTGCTTTATTTCAGTCTAACATCCCCTCAAAATTCTTCTCACATCTCCCAACCCTGACATCTTATTTTTCCCTAAAGCTTCTCATCATTAGCAATTTCCAAGTAACATGGTATTTTTACAACATTCAAAAATGTCATGCTGGACTGTGCTAGAGAGTAATTTGCAAATATAAGCTTAGCAAAGTTTGAATTGACTTGTCCAGAGAAAAAACCTACAAGTGAACACCTACACCTGCCTACAAAGAGCTAACAAGCCCCTGGCAGCTGCCAGCATCAAAGCACAGCGGATGTTTCTAATACAGGGTAAGGATAACAATATCACCTTTTGTTCTCTCCAGCTTGTTTTCCCTGCAGTCATATTTTGCTTCTTATGATTTTTTTAGTCTCTGCATCTTCTTGGACAGCACCGAGCCCGACGACAAGGATACGAGAGTCTTTCCCTGCCGTAGGGAGAGAACCAGGAAAACAGTTAAAATAAGAACAGGGTAGTTTGAAATTCATACTTCCAATGAGAAGCAACGCCTAACAAACAGAACAAAAGTAAACAAAGCATGGTACCTCCCTGGGGACAGAAGACTTACAAACTCTCCAGGATTTACAATTCTAGCGACCAACCCCTTCAGGACGGCAGCCAAGTGTCCCATGAGGTGGTGCTGCACCAAAGAACGATCTGAGAGGTTCCAAAGAGTGAAATGCACAATATTTTGCAAAGCCGTAAAATCTTGCAAAATAACAAAAATACAATAGATGTAAACTACAGGGTAAGAGTACAAGTGTTCACTTTAAGAGCTGGAACCATCCAGGTGAGCACCTGATAACTGGATCCTCACCAGAGTTTGAACCCTTCAGGACACAGAAGGGTTTTCCCCAGAAATTTCACAGACTGAGTTTTGATACAAGTATACTTGCCAGACCCTCAGAAACATCACCCATTCTCCAGGTGTCTGGAGAGAACTGCAAATGGCTCTCACGTAGTTTGAGCTAGCTCTGTAAGGTCTCAGGGTGAATTTCACCAGATGCAACCAAACTGGGCAACTCCCAGTGGGACAGAAGGAACCCAAAGCTTGGGTTCGCAGAGCTGCAGCAAATACTGAGGAAACAAACATAACAGCGTAAAAAATAATAAACCATCCTTTTTTTTTCTCTTGCTTTTGTTTTTTTCTTATTCAGATCAGCATAGCAATTAAAGAGAAGGTGAAAAACTCACCATTACTGAACATTTCATCATCTGTAGGCTGAGCATCCTTAGCACAGAGGACTCCAAAGTTAAAATTCACCGATCCCTGGGAAATAAAACCAAATATTGTATGATAAACAATCAAACAGCAGACGTAAAAATTTGTTTCCTCTAAGGACTTTCGGGTACGTATGTACCTTTGCATACATCCAACACATTGGAACATACACTTTATACCATCTCCTGATAAGTAAAAATTTACCTTTAAACTTTGATAGTACAGCATAAAATTATGAACTTAAATTGGTGATCTGTTATTATTAAGTTGGTGCCTAAAGTTATTTCTGCTGTCAGGTTCAAAAAAACATTAATTTTTTTTACTGGAATGAGCAATTGATTTCAAAGTCATCACAAGCCCACCAAAACACAAAGCAGTATTCACTGGATGGGTCTGTGAGCTAGAAGTAGTTAGGCTTGTACTTCCCTCTTGCTCTTCCAGAACCAATAAATCCTGTCAACAAAACCAGGATCTATAGCCCACTGCTGTGAAAGATTCTACGAGGATGATGGTTTGATTTGTGTTTAGAAGTTTTGATTTGAAATGGCCAGTTCAATGGATAAAGACAGTTTAGGTAGTATTACATTGCTATTATTATTATTTCTATTATTATTTTTACTATTACTACTGCTATTGTTATCATCTGCTACTGGAAGAAACAAACCAGTAGTACCTATACTTAATTACTTTTATTTCCAGGAAATAATAAAGAAAAAGAACCAAACCAAAAAAAGTCACTTCCTACCTTTTATATCAAGGGATGAAAAATTTCTCTTGGGCTCTTCTCCAATTTATCAAGACTCATAGCACTGAAAGGCAAACAAAACAGTGCTTTATAGAAGGGCAAGTGCACATTTCAAGGCTGAACCACCAACAGATTGCAGTGACAGCAGTTACAACATGAATCCTTCCTAGAGCCTCTGTTAAATGGAATGTTCTGTGGAACTGCCGTTTCTTTCCCAAAACACTAACTTCCAACACTTCCTAATCATATTTTGTATTTTAAAACAAAAGAAGTTAGTGAGACTCTGTGCGGAGGTCAGGTTTAAATTTATTTCCTTCTAAAGCACAGAGCTCTGTTCCATCACCCTTCACTTCGGCTCTACACTGAATCGTGGTGAGCATTTGAGGAGTGCTCAATAACCAATTCTATTTCTCTCTTTTTCTAGCTCTCTCTATTCCTAAATCATTCCAGACAAGTCAAATGAAAAATGAAAAAAACAAGTTCAGCATCAAAGTCACACTTTTTCCCGTTGTCTGGTCAAGAACAGGCTCTAAATCCACTTACTGCTGCCTTCAACGATTCAGACTTGCAAAAGCATTCTTACATATTTTACAGGTTTATCATAAAACCCACAGAACGCAAGCTCTGAATTACAGGAAAAGGTACACAGGCAAATATCTAAAGGGATCACTTATTAGTAAATACATACCTTGGTAGAGATCGCACTGAGAACCTTTCTGAGGGACTCTAAGGGACGCATGTTTTCTGAGCATCCTATAAACAAGAAAAGCTAGGATATATTACAGGACATCCCCACTTTTTCTACATATTCAAATAGGATTTTTAATAAAAACAATTCAGTTAAAAAAGAAGGAAGAAAACCAAGCTAATTTTACTCAGCTGTATTTACTGCCGATTTAGAGAAAAATGCCGGGCAGCGTCGGCCGTTGCGGCACACGTCGCGCCGGCAGCAGGGCCTGCCGGGAGTTGGAGTCTCGGGCTAGTAGCCACTCATGTGCCGCGATAGCCGTTGCGTCACACGCCGCGCCGGCAGCAGGGCCTGCCGGGAGTTGTAGTCTCGGGCTGACAGCCACGGCTCCGTCCCCCGCCACCGGGAGCTGCAGTCCCTCCCGGGCATCAAACGGGTCCTTCGCCCCAGGGCGGGGAAGGACCTGAGGCAGGACCGCTCCTCCCGAATGCCCTCTCTTTTCCCCTCCAACTCTTTTTCTTTTTTTAACGCTGGTTTTCACCCCTTTCCCTTCCCTTCCCTTCCCTTCCCTTCTGCTCTCCTGCTTTCTTTCCTTTCCTTTCCTTTTTTTCCCCTTCCCTTTCCCTTTCCCTTTCCCTTTCTTTTTCTTGTATTTGTAATCTTGGTTTTCCTTCCTAGCTTTAGAATCAAAAAGCAGCAGTAGTAACTTTCAGGCTACCTGGGAGTAAAAAAAACCCCAAAACTATAATGATTGAAAGAAAACTATTTATTCCCTGGGAGCCTGAAATTTTCTACTGCTGCACATGACACAGAGCTTTTTATTCCTTCTTATATACAGTTGATATTTTATACTCGCTTTATACACCGCCCCCTGCCGTCTGCACCGGCGCTCTGCGCGCAGAGCGCTGCGGCGTCGTTCGGTTCTGTTTAAATAAACTCGGCTAAATTAGGCTTGGTTCGGCTTAGGTCTAAAATCGTTTCGGTTCGGCTTTTCGTCTAAATTCGGCTTTTCCGGCTCTTCGGCTGAACTCGGCCCGGTTGGGCTAAAGTCGGTCATATTCGGCTCTTTGTCTAAATGCGGCCAATGTCGGCTACAGTCGGCTATCGGTTACACTCGGCTATCATCGGCTCTTCGTCTCAAGTCGGCTGTGTTCAGCTACACTCGGCTCTTCGTCTCAAGTCGGCTGTGTTCGGCCACACTCGGCTCTTCGGTGAAACTCGGCTATTTTCGGCCACACTCGGCTCTTCGGTGAAACTCGGCTGTTTTCGGCTACACTCGGCTCTTCGGGGAAACTCGGCTGTTTTCGCCCACACTCGGCTCTTCGGCTCTTCGGAACAATTCGGCCCGGCTCGGCTCCCTCAGGGCGGGAAAGCGGCTGTCAGAGGACCCCGGCACAGCGAGGCGTTTCCCCACATGCCTGTCACAAACCCGCCGAAATACGCCCGCCCGCGGCGCCGCTGAGACCACAGCATGTGTCGGGTACACTTGAAACGTCACAGAAAATACCACCGGGGCCGCGCCGGGGTCGGTATTCCATGCAGGCAGTCCACTGACACCCACCCCGGTCCTCCACTTCCCCGCCCTTTTCGCCGCCCTGTTGAGAAGGTCAACCAAAAGTCCGCGACATCCGCGACGCGCCACTCCCAAGGTGGCGGCCTCTCGGTGCAGGGCTGCAGTACCGCGCTCTGCCCACAAGGCGGCAGCACTGCCGCCCGCCCCAGCCGGGGGCGCAGCGCGCCTCGGGGCTGCGGGCAGCGAAGGCGGCAAAAAAGAACAGGGGCGACCCCCGCCAAAAACTGCTCTGAAATAAATGCCAAAAACCTGCCTCTTACCCCACCAGAATCAAACAAGGCCCCTTGCTTTAAAGCCATGTTTAAATAAATTTTTTATTTCCATTTTTCGTATTTATATTCACATGCATAGCTATAGTGGACATTGATGTAGCATGTAATTTATATAACATTATTCTATTTCTATTATTTATATTTACTTATATTTTGTGCTTTTATAAATATCTTTCCACATTGATTGCATATTTCTATGTCTAAAATTACATTTCTATCATGCTTTCACTATTTAAAATACAAATCCCATCCTAACTAAATAAATACAAAAAAGCTCTATTCTTTTAAACTACATTGAAATATTTTTATATTTATAGCGCTCATGACTATATTCACATTTATATTTGCAGTTTATACTTAAGTATTATATTAATCATTATGTATAACATGTATCCTATTCAAATAAGAGATAAATTATTTTCCTAATTATGTACCATATCTACTGCTACAACTTATTTTTTCTTACATTTTTAATTTTTATATTAACCTTCAGCTATTTATGATCTATTTCTATTCTTAGATTTCTACCTTTATATTATTTGTATTTATAATGTTTATACTAAAACACCTGCTTTTGCCAAATAAAAAAAAAAAATCCCCTTTATTTTAAACTACTTAAAAAAACCTAGAGTATATCAATCTGGTATAACATATAACAAATGATAGATATGATAGATGTAAAATTGATATAAATATTGTAGTGTATTATAGGAAATAAATAAAAATCAATATGATCCATAACACAAGTAATACTGTATAAATGTTATATTTATGTTATTTTATATTTCAAATAATTTAACATTTCTTTATATATTTGCATATACTTGACAAACATTTCTATATTTATACTTGGGTTGCGATTTTTTTCTGGGTGTTTTCTGGGTCTTTTCTTGCCCTTCTTCGAATTTTTTTCTGGGTTATTTCTTGTCCATCTTGGGGGTTTTTTCTTGCCCATCTTCAGACTTTTTTCTGGTTTTTTTCTTGCCCATCTCAGAGTTTTTTTTTGGGGGTTTTTTTCTGGGTTTTTTTCTTGCCCATCTTGGGTGATTTTCTGGGGTTTTTCTACGTTTTTTTCTTGCCCATCTGGGATTATTTTCTGGGGTTTTTTTCTCGTTGCTTTCTTGCCCATCCTGGGCTTTTTCTGGGTTTTTTTCTTGTCCATCATGTGGTTTTTTTCTGGTTTTTTCCTGCTCATCTTCGTCTGGTTTTCTGGGTTTTAAGCCAAAATCGGTACATATCATGTCAGTTCATGCAATACAACCCGGCTGGGGATTTTTTATTCTAAATTTAACAAGGAGTCGCAAAACCTGGAAAGCAAAAGTCACACACACAAGGTTAAATCCAGTCAGCATGCACTCACACACGCAGAGACGAGCAGACACAGCCACGTGCTCTCACACACGCTCACACAATCTTTCCACTTAAATGCTCACTGCGGCCCTTACTCGAGATGCTGAAGAACGTGCTGTGACACATCTTCTGGCTGCCGCTCCTTGAGGTAAAATGGCAGATCCTGGGGAAATCAGCAGCCTCAGGGACCTGTGAGACGACAGGAAGGGTCAACGAGTGGCTATCTGACAGCTAGGACTTGTCTCCTCTCTGGACTGATAAATTTTCTACCCAAAATCCAATAGAAGACAGATGTATAGGTACATAGAACATAAGCCACCATAGGCAGATACAATACAAGCCAGGACTTGCAAAAATTCTCTGGAAGATGAATTCTTGTGCCCTATTCCCTTTCAGAAGAAGGAACCTACACAACTACTGCAGTCATCTGAGGAGGTGCATCTGAAAAAAAAGTTAGGACAACAGTCAGACGGTTCAATGATAACTGAAGAGCTCCAGATATCCTGTGTCCATCTACAAATCCCATCTGGAGTCCAACTACACCCCACACTGCACATTACAAATCCCCGGGCCCTCTCCTATTGCACCAGGCTATGCGGCAGGGCAGAGCAGCTCGGGCACAAATGTGTGCTGACAGCCGTGACACAGGATGGACAGGACAGGACAGACAACGGGGACACAACACAGACAGAAAATTCTAGGCAAGGAAAATGGCTGCAAGGACTGAGAGAATGCAAAAGGAGATGACCGAGTTCAAACTGATGGTGAGCTGATGAGGCTCAGAGAACCCCGAAGGAAGAAGATGATAACTGAATGATTTCTTCTAAGAACTGCAAAGATGGATGCCTAGGAATCCTACGGTCAGAATCCTCTACCTAACCTCATATTACGCCAAGTCCTAATCCACCAAAATGGATCCAGGTGGGGGCATAGCTGTCCATACAGCCCAGACCAAGACCTGACAAGACATCAGATGCGATGCTTCCAAAGAGAGAAGAGAGTCTGACGCCTGTCTGAGCTCCCCAGTCAAAAGTTCTGTGGCCTGGGTGCCAGGCCAGGGAATGCAGAGATCACAGATGCTAACAATGATGCCAAGATTAATGACAGGCACCCCTAAGGTAAAAGACATGGGATACACAAACAACACACAATTCACAACAGACAAGTGACACGAGACACACCGGGACTGCTCTGCCCTGCTGCACACCTCAGCACTGTGATCAAAAGTGAGACTTGGCTTCTATGGGGCCTAAGGGGCCACTTCATTAACACCCCCCCACCTCCAAACTGGACTCAAAACCCCCTCCCTGTAATCCCCAAACCAGCACCGTGCTTTCAGCCCCTCTGTGGGTCACGGCCCTCTACTTATCTCTCATACAGCTGGGGATGCTGGTCCCTGTCAGGTGCAAAGAAAGGCCACCTCATCAGATGGGAAGGTCCTGCTGGCACCGGGCTGGTGTCTCTCAGACAGCTAGATTAAAGAGAACCAAACATCAGTGCCTGAACTTGGCACCGCATCGGCCAAAACCCCACCACTCTGCTACTCACCGCGCTCCTAAGAAGGCCCGGCACCTCCTAACCCTGACCCTCTGCCACACGTGGAATGCATCTGCACCTGAAAGAAAGTTAGAACACATGTCAAACATCACCAGGATAACTCACAAGCTGCAAACACCATATGTCAATCTAGGAACAACATCTAGAGCCCAAGTACAGCCCACATTACAAATTTCAACTCCCCAAGGCTTGTCCTATTGCAGCAGGCCATGCGGCAGGGCAGAACAGCTCCGGCAAAAAATGTGTGCACACACCCGTGACACAGAAAGTGACAAACAGGGGGGACATGAAACACGACACATCATGCTTGTGGTGAGGGCCTCGAGGGGAAAAGGCAAAAGGGACCCCAAAGACACACCAGGGAGCACGGCACACCGGACAACAGGATACAGACCGGAGCTGTTCTGCACTGCCCGCCTGAAAGCTGCCATCAAAAGTAGAGCCTCTCCCTTTAGCTGTCCTAAGAGGCCTTTGGAGAAGATTGCTTTCCCCTCTGCTCATTTTTGAACCTGTCCCAAGAACTCCCAATCTGCTACTCCACCATCTCCAGACCGTGGCCCCCGACTTATCTTTTGGATGATCGGTGAGGGGAATCCACGCTGCACCTGAAATGAGTCTGCCTTGGAGGGCTCTGTGATGGCCTGTGAGCCTCTCGGTCAGCTGCAATCAAGAAAACCAAAACCAAAGTATGAGTCCAGAGTTATGTGGGCCAAATCCCACCAAGGCAGCTACTTGCCCTCTCCTGAGTGTGCCTGGCTCCTTCAGGCTCCAGCTTCATCCTGATTCCAAGGCTGTGGCCTTCATTAGGAGTGGCACCTGGGTTACAGAAAGACAAAGTTAAATGGCATTCCTCTGAGTGCAGTGGATCACCTTGTATGCTGTAAGCCATGGGAATGCCTCTGCTAGGCTTCTGAACAGCTTTGTGTGGGGGGGCCCTCAAATAAACACCCTTTCTCACCCTGCTGCTTGCAAACCCGCTCCCAAGAAATCCTAAACTGGATACCTGATCACCCTCCCTCTCCCAGGCACCATCCTCAACTCACCTGAAGCCTCAATCTCAAACATCATCCTTGACACTGGGCAAATCCCTCTTGTGACACGATGAATCTGCTGAAAAATTGTTGTGCTTGAGAGCTGAGCAATAACAGCCAATTCTCTCCACTGCTCACCTTGACTGCTGGCATCCAGATTGACTTCCTGAAAAGAAAGACAAAGAACAGAGCTGTAACACACTCACCATACACACTTCTGCTGCAGAGACAAATGGGGCCTCACCTGCTTGGGGCAATCCCCTCACCCGGGATGGGGCCCTCTGGCACACATTTAATCCATCTGAATCTGAAAAAAAAGTTAGGACAAGAGTCACACTCTTGTAGGTTAACTGATGAGCTCCAGATGCCCTGTGCCCATCCACAGATCCCATCTAGCGTCCAACTACACCCCACATTACACATTCCAAGTCTCCAAGACTTCTCCTATCGCACCAGGCTGTGCAGCACGGCAGAGCAGACCCATCCCAAATGTGTGCAGACACCCGTGACACAGGACAGACAGGACAGACAACAACAGGGGACACAACAGGAAAAGAAATCTCTTGGCAAGGAAAATGGCTGCAAGGACTGAGAGAATGCAAAAGGAGATGAGTGAGCTGAGACCGATGGTGAGCTGATGAGGCTCAGAAAACCCTGGGGGACGAAGATGATAACTGAATGATTAATTCCAAGAACAGCAAAGATGGATGCCTAGGAATCCTACGGTTAGAATGCTGTACCTAACCTCATATTATTACAAGTCCTAATCCACCACAATGGATCCAGGTGGGGCATAGCTGTCTATACAGCTCAGAACTAGACCTGACAAGAAATCTGACTGGATGCTTCCAAAGAGGTAACTTTTGACTGGGGAGCTCAGACAGGTATCAGAAACTCATATATGGCCTGGGTGCCGGGCCAGGGAATGCAGAGATCAGAGATGCTAACAATGATGCCAGGGGTACTGACAGGGCCCTCCAAAGGTAAAAGACATTGGATACACAAACAACACATAATGCACAACAGACAAGTGACACGAGACACACCGGGACTGCTCTGCCCTGCACACCTCAACACTGTGATCAAAAGTGAGACTTTGCTTTTATGAGGCCTAAGGGGCCACCTCATGAACATCCCCCACCTCCAAAGCTGAATCAAAAACTCCACCCAGTATTTCCCGAAACAGCACCATGACTTCATCCCCACTGTGGGTCGTAGCCCTCTACTTATCTCTCATACAGCTGGGGATGCGGGTCTCGGGTGCAAAGAAAGCTCACCTTGTCAAACGGGAAGGTCCTGCTGGCACCGGGCTGGTGTCTCTGAGACAGCTAGAGTAAAGAGAACCAAACATCAGTGCCTGATCTTGGCACCGCATTGGCCAAAACCCCACCGCTCTGCTACTCACCGCGCTCCTAAGAAGGCCCGGCACCTCCTAACCCTGACCCTCTGCCACACGTGGAATGCATCTGCACCTGAAAGAAAGTTAGAACATATGTCAAACACCACCAGGATAACTCACAAGCTGCAAACACCTTATGTCAATCTAGGAATAGCATCTAGAGCCCAAGTACAGCCAACATTACAAATTCCCCCTCCCTATGGTTCGTCTTATTGCAGCAGGCCATGCGGCAGGGAAGAACAGCTCTGGCACAAATCTGTGCACACACCCGTGACACAGAATGTGACAAACAGGGGGACATGAAACACGACACATCATGCTTGTGGTGAGGGTCTCGAGGGGAGAAGGCAAAAGGGACCCCAAAGACACACTAGGGAACACGGCACACCGGACAACAGGATACAGACCGGAGCTGTTCTGCACTGCCCGCCTGAAAGCTGCCATCAAAAGTAGAGCCTCTCCCTTTAGCTGTCCTAAGAGGCCTTTGGAGAAGATTGCTTTCCCCACTGCCAATTTTTAAATCTGGCCAAAGAACTGCCAACCTGATACTCTCCCATCGTCTCATCTCCAGACCGCGGCCCCCGACTTATCTTTTAGATGATCGGTGAGGGGAATCCACGCTGCACCTGAAATGAGTCTGCCTTGGAGGGCTCTGTGATGGCCTGTGAGCCTCTCGGTCAGCTGCAATCAAGAAAACCAAAACCAAAGTATGAGTCCAGAGTTATGTGGGCCAAATCCCACCAAGGCAGCTACTTGCTCTCTCCTGAGTGTGCCTGGCTCCTTCAGGCTCCAGCTTCATCCTGATTCCAAGGCTGTGGCCTTAATTAGGAGTGGCACCTGGGTTACAGAAAGACAAAGTTAAATGGCATTCCTCTGAGTGCAGTGGATCACCTTGTGTGCTCTAAGACATGGCAATGCCTCTGCTAGGCTTCTCAGCCTTGTGTGGGGTGCCCTCAAATAAACACCCTTTCTCAACCTGCTGCTTGCAAACCCCCTCCTAAGAACTCCTAAACTGGATACCTGATCACCCTCCCTCTCCCAGTCACCATCCTCAACTCACCTGAAGCCTCAATCTCAAACATCATCCTTGACACTGGGCAGATCCCTCTTGTGACACGATGAATCTGCTGAAAAATTGTTGTGCTTGAGAGCTGAGCAATAACAGCCAATTCTCTCCACTGCTCACCTTGACTGCTGGCATCCAGATTGACATCCTGAAAAGAAAGACAAAGAACAGAGCTGTAACACACTCACCATACACACTTCTGCTGCAGAGACAAATGGGGCCTCACCGGCTCGGGGCAATCCCCTCACCCGGGATGGGGCCCTCTGGCACACATTTAATCCATCTGAATCTGAAAAAAAAGTTAGGACAAGAGTCACACTCTTGTAGGATAACTGATGAGCTCCAGATGTCCTGTGTCCATCTACAAATCCCATCTAGAGTCCAACTACACCCCACATTACAAACTCCAAGTCTCCAAGACTTCTCCTATCGCACCAGGCTGTGCAGCACGGCAGAGCAGCCCCATCCCAAATGTGTGCAGACACCCGTGACACAGGACAGGACGTGACAAACAATAGGCACAAGACACAGACAGAAATCTCTTGGCAAGGAAAATGGCTGCAAGGACTGAGAAGATGCAAAAGGAGATGACCGAGCTGAGACCGATGGTGAGCTGATGAGGCTCAGAGAACTCTGAAGGAAGAAGATGATTACTGAATGATTAATTCCAAGAACAGCAAAAAGACGGATGCCTAGGAATCCTACAGTCAAAATCCTCTACCTAACCTCGTAATATTACAAGTCCTAATCCACCATAATGGATCCAGGTGGGGCACAGCTGTCCATACAGCTCAGAACAAGACCTGAAAAGACGTCTGACTGGATGCTTCCAAAGAGAGAAGAGAGTCTGATGCCTGTCTGAGCTCGCGAGTCAAAAGCTCTGTGGCCTGGGCGCCAGGCCAAGGAGTGCAGAGATCACAGAGGCTAACAATGATGCCAGGGTTTCTCACAGGCCCCCCTAAGTGAAAGATATGGCATACGCAAACAACACATAATGCACAATAGACAAGTGACACGATGCACACCGGGACTGCTCTGCCCTTCTGCACACCTCAGCACTGCAATCAAAAGTGAGACTTGGCTTTTATGGGGCCTAAGGGGCCACTTCATGAACACACCACACCCCCCCCCCCCAAAACTGGACTCAAAACCCCCTCCCAGGAATTCCCAAACCAGCACCCTGCTTTCATCCCCTCTGTGGGTCACAGCCCTCTACTTATCTCTCAGACATCTGGGGATGCTGGTCCCTGTCCGGTGCAAAGAAAGGCCACCTCGTCAGCTGGGAAGGTCCTGCTGGCACCGGGCTGGTGTCTCTGAGACAGCTAGAGTAAAGAGAACCAAACATCAGTGCCTGATCTTGGCACCGCATTGGCCAAAACCCCACCGCTCTGCTACTCACCGCGCTCCTAAGAAGGCCCGGCACCTCCTAACCCTGACCCTCTGCCACACGTGGAATGCATCTGCACCTGAAAGAAAGTTAGAACATATGTCAAACACCACCAGGATAACTCACAAGCTGCAAACACCTTATGTCAATCTAGGAATAGCATCTAGAGCCCAAGTACAGCCAACATTACAAATTCCCCCTCCCTATGGTTCGTCTTATTGCAGCAGGCCATGCGGCAGGGAAGAACAGCTCTGGCACAAATCTGTGCACACACCCGTGACACAGAATGTGACAAACAGGGGGACATGAAACACGACACATCATGCTTGTGGTGAGGGTCTCGAGGGGAGAAGGCAAAAGGGACCCCAAAGACACACTAGGGAACACGGCACACCGGACAACAGGATACAGACCGGAGCTGTTCTGCACTGCCCGCCTGAAAGCTGCCATCAAAAGTAGAGCCTCTCCCTTTAGCTGTCCTAAGAGGCCTTTGGAGAAGATTGCTTTCCCCACTGCCAATTTTTAAATCTGGCCAAAGAACTGCCAACCTGATACTCTCCCATCGTCTCATCTCCAGACCGCGGCCCCCGACTTATCTTTTAGATGATCGGTGAGGGGAATCCACGCTGCACCTGAAATGAGTCTGCCTTGGAGGGCTCTGTGATGGCCTGTGAGCCTCTCGGTCAGCTGCAATCAAGAAAACCAAAACCAAAGTATGAGTCCAGAGTTATGTGGGCCAAATCCCACCAAGGCAGCTACTTGCTCTCTCCTGAGTGTGCCTGGCTCCTTCAGGCTCCAGCTTCATCCTGATTCCAAGGCTGTGGCCTTAATTAGGAGTGGCACCTGGGTTACAGAAAGACAAAGTTAAATGGCATTCCTCTGAGTGCAGTGGATCACCTTGTGTGCTCTAAGACATGGCAATGCCTCTGCTAGGCTTCTCAGCCTTGTGTGGGGTGCCCTCAAATAAACACCCTTTCTCAACCTGCTGCTTGCAAACCCCCTCCTAAGAACTCCTAAACTGGATACCTGATCACCCTCCCTCTCCCAGGCACCATCCTCAACTCACCTGAAGCCTCAATCTCAAACATCATCCTTGACACTGGGCAGATCCCTCTTGTGACACGATGAATCTGCTGAAAAATTGTTGTGCTTGAGAGCTGAGCAATAACAGCCAATTCTCTCCACTGCTCACCTTGACTGCTGGCATCCAGATTGACATCCTGAAAAGAAAGACAAAGAACAGAGCTGTAACACACTCACCATACACACTTCTGCTGCAGAGACAAATGGGGCCTCACCGGCTCGGGGCAATCCCCTCACCCGGGATGGGGCCCTCTGGCACACATTTAATCCATCTGAATCTGAAAAAAAAGTTAGGACAAGAGTCACACTGTGGCAGGATAACTGATGAGCTCCAGATGTCCTGTGTCCATCTACAAATCCCATCTAGAGTCCAACTACACCCCACATTACAAACTCCAAGTCTCCAAGACTTCTCCTATCGCACCAGGCTGTGCAGCACGGCAGAGCAGCCCCATCCCAAATGTGTGCAGACACCCGTGACACAGGACAGGACGTGACAAACAATAGGCACAAGACAAAGACAGAAATCTCTTGGCAAGGAAAATGGCTGCAAGGACTGAGAAGATGCAAAAGGAGATGACCGAGCTGAGACCGATGGTGAGCTGATGAGGCTCAGAGAACTCTGAAGGAAGAAGATGATTACTGAATGATTAATTCCAAGAACAGCAAAAAGACGGATGCCTAGGAATCCTACAGTCAAAATCCTCTACCTAACCTCGTAATATTACAAGTCCTAATCCACCATAATGGATCCAGGTGGGGCACAGCTGTCCATACAGCTCAGAACAAGACCTGAAAAGACGTCTGACTGGATGCTTCCAAAGAGAGAAGAGAGTCTGATGCCTGTCTGAGCTCGCGAGTCAAAAGCTCTGTGGCCCGGGTGCCAGACCAGGGAATGCAGAGATTACAGATACTAACAGTGATGCCAGGGGTACTGACAGGGCCCTCAAAGGCCTAAGGTAGAAGACAGGAGATACACAAAACAACACACAATGCACAACAGACAAGTGACACGATGCACACGGGGACTGCTCTGCCCTGCACACCTCAGCACTGTGATCAAAAGTGAGACTTGGCTTTCATGGGGCCTAACGAGCCGTTTAATGAACACCCCCCGCTCCAAACTGGACTCAAAAACCCCTCCCAGGAATTCCCAAACAAGCACCATGCCTTCATCCCCACTGTGGGTCGCAGCCCTCTACTTATCTCTCAGACATCTGGGGATGCCAGTCTGTGTCAGGTGCAAAGAAAGGCCACCTCGTCAGCTGGGAAGGTCCTGCTGGCACCGGGCTGGGGTCTCTCAGACAGCTAGATTAAAGAGAACCAAACATCAGGGCCTGATCTTGGCACCGCATTGGCCAAAACCCCACCGCTCTGCTACTCACCGCGCTCCTAAGAAGGCCCGGCACCTCCTAACCCTGACCCTCTGCCACACGTGGAATGCATCTGCACCTGAAAGAAAGTTAGAACATATGTCAAACACCACCAGGGTTACTCACAAGCTGCAAACACCTTATGTCAATCTAGGAATAGCATCTAGAGCCCAAGTACAGCCAACATTACAAATTCCCCCTCCCTATGGTTCGTCTTATTGCAGCAGGCCATGCGGCAGGGCAGAACAGCTCTGGCACAAATCTGTGCACACACCCGTGACACAGAAAGTGACAAACAGGGGGACATGAAACACGACACATCATGCTTGTGGTGAGGGTCTCGAGGGGAGAAGGCAAAAGGGACCCCAAAGACACACTAGGGAACACAGCACACCGGACAACAGGATACAGACCGGAGCTGTTCTGCACTGCCCGCCTGAAAGCTGCCATCAAAAGTAGAGCCTCTCCCTTTAGCTGTCCTAAGAGGCCTTTGGAGAAGATTGCTTTCCTCTCTGCTCATTTTTGAATCTGTCCCAAAAACTCCCAACCTGCTACTCCACCAACTCCAGGCTGTGGCCCCCGACTTATCTTTTGGATGATCGGTGAGGGGAATCCACGCTGCACCTGAAATGAGTCTGCCTTGGAGGGCTCTGTGATGGCCTGTGAGCCTCTCGGTCAGCTGCAATCAAGAAAACCAAAACCAAAGTATGAGTCCAGAGTTATGTGGGCCAAATCCCTGCAAGTCAGCTACTTGCCCTCTCCTGAGTGTGCCTGGCTCCTTCAGGCTCCAGCTTCATCCTGATTCCAAGGCTGTGGCCTTTATTAGCAGTGGCACCTGGGTTACAGAAAGACAAAGTTAAGTGGCTCTGAGTGCAGTGGATCACCTTGTATGCTGTAAGCCATGGGAATGCCTCTGCTAGGCTTCTGAGACACCTTGGGAGGGGCTCTCAAATAAACAAATAAAGACCCTTTCTCACCCTGCTGCCTGCAAACCCCCTCTCAAGAACTCCTAACTGGATGCCTGCTCACCCTCCCTCTCCCAGTAACCATCCTCAACTCACCTGAAGCCTCAATCTCAAACATCATCCTTGACACTGGGCAGATCCCTCTTGTGACACGATGAATCTGCTGCGAAATTGTTGTGCTTGAGAGCTGAGCAATAACAACCAATTCTCTCCACTGCTCACGTTGACTGCTGGCATCCAGATTTACTTCCTAAAAGAAAGGCAAAGAACAGCAGTGTAACAGAGTCAGTTGAGAGGTGTAACAGAGTCTGCTGCAGAGGCAAATGGGGCCTCACCTACTCAGGAGAATCCCCACACCTGGCATGGGGCCCTCTGGCACACATTTAATCCATCTGAACCTGAAAAAAAAGTTAGGACAAGAGTCACACTGTTGCAGGATAACTGATGAGCTCCAGATGTCCTGTGTCCATCTACAAATCCCATCTAGAGTCCAACTACACCCCACATTACAAATTCCAAGTCCCTGGGACTTCTCCTATCGCACCAGGCTGTGCAGCAGGGCAGAGCAGCTCGGGCACAAACGTGTGCTGACAGCCGTGACACAGGATAGGACAGACAACGGGGACACAACAGGAACAGAAATCTCTTGGCAAGGAAAACGGCTGCAAGGACTGAGAGAATGCAAAAGGAGATGAGTGAGCTGAGACCGATGGTGAGCTGATGAGGCTCAGAGAACCCTGGAGGAAGAAGATGATTACTGAATGATTTATTCCAAGAACAGCAAAGACTGATGCCTAGGAATCCTACAGTCAAAATCCTCTACCTAACCTCGTAATATTACAAGTCCTAATCCACCATAATGGATCCAGGTGGGGCACAGCTGTCCATACAGCTCAGAACAAGACCTGAAAAGACGTCTGACTGGATGCTTCCAAAGAGAGAAGAGAGTCTGATGCTTGTCTGAGCTCCCTAGTCAAAAGTTCTGTGGCCTGGGCGCCAGGCCAAGGAGTGCAGAGATCACAGAGGCTAACAATGATGCCAGGGTTTCTCACAGGCCCCCCTAAGTGAAAGATATGGCATACGCAAACAACACATAATGCACAATAGACAAGTGACACGATGCACACCGGGACTGCTCTGCCCTGCTGCACACCTCAGCACTGCAATCAAAAGTGAGACTTGGCTTTTATGGGGCCTAAGGGGCCACTTCATGAACACACCACACCCCCCCCTCCAAAATTGGACTCAAAACCCCCTCCCAGGAATTCCCAAACCAGCACCCTGCTTTCATCCCCTCTGTGGGTCACAGCCCTCTACTTATCTCTCAGACATCTGGGGATGCTGGTCCCTGTCCGGTGCAGAGAAAGGCCACCTCGTCAGCTGGGAAGGTCCTGCTGGCACTGGGCTGGTGTCTCTGAGACAGCTAGAGTAAAGAGAACCAAACATCAGTCCCTGATCTTGGCACCGCATCGGCCAAAACCCCACCACTCAGCTACTCACCGCGCTCCTAAGAAGGCCCGGCACCTCCTAACTCTGACCCCCTGCCACACATGGAATGCGTCTGCACCTGAAAGAAAGTTACAACATATGCCAAACACCACCAGGATAACTCAAAAGGTGCAAACACCTTATGTCAATCTAGGAATAGCATCTAGAGCCCAAGTACGGCCAGCATTACAAATTCCAACGCCCCACGGTTTCTCCTACTGCAGCAGGCCATGCGGCAGGGCAGAACAGCTCCGGCACAAATGTGTGCACACACCCGTGACACAGAACGTGGCAAACAGGGGGGACATGAAACACGACACATCATGCTTGTGGTGAGGGTCTCGAGGGGAGAAGGCAAAAGGGACCCCAAAGACACACTAGGGAACACAGAACACTGGACAACACAACACAGACCGGAGCTGTTCTGCACTGCCCGCCTGAAAGCTGCCATCAAAAGGAGAGCCTCTCCCTTTAGCTGTCCTAAGAGGCCCTTGGAGAAGATTGCTTTTCCGGCTGCCAATTTTCAAATCTGCCCCAAGAACTCCCAACCCACTATTCTCTCATCTCCAGGCCAAGGCCCTCGACTTATCTTTTGGATGATCGGTGATGGGAATCCACGCTGCACCTGAAATGAGTCTGCCTCGGAGGGCCTCGTGATGGCCTGTGAGCCTCTCGGTGAGCTACAATAAAGAAAACCAAAACCAAAGTATGAGTCCAGAGTTATGTGGGCCAAATCCCACCAAGGCAGCTACTTGCTCTCTCCTGAGTGTGCCTGGCTCCTTCAGGCTCCAGCTTCATCATGATTCCAAGGCCTTCATTAGGAGTGGCACCTGGGTTAGAGAAAGGCAAAGTTAAATGGCATTCCCCTGAGTGCAGTGGATGACCTTGTGTGCTGTAAGACATGGGAATGCCTCTGCTAGGCTTCTGAGAAGCCTTGTGTGGGGGAGGCCTCAAATAAACAAATAAAGACCCTTTCTCACCCTGCTGCCTGCAAACTCCCTCCCAAGAACTCCTAACTGCTCACCCTCCCTCTCCCAATCACAATCCTCAACTCACCTGAAGCCTCAATCTCAAACATCATCTTGGACCTTGGGCGGATCCCTCTTGTGACATGATCAATCTGCTGAATAAAATGTTGTGCTTGACACAGCTTGGAATCTCAGGGAGTTGCACTCCTCAATTAAAAAAAAAAACAAAACAAAAAAAACCCAACAAAACCAATCCCAAAAACAAACAAAGAAAAAAAACCAAACAAACAAAACCCACACAAACAATAAATCCCAAAACACCTAACTCCCCACAGAAACAAAAAAACTACAGAAAACATCAAAAAATCCAAAACCCCCACAAAAACCAACTAAAAACCCCAAAATGAAAACCAAAAAAAACCAAAAATTCCACCAAAAGAAATCCAACCAAAAAAACAACCAGAGCAAAACTAAAAATTACAAAAGCACCTTACCACTCCTAAACACAAAACCCAAAATCACAAACCTAAATACTCCCTGTATTCCATGCTGTTTTCTTCACAGAATCTTCCAAGCCTCTGTGCTTTAGATGCCCAGAAACACCTGCTGAAAAGATGCTGAGACGGGCTGAAAAAGCCTCTTCACTGAAATGAGGAGAGCTCTTACCCCAGCACATCCCAGAGAGGGAATGAAGCCCCTCAGCCACGGCTGGGGTTAATATACCCCTGATTGTGCCCGCCTCTCGTTCCCATGCCACCCGGGAAAAGGGAGGGGGCGAATCCCACCAAGCCCTCAGAGCAGCTGCAGCTGTTTGGCTCCTCTGACTCACGTTCAAGGGCAGTAAAGGGCTTGTTATAGAAGAAAACTTTTCAGAAAAGTAACAGTGCTTTCTTTTTTTGCAACAACTACTTGGAGCAGAAGAACAGAAAACTGGCAAGATATAAAACTTTGTGGTAAGGTTACATAGCTAGATCAATTGGGTAATTGGGTAATTTGCTGTTACCTTACATAATTATTCTGTGTTTACCAAAAGCCATCTAATAAATTCACACCCAAAACTCCAGCAGCCCAGCTGGCCCTACCAAATCTCTATGTTTATGCATACAGTAAACAAAACCAAAATCCCAGTAATACCTATCAGAAGTCTGTGAAAGAAACCTCTTGAAATTGATCCTACCTCAAATACAAAACAACCCATGCAAAGTTAGCTTGACTCAATAAACAATTTACACAGAGCTAATAACACCAAGAAATAAAACAGCACACCATATACCACCAAAGAATATAATAGTGAAGAAAAAAGAAACCACTTTTTTTTTTTTTTTAAAGCTTTTGCCAAGACTCCAACAACAACTTCTTCTCCTTCTGAAATGTCCCTTCTCCTTCCCAAATTCCTTACAACTTCTGAGTTTACATCCAAGCAAAAAGCAAAATTCGTGCACTTGTGCGTTCGATGCTCCTGCCAGATTCTCTGTTTCCCTCCACATCTTCTTACACTTTCAGTCTTCACTCTGTCCTGCCGTGATGAGTTTGACGGACGAATTGGTAAACGTTAAGAGAGGATTTCCCTGCCTCCCTCCCCAGAGCTGGTTTCCTTAGTGCATTTCACTCAATCCCAGGCCGGCAACGATGCACGCTCACCTCAAGCGTGCAAGGCTCACAGCTGCTCGGCTAAACTCGGCTCTAATCGGCTAAACTCGGCCATTGTCATCTGCATTCGGCTGGACTCGACCCTTCGGCACGGCTCGGCTCGCTTCGGCCGAACTCGGAGCCGCTCTCTGTGCGCCCGGCGCGGCTCGGCTCGCTTCGGTCGAACTCGGAGCCGCTCTCTGCGCTCGGCGCGCCTCGGCTCGCTTCGGCCGAACTCGGAGCCTCTCTGTGCGCCCGGCGCGGCTCGGCTCGCTTCGGCCGAACTCGGAGCCGATCAGTGCGCTCGGCGCGGCTCGGCTCGCTTCGGCCGAACTCGGAGCCGCTATCTGCGCCCGGCGCGGCTCGGCTCGCTTCGGCCGAACTCGGAGCCGATCAGTGCGCCCGGCGCGGCTCGGCTCGCTTCGGCCGAACTCGGAGCCGATCAGTGCGCTCGGCGCGGCTCGGCTCGCTTCGGCCGAACTCGGAGCCGATCAGTGCGCCCGGCGCGGCTCGGCTCGCTTCGGCCGAACTCGGAGCCGATCAGTGCGCCCGGCGCGGCTCGGCTCGCTTCGGCCGAACTCGGAGCCGATCAGTGCGCTCGGCGCGGCTCGGCTCGCTTCGGCCGAACTCGGAGCCGCTCTCTGCGCCCGGCGCGGCTCGGCTCGCTTCGGCCGAACTCGGAGCCGATCAGTGCGCCCGGCGCGGCTCGGCTCGCTTCGGCCGAACTCGGAGCCTCTCTGTGCGCCCGGCGCGGCTCGGCTCGCTTCGGCCGAACTCGGAGCCGCTCTCTGTGCGCCCGGCGCGGCTCGGCTCGCTTCGGTCGAACTCGGAGCCGCTCTCTGCGCTCGGCGCGCCTCGGCTCGCTTCGGCCGAACTCGGAGCCTCTCTGTGCGCCCGGCGCGGCTCGGCTCGCTTCGGCCGAACTCGGAGCCGCTCTCTGCGCCCGGCGCGGCTCGGCTCGCTTCGGCCGAACTCGGAGCCGATCAGTGCGCTCGGCGCGGCTCGGCTCGCTTCGGCCGAACTCGGAGCCGCTCTCTGCGCTCGGCGCGGCTCGGCTCGCTTCGGCCGAACTCGGAGCCGCTCTCTGCGCTCGGCGCGCCTCGGCTCTCTTCGGCCGAACTCGGAGCCGATCAGTGCGCTCGGCGCGCCTCGGCTCTCTTCGGCCGAACTCGGAGCCGCTCTCTGCCCTCGGCGCGGCTCGGCTCGCTTCGGCCCAACTCGGAGCCGCTCTCTCCGCGTTCGGCTGAGCTCGCTTCGGCTCGGCTCCCCGACGGCGGGCAAGCGGCGCCGCCTCACGTTAAACTCGCCCGGCTCGGGGCTCTCCTGCTGCCGCGTCCCGCGGGCGGCCCGGCCATCGCACGGACACGATCGGGAGCGCGGCGTGGCACAGGAGCTCATTGGGCTGTGACCGCACTCGCGCTAATTAGCGCGCACGAGAGCAGCGGGCTCGGTTCGGCTGAGCTCGGCTCCGTTCAGGCAGCCTCGCAAGCCTGGCCTCGGTTCGCTCGAGGCCGTCAGGTTCCGCCGGTCTCGCCTTGGTTCGGCCGAAGGAGGCGTCGTTCGCTCGTGTTTTTACAAATATCTTTCTATATTGACTGTATATTTCTATATTTAATTTTATACTTCTATAATACTTCCATTATTCCAAATAAAAACCCCGTCTCTAACCAAATAAATAAAAAAACCCTTCTTTTAAAGGATACTGCAATATTTTTTATTTATACTTTGTATAATTATACATTCATATTTTAATTTATCGTTTCTTTGGATGTATTACATTAATAATGATATATTATATATATAAAATTTTAAAATAGATTTAAATTATTATTTAAATTATGTATAATATCTACTGCTACAACTAATTTTTTCTGATATTTTAAATTTTTATATTTATCTGTATGTATTTATTATATATTTCTAAACTTAGATTTCTACCTTTATATTATTTGCATTTATAATTTTTACAATCAAAACACTGCCTATTGACCAATAAAGAAAACCCGCTTTATTTAAGTATTTTAAAAATATTTTCATGTTTATAATTTTCATATTTATATTTATAATTTGTTCAATATTACATGAGAACACACCTGCTCCTGCACCGCAGTGGGGCCCCCTCTCCTGGGGACCTTGGGGTGCCCCAACGGCATCAGAGCCCCGAGTCTTCACCCCCTTCTCCTCTATTTAGAAACTACACTGGAACTTTTTTCTGGAAATAAAGACATTACCTAAATCCTCTCCCCGTGTCCTAGACAGATGGATATTCAGTTATTAGTTGGCTGGGCAGCAGTTTCTTAAATAGAATGATAAACAAGATGTGAACATTTCAGCTACAAGCAAATAGGCAAATCTGAACAAGGTACTGGTGGGCGACCACTGAAGTTATTTTGAAGGAATTTTTTAAACAATAAAATATTGATACCACAAAAATAAAGCAAAAAGCTAACTACTGGCTAAGAAAAAATTAACTTTTGACAGCAACAACATTCCAACCACACAGGCTTTTTCCCGATGTCATACCTTATAACTACCTCTCTTGGGAATTCTCATCATGTATCCCAAAAGGAATAAATACCTCAGAGCGTCCTAAAGCAAAAAGTAGCACACATGAGCTCCTCACACTCCCGGGAGGCCTGCACAGCGTGCACTGAGTCTGCAACAAATTCTGCTCAGTGAGAGTCTGCAAACAAAGGTTCAATTGATGAATTGAACTGATTGTAAAGGGAGGTTTTCTAAGCACAGAAGCACAACAAAGAACAAGCAAAAACAATTCTTAAAAAAAACCTGCAAGTTTTATTTAGCATATATGCGACTGATTTCCACCCTGTGGCTTCTCACTTTGATTCGCGTCTGTAGGTTCAGGAAGATGACAATGCACACTCTGCCCTCCCTGAGCCCCCCACAGCAGCTGAGCGCTGCTCCGTGCGCTCAGATCGTCAGGAACTGGATTGCCCGCATGGACTGGAACTGCTCTGCTGCAGATTCAGGAGAGAGAGGCTGGCTGAGGCGTCGTCCCAATTCCATTTCTGTGTGACGAGAAGCGGTTTGTTCCCAACGGGTGCAACAATCCCCAGCTCGCTTCCATGGTGAGTACCGATGGCACACAAATGGCAGCCTGAGGAAATCGTGTTCTGGGCTCTAAGTGGTCGGGACAGGGTCTGATTTTTTGTTTTGCATCTGTATGATGATTAGTACGACAGGGCCCTGATCGATGACATGGCAGCACAGAATTAAAAACTCCTCAATAGGATTACATCGACTTCTAGGAAAAGACAAAAGCCTAGGACCCTTCTGAAATCTATTTTTAATGCGAAGCACACGGATTGTCACTATGCTGTGCCTTCCAGCTTTTCAAAGCAGCTTACCTCTGAAGACCAGAAAACATTGATTTCTACAGAAACAACGGGCAACCCCCAGGCTAATCTCAGCACTACTGTTTAATAGGGGATCTGCCAGCGTGCCAGTCCAGCTTCAAGTGTGCTTTATTTCAGTCTAACATCCCCTCAAAATTCTTCTCACATCTCCCAACCCTGACATCTTATTTTTCCCTAAAGCTTCTCATCATTAGCAATTTCCAAGTAACATGGTATTTTTACAACATTCAAAAATGTCATGCTGGACTGTGCTAGAGAGTAATTTGCAAATATAAGCTTAGCAAAGTTTGAATTGACTTGTCCAGAGAAAAAACCTACAAGTGAACACCTACACCTGCCTACAAAGAGCTAACAAGCCCCTGGCAGCTGCCAGCATCAAAGCACAGCGGATGTTTCTAATACAGGGTAAGGATAACAATATCACCTTTTGTTCTCTCCAGCTTGTTTTCCCTGCAGTCATATTTTGCTTCTTATGATTTTTTTAGTCTCTGCATCTTCTTGGACAGCACCGAGCCCGACGACAAGGATACGAGAGTCTTTCCCTGCCGTAGGGAGAGAACCAGGAAAACAGTTAAAATAAGAACAGGGTAGTTTGAAATTCATACTTCCAATGAGAAGCAACGCCTAACAAACAGAACAAAAGTAAACAAAGCATGGTACCTCCCTGGGGACAGAAGACTTACAAACTCTCCAGGATTTACAATTCTAGCGACCAACCCCTTCAGGACGGCAGCCAAGTGTCCCATGAGGTGGTGCTGCACCAAAGAACGATCTGAGAGGTTCCAAAGAGTGAAATGCACAATATTTTGCAAAGCCGTAAAATCTTGCAAAATAACAAAAATACAATAGATGTAAACTACAGGGTAAGAGTACAAGTGTTCACTTTAAGAGCTGGAACCATCCAGGTGAGCACCTGATAACTGGATCCTCACCAGAGTTTGAACCCTTCAGGACACAGAAGGGTTTTCCCCAGAAATTTCACAGACTGAGTTTTGATACAAGTATACTTGCCAGACCCTCAGAAACATCACCCATTCTCCAGGTGTCTGGAGAGAACTGCAAATGGCTCTCACGTAGTTTGAGCTAGCTCTGTAAGGTCTCAGGGTGAATTTCACCAGATGCAACCAAACTGGGCAACTCCCAGTGGGACAGAAGGAACCCAAAGCTTGGGTTCGCAGAGCTGCAGCAAATACTGAGGAAACAAACATAACAGCGTAAAAAATAATAAACCATCCTTTTTTTTTCTCTTGCTTTTGTTTTTTTCTTATTCAGATCAGCATAGCAATTAAAGAGAAGGTGAAAAACTCACCATTACTGAACATTTCATCATCTGTAGGCTGAGCATCCTTAGCACAGAGGACTCCAAAGTTAAAATTCACCGATCCCTGGGAAATAAAACCAAATATTGTATGATAAACAATCAAACAGCAGACGTAAAAATTTGTTTCCTCTAAGGACTTTCGGGTACGTATGTACCTTTGCATACATCCAACACATTGGAACATACACTTTATACCATCTCCTGATAAGTAAAAATTTACCTTTAAACTTTGATAGTACAGCATAAAATTATGAACTTAAATTGGTGATCTGTTATTATTAAGTTGGTGCCTAAAGTTATTTCTGCTGTCAGGTTCAAAAAAACATTAATTTTTTTTACTGGAATGAGCAATTGATTTCAAAGTCATCACAAGCCCACCAAAACACAAAGCAGTATTCACTGGATGGGTCTGTGAGCTAGAAGTAGTTAGGCTTGTACTTCCCTCTTGCTCTTCCAGAACCAATAAATCCTGTCAACAAAACCAGGATCTATAGCCCACTGCTGTGAAAGATTCTACGAGGATGATGGTTTGATTTGTGTTTAGAAGTTTTGATTTGAAATGGCCAGTTCAATGGATAAAGACAGTTTAGGTAGTATTACATTGCTATTATTATTATTTCTATTATTATTTTTACTATTACTACTGCTATTGTTATCATCTGCTACTGGAAGAAACAAACCAGTAGTACCTATACTTAATTACTTTTATTTCCAGGAAATAATAAAGAAAAAGAACCAAACCAAAAAAAGTCACTTCCTACCTTTTATATCAAGGGATGAAAAATTTCTCTTGGGCTCTTCTCCAATTTATCAAGACTCATAGCACTGAAAGGCAAACAAAACAGTGCTTTATAGAAGGGCAAGTGCACATTTCAAGGCTGAACCACCAACAGATTGCAGTGACAGCAGTTACAACATGAATCCTTCCTAGAGCCTCTGTTAAATGGAATGTTCTGTGGAACTGCCGTTTCTTTCCCAAAACACTAACTTCCAACACTTCCTAATCATATTTTGTATTTTAAAACAAAAGAAGTTAGTGAGACTCTGTGCGGAGGTCAGGTTTAAATTTATTTCCTTCTAAAGCACAGAGCTCTGTTCCATCACCCTTCACTTCGGCTCTACACTGAATCGTGGTGAGCATTTGAGGAGTGCTCAATAACCAATTCTATTTCTCTCTTTTTCTAGCTCTCTCTATTCCTAAATCATTCCAGACAAGTCAAATGAAAAATGAAAAAAACAAGTTCAGCATCAAAGTCACACTTTTTCCCGTTGTCTGGTCAAGAACAGGCTCTAAATCCACTTACTGCTGCCTTCAACGATTCAGACTTGCAAAAGCATTCTTACATATTTTACAGGTTTATCATAAAACCCACAGAACGCAAGCTCTGAATTACAGGAAAAGGTACACAGGCAAATATCTAAAGGGATCACTTATTAGTAAATACATACCTTGGTAGAGATCGCACTGAGAACCTTTCTGAGGGACTCTAAGGGACGCATGTTTTCTGAGCATCCTATAAACAAGAAAAGCTAGGATATATTACAGGACATCCCCACTTTTTCTACATATTCAAATAGGATTTTTAATAAAAACAATTCAGTTAAAAAAGAAGGAAGAAAACCAAGCTAATTTTACTCAGCTGTATTTACTGCCGATTTAGAGAAAAATGCCGGGCAGCGTCGGCCGTTGCGGCACACGTCGCGCCGGCAGCAGGGCCTGCCGGGAGTTGGAGTCTCGGGCTAGTAGCCACTCATGTGCCGCGATAGCCGTTGCGTCACACGCCGCGCCGGCAGCAGGGCCTGCCGGGAGTTGTAGTCTCGGGCTGACAGCCACGGCTCCGTCCCCCGCCACCGGGAGCTGCAGTCCCTCCCGGGCATCAAACGGGTCCTTCGCCCCAGGGCGGGGAAGGACCTGAGGCAGGACCGCTCCTCCCGAATGCCCTCTCTTTTCCCCTCCAACTCTTTTTCTTTTTTTAACGCTGGTTTTCACCCCTTTCCCTTCCCTTCCCTTCCCTTCCCTTCTGCTCTCCTGCTTTCTTTCCTTTCCTTTCCTTTTTTTCCCCTTCCCTTTCCCTTTCCCTTTCCCTTTCTTTTTCTTGTATTTGTAATCTTGGTTTTCCTTCCTAGCTTTAGAATCAAAAAGCAGCAGTAGTAACTTTCAGGCTACCTGGGAGTAAAAAAAACCCCAAAACTATAATGATTGAAAGAAAACTATTTATTCCCTGGGAGCCTGAAATTTTCTACTGCTGCACATGACACAGAGCTTTTTATTCCTTCTTATATACAGTTGATATTTTATACTCGCTTTATACACCGCCCCCTGCCGTCTGCACCGGCGCTCTGCGCGCAGAGCGCTGCGGCGTCGTTCGGTTCTGTTTAAATAAACTCGGCTAAATTAGGCTTGGTTCGGCTTAGGTCTAAAATCGTTTCGGTTCGGCTTTTCGTCTAAATTCGGCTTTTCCGGCTCTTCGGCTGAACTCGGCCCGGTTGGGCTAAAGTCGGTCATATTCGGCTCTTTGTCTAAATGCGGCCAATGTCGGCTACAGTCGGCTATCGGTTACACTCGGCTATCATCGGCTCTTCGTCTCAAGTCGGCTGTGTTCAGCTACACTCGGCTCTTCGTCTCAAGTCGGCTGTGTTCGGCCACACTCGGCTCTTCGGTGAAACTCGGCTATTTTCGGCCACACTCGGCTCTTCGGTGAAACTCGGCTGTTTTCGGCTACACTCGGCTCTTCGGGGAAACTCGGCTGTTTTCGCCCACACTCGGCTCTTCGGCTCTTCGGAACAATTCGGCCCGGCTCGGCTCCCTCAGGGCGGGAAAGCGGCTGTCAGAGGACCCCGGCACAGCGAGGCGTTTCCCCACATGCCTGTCACAAACCCGCCGAAATACGCCCGCCCGCGGCGCCGCTGAGACCACAGCATGTGTCGGGTACACTTGAAACGTCACAGAAAATACCACCGGGGCCGCGCCGGGGTCGGTATTCCATGCAGGCAGTCCAGTGACACCCACCCCGGTCCTCCACTTCCCCGCCCTTTTCGCCGCCCTGTTGAGAAGGTCAATTAAAAGTCCGCGACATCCGCGACGCGCCACTCCCAAGGTGGCGGCCTCTCGGTGCAGGGCTGCAGTACCGCGCTCTGCCCACAAGGCGGCAGCACTGCCGCCCGCCCCAGCCGGGGGCGCAGCGCGCCTCGGGGCTGCGGGCAGCGAAGACGGCAAAAAAGAACAGGGGCGATCCCCGCCGAAAACTGCTCTGAAATAAATGCCCCAAAACAACCGGGAAGAGGAAAAAAAAAACTTCTGCCTCTAATCTAATAGGATAAAACAAAACAAAACCCCAACAATTTCTTAAAAAAAAAAAATTAAATATTTAAAAAAATATTTTTTTCATATTAATATTCACATTTCTATTTACAATGTATATTGATGTACACTGTCCATTTATACATTTGTTTTTATGAATACATTTCTATTCCATATTGCATATATCCCTAAAACTTCAATTTATTTTTATATGTTTATACATATTTTTACATAGTAAGTATATATTTCTGTTAGGATTTTTACTTCTGTAACACTCACAGTACTCAAAATAAAACCCCTGCCTCTACCCCATACATGGCAAATAAAACCCCCTTTCATCTCAACTGTATTTAAATTTTTTAAAAAAACATTTTTCAAATTTATATTTAAAATGTTTACTGATGTATGATCGATTTTGTATTTATATTTAGCGATTTATTTATAAATTTATATTCTATGTTACATGTGTTCCTATTACTTATATTTTTATATACTTTTATTCATATCTTTATATATTTATTGTATCTTTCTGTGTTAGGATTTTTACATCTGTAACACTTACATTATTTAATATAAAACCCCTGCCTCTACCCACATTAAAGCCAAAAAGAACCTCAGTCTTCTCAACTGTATTTAAATATTTTTTAAAATTCTGTTTTTCAGGTTCATATTCACTTTTACATTTAAAATGTATACTAATGTATACTCTTATTTGTATTCTCCATTACATCTCTTCCTATTATTTATATTTACTTAAATTTTGTGTTTATATATATATTTATATCTTGATTTTATATCTCAATATTTAGAAATATATAACAATAATATCTACATTAATATTATTTAAAATAAAAACCCTGCCTCTAAACAAATAATAAAAAAGACCCCAACCCTTTCTTTTAAAAAATATTTAAATAGGTTTTATCCTTATGTCTGATTTTTATATTCATATTTGTATTTATAATGTATATTAATGTCTATTGCTTACTTATACATTTATCTTTACCAATGTCAAGTTATAAATAAATTTATATTCTATATTACATCTGATGCTAGTAGTTACTTATATATTTTTATACATATTTTTATGCACTGATTAAATATTTCTGCGTCAAGATTTTTACTTCTCTAACACTTATAATATTCAAAATAAAACCCCTGCCTCTACTTAAATAAAAGCCAAAACATTCCCTTTCTTTTAAACTATATTTACATATTTTTATATTTATATTCCCATATAATGTTATTTATATTCTATACTACAACTCTTCATATTACTTACATATATTTATATATAAATTTATATTCATACTTTAGCAATTTCTCTTTATATATTTATTATATATTTCTATCTTAAGATCCACATTTCTATATTACTTATATTATTTAAAATAAAACTCCTGCCTCTAACCAAATAAAAACCAAGGACACCCCTTTATTTGAACCAGATTTAAAATTTAGGAAGTAAATTTATTTTTTAAAATTTAATGATATTTATATGGATATTTTTATTTATTTTATTCATAGATATTATATATATTAGAGAGAATACCTTCTAATATAATAATAGATATATATTTTCTGTATAATTTTTTTTACTTATATTTATTTAATTTAAATAAATATATACAAATATATATATACAAAAACAACCTGATAAGAGACTAAGAACTTTTTCAACAGATAACCACAGTACTAATTTCAGACTTAGAAAAATATTTAGGCGTAATCACTACCACAAAATTAACCCAAAGTAGAAAAATTACCAGAAAACCAACAAAACAAGCTAAACTCATTCCTGAGCACCATAGTCCTTCCTCACTCACAATATGCAATTAATTCTCTCCTGCCATTTACATCCCCAGCATCATCCCATACTGAGCATTCCTGGCACCAGAAGTCACTCGGAGCCAATTAACATCCAACTTTCCCTTCCTCAGGACTGTGTGCTTTCTGTGTCTTTATGCACACAAGGAGCAGCTGTCAGACCCACCTCTCAGCAGCCTAACAAGCACTCAGATGTTCTCTCCAGGTTCAGGGGTTGCTCACAGTGAGGCAGCTTTCAATCCAGTGAGGATTGCCTCGCTTCTTCCCTGGCAGTAGCCTTGCACAATTACCTCAGCTGGAAGTCAGACCCCACTCCCTGAATTCTCATCTCTGCCTTTAAGTAATGCGTTGTGTGGAAGACTGTGCAGCGGTTTCTGAAAGAAAGTGATTTCAGGAGAAATGGGAAATTCATGGTGTCCAGTTTCTCAGTTAGTTGGTGTCAGGGGTCATCTAATAACAGCACCATCAACAGTTTCAGCACTACCTCTGTGCAACCAACACTTGTTAGGACATGAAGTGCAGTGCTGTCATGGCTAAAGTGAAGAGAAGTGCTGTCATGGCTAAACGCTTTCAGGGATCAGGGAAATGGGGAGGAAGCAGGAAGGCAGGAGATCAGGAGTTTCACAGTGCCTCTCACCATAGCTCTGTGCCAAGTACTTGACACTGGCAGGGGTCTGTGCACAAATCACAAACAGGGCAGGGCTGCTGGGAACTGCCTTGAGCCGTTTGATTTTCCAGCATCAGCCTCATTCCATGGTTACGGCAATGGGAAGATGCCACCAGCTCACATCCCAGGCAGCAGACCAAGAACTCAATGTCACAACTCACTTTATCAGTTTTTTGCCCAATCACACAAAGCAAAAGCACATTGACAGTAGCTCTATCCAACCACTGTAAGCACAGGTACCTTTGGTTAAACAATGCTTGCTTATTTCAAATACAATACCTGCTTGTGAGCCTTAAACACAATGCACAGAGCTCCAGTATTAAGCCTAGAACTTCCTAATATCTTGCTAGATAAACTTTCTGTAGCTTAGGGAGTTATTCTAGGCAAGTGTTAATACACAGACCATTGTTCTATTTGTTCTTGCTTTTCCACAGTTTAAATAGTTTTTCTGCTGACCAATCTCATGGCTGCTGCTCAGCTCTGATCACAGTTCTGCTGTCTCTGAGGCCTGCCTTTTGCAGCTTTCCCAAACCCCTCTGATTTTACACATTCCCACAGTACTCAGTGCTGGATGAACCCTAGTGCAGAAACAGAGGAAGCAGGATTTAGTGAGTCTACTCACCCAAAGTACTGGGAAAGAAACTCCCTATCAGATGAGTTCTGCAGATCACAGACAGGAGGAAATGTAGTTACAATGGGTTACGCCTGAGAACTGTGCTCACATGCAGTTTCCCGGGGGGTTTTTGGCCCTGCTAGCAAACGTCACCCTTGGAAGCACATGAGCAGAAACAGATGGGTCCCCCAGTGAGCGCCTTGCTAAGATAACCCTCACAAAAAAACCATTCCATCCCCTGTGGTAAATTATAACTGCTGAACTGCCAGCTGATGGCATTGCTGCCCCAGGGCTCTGTGTTTGTAACTCTGCACATGTTGGGAGCGACAGCAGCTGAGCTGACACCTTTCTGTGGGGAAGAGCCTTCAGTTTGCACGTCCTTTTCAACCATTTCAAGCAAAGACACCGGCCCAGGGTTACAAGGAATAACAGCTGTGGAACTTCTCCTTGAAAATGCTACAGCTGAAATAAAGCTGCCAAGGTGTGCTGATATGGGCCATTCTTGTTTCTCACACAGAACCTGTCACAAAACTAAATGCTGCAACAGGAGCAGACAGCATGCCAAGCAGGCACTGCTGATCTGAAATGCATCCAAAATAACTAAACCTCCTGAGCCTGGAAATCCTGGCTTGAAATTCCATTACAATAAACTTTCCAGCACTGGCACTCTGGGATTTGGAAAGTAGAGTCTGTTCTCTTGGTCTTGTTAATTCCTTGATTTATCCTCACTTTTGTGTTCAGCCCCAAATAAGCCAGATTCTACTCAATTACAGTCTGAACTGGACAATATTTCCCTACTCAGCTGAGTGGTGTTCCATCACAGTGAAATAAAAAAAAAGGCTACAGGTCTTTTCTTTCCTTAGCTTGCTATGCCTACTTTTTTATTACTACTCCATTTTCCTAGAAACCTACTTAGACTGGGAGAATACTACCAGTTACCTGCCTATCTGTGAAAGTTATCACAAAAACCAGAAGAAATAATCCAGATTAGGACCAAAAACAGCCCCCCCAAAAATTGCCACATCTGCAGAAAAGAATTCCACCAATAAGCCTGTTCTGGTGCAGATATAGCAGGCAGAATTTTTTCCCAAGCAAAATACAGCTGGACCTTGACTGATCCTTCACATTGAAATGAAGTTGTACTTTTGTACCTGGGAAAATCACTGCCAGTCTCAGTCACAGGTGCATTGACAGAATCCTAAAAGATGCTGAGAACCAGTCCTAAATTCATTTATGACTTCAGTTCTGTTATCAGAAGGATAGCATCAGTTTTCTTTGTCCCTATCTAGTTTTCTTCCTCGATTTTCAATTTCCCAGAAGGGAAGCCCCAGACTCCCGCATTTGTCCTTTCCTTACTGGAAGCCTCCTCAGGGAAGATGAGGTATTATCAGATGTCATTTCTTCCCTTGTCCTGGGGACCCTCAAACACCACCACAGTCTGATTACTTGTTTAGAGACAAAACCATTTGAATTAGTGCTAGGAACCTTGTCCCACCTCTATTGGACCTCTATTTCTGCTTCTCTTGTATTTTTATTTCACCAGACTGCAACTTGTTCAGATTTGTTTGTCAGCAAACCTGGCATGTCAAAAAATTGTTCAACTGAGAAGCTCCATCTCAAAGTGCTTAGGCTATCAGATAACCCAGGCAATGTTTTACTCACACCCTGATAGTTAAAACTATTAAACTTGCATCCCACCTAGCATGTTGACACAGCATTACCAGGAAACAAAGTTCATTTTGTCTATACATGCAAAAATCATGAGGTGAAAGACGTGGTAGAGCATTTTGACTGATACAGCAAAGTTCTTACAACATAAAGTAGTGTGTGTGGTTTTCCTGGTTGGGTTTTTTTTTTTTTTTTTTTTTTTGTTTTTGTTGTTGCTGTATCTTTATTTTTTTTAATAATACACAAAGTTCAGTCATTTGAGAAAATCATCAAAGAGTAATTGCCACACCAGCGCTATTTAGCATGTTCCTTTCTCCTTTTTTCCCTGACTGAAACCCACATCAAGTAATTACATGCAATTAAACATATTCTTTCCAATGCTTTTGCCTTGTTTTCTTTTTTCATTTCACTACAATTACTGTGAATTCTCTTTTACTCATCAACTTGCACTTTTCAAGCAAATTTTCATGCATTTTATGCATCAAAAGGGCCAATACCTCAAAGAGGAGGATCTTTGTAGCCTGCCCTGATGGAGGGCCATTTCATCCAAATCTCATCATTTTCATCCAAATCTGTTCTGCGCCTCATCAAGGCTCTGATAATGGGCTCTACACAGCAGAAATAGTCAAATTGCAGTTTGAACCAGAGAAATGTTTTTTATTTGCTGCAAAGTAGCAATTACACGAATCTTCAGCTACACAAGGGAACCTCTCAAACAACAGTGCTGTAAATCAAGCAGTTTGTTCACTTGAGATAGGAACCTAATAAGAGAAAAATAGTCTCCAAAAGAATTCATCCCATCATTGAATTTTTAGGCTGTTTGAGATACAGACTGTGTCTGGATGCCTAAGGGGGTCTTAAGAGCTACACAGGCAGTGGTATGGTGCAAATAACAAACACATGTGAGTCAGCACTGACAGACAGAAAGGGTAGGATCCCTGTCCTTTATCAAATCACTATGGACAGGATCTTCCTTGTCTCAAATACTTTAGGAGCACAAACACTCTTCAGCCTCCATTAAATAACATGGTATTGACTCCTCTCTATGCCAAGGATTGAAGAAACATGCTACAGCCTCACCTAGAGGAGTTATAACAACTCCCAGTCCTATGCACAGGTGACCTGTCCAATTACTAACTAAAACAGATTAATAACAGAAATATAGTCAGAGACCAACAGAACTAATAAACCTTCTTCTATAGAACATCATACTTGTTTCTCATCCTCTCCATGAACCAGTCGCCACCAAAAACATATTGGGAAACCAGAGAGCCTGAAGGAAACCATTCCTCCATGCACTCCATGTTCTTAGCACTCAAAGCTCCAGGGAATTTTCCTTGAGCAGGTAAGGATATGGTGACAATGCACTTTGAGACTATTACTGCATGATGCTCCCAGGCAATCCATTCAAACAGACTGATTCACCTCAGCCCAGCTGAGCACACCACAGGAGCAGAATAACTCTGCTAGAGCTGGTTTCTGTATGGAACAGGCTGATGAGCTCCAGCCACTGTGCTGTGCCCAGTGATTCCAGCTCACCTCTCTGAATTTCTGCTGAAATGGGAGGGCAGGTTGCCAACACAGGCTGGGATTAGACAGAAGGCAGCACTGGAATCAGCTGGGGGCTCAGGACTCAGGAGCTCCCCACCTGAGAGCTCACATGTGTTTTGTTCTGCTGAAAATCCAATTTTGTCACTGGTCTGGAAAGAGGAGTGTTCTTGAATCATTTTCATCTGAGAAGCAGTTGAAAATATGTATATAAATATATAGTATTCATAGAAATATATCTTATATAGAATATATACTTTATAGATAACATTATATCTATTGTTATATATAATTATATATTTTATATATTATATATTATTAATATATATTATATCTAATTCTATATATCTAGAGCTATATCTAGAGCTATATCTAGAGCTATATCTAGAGCTATGTGTTAAACCATCCATTTTTGCCTGAACATCAGTTTCCTGTCTGAAGTTAAAATTATGAACAGTGAACATGTTATGGACAGTGGAAGCTGAAAGCCAAACTAATTTACAGATGGATCCTGAAAACTCAGCAGAGTTAGACTACTGAAGTCAAAAGGCTCCAATATTTTATTTTCTATTTTAACCTAAAAAGGATAGTCTGGTGACATTTCAGGTTCAAATTGAGGTTGGGACAACAATTACAATTGAAGAAGTAAAATGCCACAAGTTCTGTACATGACTGGAATCAACTTAGTCCACACAGCTATGAAGGGGGTGATACCAGCAGTAATCAATTCCTAATGTTATTTCCTGTGAGTACAATGAATTGTATAAACATAAATGCTCAAGAGTTAAGTTTATGTTTGGATTCTTCAAAACACAAACTTTTAGGGATTATAAAAACGCCTGGCTTTTCCTTCTTCCTCAGAGAATTCTCACCTGGTATTTTGCTTTGACAATTTATGCTTCTATTCTGAATCTGAAAATAATCATCAGTAACTCAAACGGGCATAGGAAAATACATTATTTTTTGCCAGTCAACCCATGATACCACTGCACAGTTTTGTGAGGGAAAGTTTCATTTGCCTTCCAGCCATCAGGCACTGGCAAGCATTCAAGCAAGCACATCCATTCAGATGAAGGACCGGCTTGTTGCATGACTGAGCAGCCAAATTCAATTCATACTTGGAGTGAAACTAATTAATATTTGTAAATAGAATATATACTTTATATATAGTATTATATAGATTATATAGAATTATATATTGTATGTATTATATATTATGAATATATATTATACATAATTCTATATAACATAGAGCCATACCTAGAACCGTATCCGGAAGCATACTTAATACATATGTAGTACATATACGGAACATAACATTCTGGAACGTACCTAGAACTGTATCTAGAACGGAACCCAGAACATACCTAGAACACAATCTACGACTCGTAGAGTCCAGAACATGTCTAGAACGCACATAGAACGCAAATCTAGAGCATAATACAAAGCAATCTAGAACGCAGTTTAGAGTCTAGAACGTGCCTAGAACACAATCTAGCGCCCACCTAGAACGGAATCTAGAACACACCTAGAACGCAATCTAGAACGCGCTCTAGAATGCAATCTAGAACACACCCTAGAACGCAATCTAGAACGCGCTCTAGAACGCGCTCTAGAACGCGCTCTAGAACGCGCTCTAGAACGCGCTCTGGAACGCAATCTAGAACGCGCTCTGGAACGCAATCTAGAACACACCTAGAACGCAATCTAGAACGCACTCTATGAAAAACTTAGAACGTAGCCCAGAACATGCCTAGAACGCAGTCTAGAAGGCACCTATAACGTAATCTAGACCACACCCAGACCATATTCAGTGTACGGAACTACATCTAGAACATACCTAGAACGCACCTAGAACGAGACCTAGAACTGTATCTAAAACCTACCTAGGGTCTTTTACGACAGTCGCGCTTTACAGCCGGTTTTACGACAGTCGCGCTTTATGGCACCTTTTACGACAGTCGCGCTTTACGGCACCTTTTACGACAGTCGCGCTTTACGGCCGGTTTTACGACAGTCGCGCTTTACGGCACCTTTTACGACAGTCTCGCTTTACGGCCGGTTTTACGACAGTCGCGCTTTACGGCACCTTTTACGACAGTCGCGCTTTACGGCGCCTTTTACGACAGTCGCGCTTTACGGCCGGTTTTACGACAGTCGCGCTTTACGGCCGGTTTTACGACAGTCGCGCTTTACGGCACCTTTTACGACAGTCGCGCTTTACGGCACCTTTTACGACAGTCGCGCTTTACGGCACCTTTTACGACAGTCGCGCTTTACGGCACCTTTTACGACAGTCGCGCTTTACGGCGCCTTTTACGACAGTCGCGCTTTACGGCGCCTTTTACGACAGTCGCGCTTTACGGCACCTTTTACGACAGTCGCGCTTTACGGCCGGTTTTACGACAGTCGCGCTTTACGGCACCTTTTACGACAGTCGCGCTTTACGGCACCTTTTACGACAGTCGCGCTTTACGGCACCTTTTACGACAGTCGCGCTTTACGGCACCTTTTACGACAGTCGCGCTTTACGGCCGGTTTTACGACAGTCGCGCTTTACGGCACCTTTTACGACAGTCGCGCTTTACGGCACCTTTTACGACAGTCGCGCTTTACGGCACCTTTTACGACAGTCGCGCTTTACGGCCGGTTTTACGACAGTCGCGCTTTACGACACCTTTTACGACAGTCGCGCTTTACGGCGCCTTTTACGACAGTCGCGCTTTACGGCCGGTTTTACGACAGTCGCGCTTTACGGCACCTTTTACGACAGTCGCGCTTTACGGCACCTTTTACGACAGTCGCGCTTTACGGCACCTTTTACGACAGTCGCGCTTTACGGCCGGTTTTACGACAGTCGCGCTTTACGACACCTTTTACGACAGTCGCGCTTTACGGCGCCTTTTACGACAGTCGCGCTTTACGGCCGGTTTTACGACAGTCGCGCTTTACGGCCGGTTTTACGACAGTCGCGCTTTACGGCCGGTTTTACGACAGTCGCGCTTTACGGCACCTTTTACGACAGTCGCGCTTTACGGCACCTTTTACGACAGTCGCGCTTTACGGCCGGTTTTACGACAGTCGCGCTTTACGGCACCTTTTACGACAGTCGCGCTTTACGGCACCTTTTACGACAGTCGCGCTTTACGGCACCTTTTACGACAGTCGCGCTTTACGGCCGGTTTTACGACAGTCGCGCTTTACGGCACCTTTTACGACAGTCGCGCTTTACGGCACCTTTTACGACAGTCGCGCTTTACGGCACCTTTTACGACAGTCGCGCTTTACGGCCGGTTTTACGACAGTCGCGCTTTACGGCACCTTTTACGACAGTCGCGCTTTACGGCACCTTTTACGACAGTCGCGCTTTACGGCCGGTTTTACGACAGTCGCGCTTTACGGCACCTTTTACGACAGTCGCGCTTTACGGCGCCTTTTACGACAGTCGCGCTTTACGGCCGGTTTTACGACAGTCGCGCTTTACGGCACCTTTTACGACAGTCGCGCTTTACGGCGCCTTTTACGACAGTCGCGCTTTACGGCCGGTTTTACGACAGTCGCGCTTTACGGCACCTTTTACGACAGTCGCGCTTTACGGCACCTTTTACGACAGTCGCGCTTTACGGCCGGTTTTACGACAGTCGCGCTTTACGGCGCCTTTTACGACAGTCGCGCTTTACGGCCGGTTTTACGACAGTCGCGCTTTACGGCCGGTTTTACGACAGTCGCGCTTTACGGCCGGTTTTACGACAGTCGCGCTTTACGGCACCTTTTACGACAGTCGCGCTTTACGGCACCTTTTACGACAGTCGCGCTTTACGGCCGGTTTTACGACAGTCGCGCTTTACGGCGCCTTTTACGACAGTCGCGCTTTACGGCGCCTTTTACGACAGTCGCGCTTTACGGCCGGTTTTACGACAGTCGCGCTTTACGGCGCCTTTTACGACAGTCGCGCTTTACGGCGCCTTTTACGACAGTCGCGCTTTACGGCCGGTTTTACGACAGTCGCGCTTTACGGCACCTTTTACGACAGTCGCGCTTTACGGCGCCTTTTACGACAGTCGCGCTTTACGGCCGGTTTTACGACAGTCGCGCTTTACGGCACCTTTTACGACAGTCGCGCTTTACGGCGCCTTTTACGACAGTCGCGCTTTACGGCCGGTTTTACGACAGTCGCGCTTTACGGCACCTTTTACGACAGTCGCGCTTTACGGCACCTTTTACGACAGTCGCGCTTTACGGCCGGTTTTACGACAGTCGCGCTTTACGGCGCCTTTTACGACAGTCGCGCTTTACGGCCGGTTTTACGACAGTCGCGCTTTACGGCCGGTTTTACGACAGTCGCGCTTTACGGCCGGTTTTACGACAGTCGCGCTTTACGGCACCTTTTACGACAGTCGCGCTTTACGGCACCTTTTACGACAGTCGCGCTTTACGGCCGGTTTTACGACAGTCGCGCTTTACGGCGCCTTTTACGACAGTCGCGCTTTACGGCGCCTTTTACGACAGTCGCGCTTTACGGCCGGTTTTACGACAGTCGCGCTTTACGGCGCCTTTTACGACAGTCGCGCTTTACGGCGCCTTTTACGACAGTCGCGCTTTACGGCCGGTTTTACGACAGTCGCGCTTTACGGCGCCTTTTACGACAGTCGCGCTTTACGGCACCTTTTACGACAGTCGCGCTTTACGGCACCTTTTACGACAGTCGCGCTTTACGGCCGGTTTTACGACAGTCGCGCTTTACGGCACTTTTTACGACAGTCGCGCTTTACGGCACTTTTTACGACAGTCGCGCTTTACGGCACCTTTTACGACAGTCGCGCTTTACGGCCGGTTTTACGACAGTCGCGCTTTACGGCCGGTTTTACGACAGTCGCGCTTTACGACACCTTTTACGACAGTCGCGCTTTACGGCCGGTTTTACGACAGTCGCGCTTTACGGCACCTTTTACGACAGTCGCGCTTTACGGCCGGTTTTACGACAGTCGCGCTTTACGGCCGGTTTTACGACAGTCGCGCTTTACGGCACCTTTTACGACAGTCGCGCTTTACGGCACCTTTTACGACAGTCGCGCTTTACGGCGCCTTTTACGACAGTCGCGCTTTACGGCCGGTTTTACGACAGTCGCGCTTTACGGCACCTTTTACGACAGTCGCGCTTTACGGCGCCTTTTACGACAGTCGCGCTTTACGGCCGGTTTTACGACAGTCGCGCTTTACGGCCGGTTTTACGACAGTCGCGCTTTACGGCACCTTTTACGACAGTCGCGCTTTACGGCACCTTTTACGACAGTCGCGCTTTACGGCCGGTTTTACGACAGTCGCGCTTTACGGCACCTTTTACGACAGTCGCGCTTTACGGCACCTTTTACGACAGTCGCGCTTTACGGCACCTTTTACGACAGTCGCGCTTTACGGCACCTTTTACGACAGTCGCGCTTTACGGCACCTTTTACGACAGTCGCGCTTTACGGCGCCTTTTACGACAGTCGCGCTTTACGGCACCTTTTACGACAGTCGCGCTTTACGGCACCTTTTACGACAGTCGCGCTTTACGGCACCTTTTACGACAGTCGCGCTTTACGGCACCTTTTACGACAGTCGCGCTTTACGGCACCTTTTACGACAGTCGCGCTTTACGGCCGGTTTTACGACAGTCGCGCTTTACGGCGCCTTTTACGACAGTCGCGCTTTACGGCCGGTTTTACGACAGTCGCGCTTTACGGCCGGTTTTACGACAGTCGCGCTTTACGGCCGGTTTTACGACAGTCGCGCTTTACGGCACCTTTTACGACAGTCGCGCTTTACGGCACCTTTTACGACAGTCGCGCTTTACGGCCGGTTTTACGACAGTCGCGCTTTACGGCACTTTTTACGACAGTCGCGCTTTACGGCACTTTTTACGACAGTCGCGCTTTACGGCACCTTTTACGACAGTCGCGCTTTACGGCCGGTTTTACGACAGTCGCGCTTTACGGCCGGTTTTACGACAGTCGCGCTTTACGACACCTTTTACGACAGTCGCGCTTTACGGCCGGTTTTACGACAGTCGCGCTTTACGGCACCTTTTACGACAGTCGCGCTTTACGGCACCTTTTACGACAGTCGCGCTTTACGGCCGGTTTTACGACAGTCGCGCTTTACGGCACCTTTTACGACAGTCGCGCTTTACGGCCGGTTTTACGACAGTCGCGCTTTACGGCCGGTTTTACGACAGTCGCGCTTTACGGCACCTTTTACGACAGTCGCGCTTTACGGCACCTTTTACGACAGTCGCGCTTTACGGCGCCTTTTACGACAGTCGCGCTTTACGGCCGGTTTTACGACAGTCGCGCTTTACGGCACCTTTTACGACAGTCGCGCTTTACGGCGCCTTTTACGACAGTCGCGCTTTACGGCCGGTTTTACGACAGTCGCGCTTTACGGCCGGTTTTACGACAGTCGCGCTTTACGGCACCTTTTACGACAGTCGCGCTTTACGGCACCTTTTACGACAGTCGCGCTTTACGGCCGGTTTTACGACAGTCGCGCTTTACGGCACCTTTTACGACAGTCGCGCTTTACGGCACCTTTTACGACAGTCGCGCTTTACGGCACCTTTTACGACAGTCGCGCTTTACGGCACCTTTTACGACAGTCGCGCTTTACGGCACCTTTTACGACAGTCGCGCTTTACGGCGCCTTTTACGACAGTCGCGCTTTACGGCACCTTTTACGACAGTCGCGCTTTACGGCACCTTTTACGACAGTCGCGCTTTACGGCACCTTTTACGACAGTCGCGCTTTACGGCCGGTTTTACGACAGTCGCGCTTTACGGCACCTTTTACGACAGTCGCGCTTTACGGCACCTTTTACGACAGTCGCGATTTACTACACCTTTTACGACAGTCGCGCTTTACGGCACCTTTTACGACAGTCGCGCTTTACGGCCGGTTTTACGACAGTCGCGCTTTACGGCGCCTTTTACGACAGTCGCGCTTTACGGCCGGTTTTACGACAGTCGCGCTTTACGGCCGGTTTTACGACAGTCGCGCTTTACGGCACCTTTTACGACAGTCGCGCTTTACGGCACCTTTTACGACAGTCGCGCTTTACGGCACCTTTTACGACAGTCGCGCTTTACGGCACCTTTTACGACAGTCGCGCTTTACGACGCCTTTTACGACAGTCGCGCTTTACGGCGCCTTTTACGACAGTCGCGCTTTACGGCCGGTTTTACGACAGTCGCGCTTTACGGCACCTTTTACGACAGTCGCGCTTTACGGCCGGTTTTACGACAGTCGCGCTTTACGGCACCTTTTACGACAGTCGCGCTTTACGGCACCTTTTACGACAGTCGCGCTTTACGGCACCTTTTACGACAGTCGCGCTTTACGGCCGGTTTTACGACAGTTTTTTCTTGCCCATCTTGGCGTTTTTTCTTGCCAGTCTTGGGGTGTTTGTTCCAGATTTCTTCTTGCCCATCTTGGGGGGTTTTTTTGGGTTTTTTTCTGGGTTTTTTCTTGCCCATCTTGCGGATTTTTTCTGAGGTTTTTTCTGGAGTATTCTTGCCTATCCTTGGGTTTTTTTCCGTTTTTTTTTTTTTTTTTTTTTTTCCTTGGTTTTTTAAGGGTTTTTTCTGGTCCATCTTGGTTTTTTTTCCTGGGAGTTTTCTCACCCATCTTGGGGTTTTTTCCTTGGTTTTCTGTGGGTGTTTTCTGGGTTTTTTCTTGCCCTTCTTGGGGGTTTTTTTGTGATTTTTCTGGGTTTTTTGTGGATCTTCTCCTTGCCCATCTTGTGGTTTTTTTGGGGGGGGTTTTTTTCCTTGCCCATCTTGGGATATTTTTCCCTTTTTTTTCCGGTTTTTTTTTTCTGGTTTTTCCTGGGTTTTTTCTGGTCCATGTAGCATCGTTTTTCTGGGATTCTTCTTGCCCATCCTGGGGTTTTTTCCTTGGTTTTCTGTGGGTGTTTTCTACATTTTTTTCTTGCCCATCTTGGGGGTTTTTTTTCTCGGTATTCTCACCCATATTGGGTTTTTTTTCTTGGTTTTTTGGTTCTTTTCTAGCCTATCTTGTGGTATTTTTCTGGGTTTTTACTTGGCCGGGACCAAAAAAAAAAAATCAGCCAGGGTGGAAGGCAGCTGGGGATTTTTTATTCTAAATTTAACAAGGAGTTGCAAAACCTGGAAAGCAAAAGTCACACACACAAGGTTAAATCCAGTCAGCATGCGCTCACACACACAGAGACAAGCAGACAGACACAGCCACGTGCTCTCACACATACTCCTTCCACTTACATGCTCACTGTGGCCCTTACCTGAGATGCTGAAGAACGTGCTTTGACACATCTTCTGGCTGCCGCTCCTTGAGGTAAATGGCAGATCCTGGGGAAAACAGCAGCCACGAGGACCTGTGAGACAACAGGAAGGGTCAACAGGTGGCTGACAGCTAGGACTTGTCCCCACTCTGGACTGATAAATTTTCTACCCAAAATCCCACGAAAGACAGATGAACAGTAAAGTTGTTATAACTGTTCTACCTAACTGTGACTACGTGCCAGGGCAGGGCAGCTGCGATCATAAGTGGTACAGTGTAAGTACACACAATATAAGCTGATGCATACAGTGCAAGTCCACATAGAGTGTAAGTACACACAATATAAGGCGACATGCTTACATACATGCCAATTTTTAAATCTGTCCCAGGGATTCCCAACCTGCTGCTCTCCCATCTCCAGGCCGTGGCCCCCGACTTATCTTTTGGATGATAGGTGATGGGAATCCATGTTGCACCTGAAATGAGTCTGCCTCGGAGGGCCCCATGATCACCTGTTAGCCTCTGGTCAGCTACAATAAAGAAAACCAAAACCAAAGTGTGAGTTCAGAGTTATGAGGGCCTAATCCCAGCAAGGCAGCTACTTGCCCTCTCCTGAGTGTGCCTGGCTCCTTCAGGCTCCAGCTTCATCCCGATTCCCAGGCGGTGGCCTTCATTAGTGGTGGCACCTGGGTTAGAGAAAGGCAAAGTTAAATGGCATTCCTCTGAGTGCAGTGGAGGACCTTGTATGCTGTAAGACATGGGAACGCCTCTATTTGGCTTCTGAGAAGCCTTGTGTGGGGGGGCCCTCCAATAAACACCCTTTCTCACTCTGCTGCCTGCAAACCCCCTCCCAAGAACTCCTAAACTGGATACCTGCTCACCCTCCCTCTCCCAGTCACAATCCTCAACTCACCTGAAGCCTCAGTCGCAAACGTCATCCTTGACACTGGGCAGATCCCTCTTGTGACACCATGAATCTGCTGAAAAATCTGCTGTTATGCCTAAGAGCTGAGCAATAACAACTACTTCTCTCCGCTGCTCACCTTGGCTGCTGGTATCCAGATTGACTTCCTAAAAAGAAAGACAAAGAACAGAGCTGTAACAGAGTCACCATACACACTTCTGCTGCAGAGACAAATGGGGCCTTACCTCCTTGGGGGAATCCCCTCACCTGGGATGGGGCCCTCTGGCACAGATTTAAGCCATCTGAACCTGAAAAAAAAATTAGGACAAGAGTCAAAAAGTTGCATGATAACTGAAGAGCTCCAGAGATCCTATGTCCATCTACAAATCCCATCTAGAGTCCAGGTACACCCCACATTACAAACTTCAAGTCCCTGGGATTCTCCTATTGCAGCTGGCTATGTGGCAGGGCAGAGCAGCCCCGTCCCAAATATGTGCAGACACCCGTGACACAGGACAGACCAGACGTGACAAACAAAGGACACAAGACACAGACAGAAATCTCTTGGCAAGGAAAACAGCTGCAAGGACTGAGAGAATGCAAAAGAAGATGACCGAGCTGAAACTGATGGTGAGCTGATGAGGCTCAGAGAACCCTGGAGGAAGAGGATGCTAAACTGAATTATTTCTTCCAACAACTGCAAAGATGGATGCCTAGGAATCCTACAATCAGAAGCCTCTACCTAACTTCGTATTATTACAAAGTCCTAATCCACCATAATGGATCCTGGTGGGGCATAGCTGTCCATACAACTGAGAACAAGACCTGAAAAGACAACTGACTGGATGCCTCTAAACAGAGAACTTTTGACTGGGGAGCTCAGACAGGTATCAGAATTGCATCTATGGCCTGGGTGCCAGGCCAAGGAATGCAGAGATTACAGATGCTAACAATGATGCCAGGGTTTCTGACAGGACCCTGAAAGGGCTAAGGAAAAAGACATGAGATACACAAGCAACACATAAGGCACAATAGACAAGTGACACGAGACACACCAGGACTGCTCTGCCCTGCTGCACACATCAGCACTGTGATCAAAAGTGACACTTGGCTTTCATGGGGCCTAAGGGGCCACTTCATGGACACCCCCAGCTCCAAGGGGACTCCAAAACCCCTCCCAGTAATTCCCAAACCAGCACACTGCTTTCATCCCCTCTGTGGGTCATGGCCCTCTACTTATCTCTCAGACATCAGGGGATGCTGGTCTCAGGTGCAAAGAAAGGCCACCTCGTCAGCTGGGAAGGTCCTCCTGTCACCGCGCTGGTGTCTCTCAGACAGCTGTATTATAGAGAAAACTAAACATCAGTGCCTGATCTTGGCACCACATCACCCAAAACCCCACCAGTGTGCTACTCACAGTGCTCCTAAGAAGGCCGGGCACCTCCTACTCCTAACCATGACCCTCTGCCAGGGATGCAAGGCATCTGCACCTGAAAGAAAGTTAGAACATATGTCAAACGCCTCCAGGACAACTCACAAGCTGCAAACACCTTATGCCAACCTAGGAATAGCATCTAGAGCCCAAGTACAGCCCACATTACAAATTCCAACTTCCCAGGCTTGTCCTACTGCAGCATGCCACGCAGCAGGGCAGAACAGCTCCGGCACAAATATGTGCAGACACCTGTGACACAGAACGTGACAAACAGGGGGACATGAAACACGACACATCATGCTTGTGGTGAGGGGATTGAGGGGGGAAGGGAAAAGGGACCCCAAAGACACACTAGGGAACGCGGCACACCGGACAACGTGACACAGACCGGAGCTGTTCTGCACTGCCCGCCTAAAAGCTGCCATCAAAAGTAAAGCCTCTCCCTTTAGCTATCCTAAGAGGCCCTTGGAGAAGATTGCTTTTCCATCTGGTAATTTTTAAATCTGGCCTGAGAACTCCCAACCTGCTACTCTCTCATCATCCCATCTCCAAGCTATAGCCCCCAACTTATCTTTTGTTTGATTGGTGATGTGGATCCACATTGCACCTGAAATGAGTCTGCCTTGGAGGGCCTCGTGGTGGCCTGTTAGCTTCTGGGTCAGCTACAACGAAGAAAACCAAAACCAAAATATGAGTCCAGAGTTATGTGGGCCAAATCCCACCAAGGCAGCTACTTGCCCTCTCCTGAGTTTGCCTGGTGCCTTCAGGCTCCAGCTTCACCCTGATTACAAGGCTGTGGCCTTTATTAGGAGTGGCACCTGGGTTAGAGAAAGGCAAAATTGAATAGCATTCCTATGAGTGCAGTAGATAACCTTGTGTGCTGTAGCACATGGGAATACCTCTGCTAGGCTTCTGAGAAGCCTTAGGGGGGGGTCCTCAAATAAACATCCTTTTCCACCCTGCTACCTTCAAACTCCCCCCACCCACACTAATTCCTAACTGGATACCTGCTCACCCTCCCTCTCCTAATCACAACCCTCAACTCACCTGAAGCCTCTGTCTCAAACATCATCCTTGACACTGGGCAGATCCCTCTTGTGACATGACGAATCTGCTGAAAAAAGTATGGTACTTGACACAACCCAGAATCTCTGGAAGCTGCACTCCTTCTAAAAAAAAATACAAATCCAAACAATACCTAAACCAGAAATTACAAATGCACTTTACCACCCCTAAACACAAAACCCAAAATCGTGAACCTAAATGCGCCTTCTATTCCATGCTGTTTACTTCACAGAATCTTCAAAGCTTCAGTTCTTTAGATGCCCAGAAACACCTGCTGAAAAGAAGCTGAGATAAGCTAAAAGAGCCTCTTCACTGAAATGAGAGGAGAGCTCTTACCCCAGCACATCCCAGAGAGGGAATGAAGTCCCTCAGACAAGGCTGGGGTTAATATACCCCTGATTGTGCCCGCCTCTCGTTCCCATGGCACCCGGGAAAAGGGAGGTGGCAACTCCCACAGGGTATAAAAGCCCTCAGAGCAGCTGCAGCTGTTTGGCCCCTCTGACTTGAATTCAAGGGGAGTGAAGGGCTTATAGAAAAAAACTCTTCAGAAAAATAACAGCACTTTCTTTTTTACAACAACTACTTGGAGCACAAGTGAAGAAAACTGGTAAGAAATAAAACTTTCTGTTTAGGCAGCATAACTAGATAAATTGGGTAATTGGCTGTTAACTTACGTAACTATTCCTTAGTGGCTACTAAGTAGTACTTCCCATGTGATTAAACTGGGTGGAGAAGAATACTAATGATATGAATAGTCTAAGTCTCCTTGGGACCTCCAATTTTGGCCATCTACCTTATAAGTAAAAATAAGAAAGATAAAAGCCTCCCAGGCAGTGTTAGGGTTAAGTGCATGCCAGGCTCATCCTTCTCTGAGATACTTGGTCCTACAGCACAGAAAGAAGTGCCCTGAAATGTAGTTTTAAACGCTTAAAATGCTGAAAAAGGCAGAGCTTCCTTCAAGTGACCTCCTTAAAAAGAGGAAATGGGGCAGTTACCTCTACTGAAGGTAATGCAATGACAAATACATAGTTTCTGCTATTTAATTTGCTCTCCTTAAGTATTGGGAAAAGAGGGGCTTTCCACACTTTAAATCTCTCCAGTGATGAAAAGAGAAGGATTTTTCCCTCAGTTCAAACCCTTAGGATGGAGGGATAGCTGGGCTTCTCCCTCAATTTGGGCCTCAGGACAACAAAAAGGGGGTGGCTACCCTTAATTCAAACCCATAAGCAGCATTGTCAAGATTTTCCCCTTTTTTTTAAACTGCCGAATAATACAGAATGGGGACTCACTGTCAATTAACACCCCTAACAGCATAGAAAAGGCAGGGATTCTTTCAACTGAGACCATTACAATTGCAGGGGAATCCGAGTCCCTAACAATTTGAACACAAAAAATAACGGAAAAGGAAGCATTTTCCCTTTTTTCTAAACCCTTTTTCTCCTAATAACTCCTCTCCTTTCTGGGAGTGCTCTGGAGGGTCTGGGGCTTTGGAGAGGGACTGACACAGTAAAAGGGGAAAGTTGCAAGCCCTTTCCTGGAACCCCACATGCTGCCTGGCCTGCTCAGATGCTGCCCCTTGGCAAAAGGGCTCTTCCCTCGGCGTTTTCCCAAAGTGATGCTCTGTGCCCGGGTGGGTCTGGCTGCTCCCTAGTCCGTGCTGGATGCTCTGACCATAGTTCATGGAGGGACACTTGGGATACCCCTGTTAGCCCCTCTGGCCTAGCAGCTCCCTGTGCAGCTGTGCCCGGGTAACCCTCTGAAAGCAGCTGGTCACACGGGGCGCTGCTAGACCTTGGACTGGGGGTGGAGGTGAAGAAAGGTCCTGTGAGGAGCTCCTTCCCCTACACAGCCCTTCTTCTGCCCCTTAAACCATGGGGTGCCAGACTTTCCTTTCGAAGGAAATTAACAGCCTTTCCTCTCTGTGTGCCCATGGCTGAAACTGCGATTTGGCCTCCAAAACTGCAGAGAACAATTTCTCACAGCCCGCAGCTGCCAACACCAAGAACTCTCGCTGCCCTTGCAGTGCCACGTGCCTCCTGTGGACGGACGTCGACACGCAGCAGGGGTGAGTTTGGTTTTACAGGGAAGACGGCCGGCACAGGATTTCTCCAGGAGCAAAGCTGCCCCCACCGAGAACTCGGGCTGCCCGGGCAGTGCCAAGCACCTCCTAGTGCAAACTGGCATCAGGAAACTCAGGGGGTGAGTTTTTCTGTGCAGAAGTTCTCCCGGACCAAAGCTGAGAGCATCTAACCCTAACCACAACAACTTAGCTGGGTCTAAAACTTACAACCTTCAGATTGGCAGTGTGGGATCCAACCCGCTGTGCCACTGCTGGCCCCTTTCTAAAGCATTCCACTGCAATCCTAAAACCCTTTTCAGAGGGTGTTTCCTCTGACCCTGACCATAATCTTCAAAATATGCTAAAGAATCATAAAAAAAAGCCCCAACAATACCCTGAAAAGTCCCAGAAAAGTCCCTTCCAAAATCTCCTAAATACCTTTAAAAATCCTGGGGAAAAAAAAACTCAAAATGACGTGCTCAGTCTCTGAACTCTGCCTCTTGCTGTCTAGCCCACAGATGTCACCCCTACCTTTTTGCAGCGGGTCTGTTGTCCTCTGAGGGTTCTGTCATTGTCCTGCTGTGTGAGGGTTGCTGTCTGGCCTCGTTTTTAGGGTTGCTGTGTTGTGCTGCTGTTGGGGGAAAAGGCTGTTTTTAGGGGGGGCTGGTTAGGCTGGGGTGAGGGGTGGTACAGCTGTACCCTGTACCCCTGATCTCCACTGGACTGTCCAGCCCTCAAGGCCTCTCCCTTTACCCCTCAACCCATCCCTCTGCCCCCCAGCCCTCAGCTCCTGTGTGTCACCCTTAACCCCTCTCCTTTGCCCCTCAGCCCCCAGCTTCTCTGTGTCATCCTACAGCTGCCCCTGCCAACCTTGGCATCTCTGTGTGTCACTCGCTGTCCTCTCTCTCTGTTTCTCCCTCAGGTCCCAGCCTCTGTCATCCTCAAGCCCCCACAGTGCCCCTCAAGCTGCCCCTCAGCCTCCGTGTGTTGTGCCACGAAAAGACCCTAAAAATTCCCTGAAAACCCCTTAATCTTCAACATGTCCTAAAAAAGCCATGAAAACCTAGAAGTAGACTCAGAATGCTGTTAGAATACACTGAAAATACCCTATTTTTATAAAACCCCTAAAACACCCCATAAAAATCCACAAAGAACCTTTAAAAATCCCTAAATATACCCTAAATAGTCCAAAAAGAGCTCTCAAAATACCCCCAAAATCCTTAAAATGCCCTGATAAGACACTAAAAAACCTAAAAATTCCCTCAAAAACCCTAAAAATACCCTAGCCCTAAAAAGTGGGGTATTTTCCTGAAGACTGGATTTGTAAGGCTAAAACAATAAATGCTGCCCAAAAAGTAAAAAGCAATAGATGTAATACTTCTCGTGTTAAAATTGGTCCAGGTTTTCTTATTTAACTAACTCTAACTCACAAAAAGAAGGATTTGCCTCTGCAGCTATTAGCACAGCTGGAAAGAAGAAGAAGGGGCTGCTGTGGAAAAAGCTTTTAGCTAAACCCAGAGAGTCTGGAAGAAAAGCGAATGGTAAAAGTTAATGCAGTATTATCTTTCTTTTATTACTATGCTATTAAGAAGTCCTTTCCAGGTACTGCCGAAGCAACAAGCAGAATCACGGAAAGAGAGTGAATTCATGCCACCAGAATCAAAGGACTTGTGAAGAAACCTGAGGAATGGACTATCACATTGAAACCAGGCAATACCTAACTGACTTTCCAATGAGGACTGAGTGGTAATAGTTTGGAAAAAGCCAAATGATCCAAGAAATGTACAAAGAATAACACTGAATTAAGAAATAAGATAATGCTTATATCACTGGTTTCAAGCACTGCCTGAATAAAACACCTCCTTTGGGGAGGAATACTTCAGACAGAAAGATCAAGACTGTTTTTGTATTCTGACCTTAGCCTGAGAATTGTACAGGGGAAAAGGGAAATTACCATTTCCATCAGTAAACTTTATTTGATTCATTTCAATACTGGACATGCTAGCTGGGTTATAAGTAAATGCTTGAATTGTGAGAATAATTAGTATTGTAGTTCACAAAATTCATGCTCTTATTGCAAAAAGTGGTAAAGTAATAACTTAGCTTTGTGGATGGGAATTATTAGTGCCTCTTGAATGAGAAATACCTGAGGAACAGTAAGAGACCACAGTTAAAGGGTGTCTAAACCAACTTGCCTGGAAATTAGTTAAGAGAAAGTGACAAGGAAATAGAGGGCAAGACCAGATTGGACTCTGTATTTCGCCACCGAGAAGATCAAATACACCTGCTGTGGGTTGCAACCTCACAGGCATGGGAGGTGGGAGTATAAGCCATACTGGACCTCTGTTATTCCTGCTTTTGGCACTCATCTGTTGTCTTTTCCCTTTAGGGATACCAGCAAGATCGTGTCACAAATGCTACAGAAAGCATCACGTAGAAAGAAACCAAAGTTCGTCTTTTATTACACCCACCTATGTCAACAGCCACTCTTATAACCCATCCAAATTAAGAACCTGTAAGCAAAATGGAGTAAATTATTGGATTACAAGAAACTTAGGAAAAAGTGGTAATAGATTTGGAATTGAATGTCCAAAGGGAGAGAGATGGATTTGTTTTAAATTTAATCTTGAAGATACGGTTCAAGATTTGGTAAAAAAACAAATAATAAACAAAAAGGTAAAACCAGCACAGCAATTTAACTCTGTATTGACCCCAAATTATCTATTCAGTCGTATTACAAGACTCCAAGCAGTTATAGAAATGATAGCAAATGGAGCCGCCCAGATATTAAGCTGACTTAATATCAAGTCAGCTAAGCCAAACAAAAACTGTAGGGTATCAGAATAAGTTGGCTTTAGACTATTTATTGGCCAGAGAAGGGGGTGTTTGTGGAAAGTTTAATATATCAGATTGTTGAAAATTGATGACCACAGAAAAGTCATTCCCAAAAAAGCAAAAGAAATCAAAGAAAAATATATGCCCAGAGTGGGCGGCCACCTCCTGAAACAGCCCCTCCAACACCCTTCTCGGTTTTGGGGTCCCCCTGACACCCTTCCAATTTGGGACCTCCCTGCAATCCCTTCCAAGTTTTGAGACCCCTTTTTTGACCCCCAAATTCACTCTGTCACTTCTCTTGTCCTTTTGGGCTTTGCAGAGACTGACCCGAGACTCTCCAAACCCCTGAGGCCCTCAAACTCCCCTCCGGGGGGCTTTTTGCCCTCCCTCCCTCAGGGATTTCAACTCTCTCTCCCAGGGTTCTCCCCTCCCCCCACGTCCCCCCCCATTTTTGTCACCCCCTAAAACCAACACCCAGGTCCCCCAAAACACAACTTTATTCACAGACCAGCCCTGTCCATGCCCTCTCCACACCCCACAGGGGGGTCCCGGTGTCACCTTCCCCACCCCCCTACCCCCCCCCCTTCCCCGTGTCCCTTCTCCTATTTACAGCTCTGGGATGTGGTACCGACACGGAACAGCGAGGGGCACCAAGGGTGACACAGGGCACGGGGTAGGCTTCGGGACATCAGCTCTGTGTCACTCTGTCCTGTGTGTCCTCCTCCTTGGAGTCACTGTGTCCTGTCCTTGTTCCAGTCCAGGTGCCCCCCCACAGTCTCCCAGCTTGGTGTCACATTCCCTTACCTGTGGCATAACTCATGTGACCCCAGCTCTGTCACCACATCCTGCCCATGGAACCCTCACTGTGTCTCCTCACATGGTGGCACCATGTCTCCTGTCTGTAGCACAGTCCCTGTGGCCCACTGTCTGTGTGTCCCCACAGGTCTCCGACTGCAGGCACTGCCAGACCATTATCCAACAGTCCTTGTGTCCCCACCACGATGTCCCCTCAGGGCATGAAAAGCGGATGATGCCCCAACTATCCGTGTGTCCCCATGTCCCGGTGCCACTGTCCCCGTGCCCCTCAGGGCACAAAGAGTGGGCGGTGCCCCCAGCAGTGCAAGGACAGTGCCCCACTGTCCCTGTGCCCCCTCCGCAGTGTCCCCATGTTCCCTCAGGGCACAAAGAGCAGGTGGTGCCCCCAGCAGTGCAATGACAGTGCCCCACTGTCCCTGTGCCCCCTCCACAGTGTCCCCATGTTCCCTCAGGGCACAAAGAGCGGGCACTGTCCCCGCATTGTCCCCTCAGGGCACGAAGAGCGGGCGGTGCCCCCGGCGGTGCCTCCTGAGCGCGGCGCTCCGGGCGAAGCTCTCCCCGCACTCCACGCAGATCAGTGGCTCCTGCCCGCAGCCGCCCTCGGCCCCTGCGGGCCCCTCGCCCTCGCCCCCCGGCCGAGGCCCCTTCAGAGCCCTTGGGGCACCGGCGGGGTGGGCGCAGCGCCGCGGCCGCGCTGCCCCGGACCCGGCGTGGGTGCGCTGGTGCTTGATGAGGTTCTTGCTCTGCGTGAAGCTCTTGCCGCACTCGGCGCAGCCATACGGGCGCTCCCCGGTGTGAATGCGCTGGTGCTGGATGAGGTTGGAGCTCCAGGAGAAGCTCTTGCCGCAGTGGCCGCACCTGTACGGCTTCTCTCCGGTGTGGGTGCGGCGGTGCTGCACCAGGTGCGAGTTCTGCGAGAAGCTCTTGCCGCACTCGCCGCAGGTGCTGGGCCGCTCGCCCGTGTGTGTGCGCTGGTGCCGCAGCAGCTTGGACCAGTGGCTGAAGCTCTTGCCGCACTCGTTGCAGATGAAGGGGCGCTGGCGGCCCCCGCCCCGCCGCCCCCCGCCCTCCTCGGAGCCCCCCGGGGCCGGGCCGGGGGTCCCGCGGGGCGGCGGGGGGCGCAGGGGGCTGTGCGGGATCACCGTGCGGATGATCTCGTGTGGCAGCACCTCGGCCTCGCCGTCACTCACGATGCCATCATCGGCTGGGGGGACATGGGGAGGGGGTGAGAGCACAGAAGGGCTTTCACTGGTCTCATTTGGACCTCCAAACCAAATGTTTGCTGTGACCCTAAAATGGGCTGGGACCCCAGTAAAAATGTTTCCTGTATTCCTAAAATGGGCTGGGCCCCCTCCCCAGTGCTCATTGCGCCCTAAAAGGGTGCCTGGAGCCTCCTCAAAATGTTTCTTGTGACCCAAAAAGGGGCTGGGCCTTCTCCTCAAATATTTATTGAGCCCCAGAAAGGGGTTGGGCCCCTGACCCAAATGTTCATTGTGACAAAAAAAGGGCTGCACCCCTGACCAAATATTCATTGTGCGCCAAAAAGGGGCCAGACATCCATCCCAAATGTTCACTGGATCCCAGAAATCGGCTGGATCCCTGACCCAAATATTTGTTGTGACCCAAAAGGGGGCACAAAAAGGGGCTGTGGCCCTCTCCAGTGCACCCCAGAAAGGGGCTGCAACCCCTCCCCAAATGCTCACTGTGCCCCAAAAAGAGGCTATGCCCCCTCCTGGAGTGTCTGGAGCCCCCCAAAAGTACCTGAAGGCCCCCAAAATTCCCAATAACCCCTTCTTGGGGGGTCTGGAACCCTTTCAAGAGCGTTTTAAGCCCCCTTCAAATGCCTCTACCCCTCTCCAGTGATGTCTGTAGACCCCCAGAAGTGCCTTGAACCCCATTCACAATGCCTCTACCCCCTTCTAGGTGCATCTGGAGCCCCCCCAAATTTGCTTACAGCCCCTCAAATTGCCTGCACCCCCTTCTTGGGGTGCCTGGGGCCCCCCAAATTTTCCTTTTGGCCCCCCCAAAAGTATTCGGATCCCCCCAAAATTTTCTGTACTGCTTTTCTGGGTTATCTGGAGCCCCTCATTCCCCCCCATCCACTTTTGGGGTCCCCCCTCACCAATGAAGACCCTCCGGACCACGTCCCCCTCGTCCGAGTCCTGCAGCTCCACCACGTCCGGCTCGTCCTGCTCCATGGGGCCTCCTGCAGAGTCAAGGGGGGCCCTGAGCACCCCAAAACACCCCAGGACCCCCCTGAGCAGCAGAAAACCACAACCGCCTCCCCCCACAATTCCAAAACAATTCCAAAGGATTGTTTGCATCTTGGTTTTTGCTGTGCCCCCCAAATTTCTCAGTGTGACCCCAAATCCTTTTTTGCCCCCCTCAATCTCCATGTACCCCACCAAAATCCTTCTGTGTTACCTGTCCAAACCTTCAGGGAGATCCAAAATCGCCTCGTACCCCCCTAAGTCTCATCTCCCCAAAAACCTCTCTGCCCCCCATCCATCTATTCCCCCCAAAATCTCTGTGTCACCCTAAACCTCTTCATGTCCCCGCAAATCCCTCAGTGTAATCTCAAACTCCTCCATGTGGTCCCAGATCCCTCTGTGCCCCCCCAAATATCCTTGTTCACCCCATAAAATCCCTTTGTGTCCCCCCAAATCCTTCTGTGTGACCCCAAATCCCTCTGTGTCTCCCCAAATCACCCTGTACTCCCCAATTCCCCTCCCACCTGCTCTCTGAGGGTCTCGGGCGGGGGGGTCTCGCAGCTGCTCCGGACTCAGCCCCTAAAATCTGGGGTGAGGGGGATGGAGGGATGCAGATGGGGGGGGGTGACAAAGTGGGGGGTCACCCAGTGCCCCTCAAAATCACCCAGGACCCCCCAAATCACCCAGGGTGCTCCCAAATTACTCCCAGTTCCCCCAAGTTTGCTTTCCCCCCCCACTTTAATTTTTCGAAGGGGGCACAAAAGAACAACAGAGCCCCAGGAGCCTTCCCCAAAATTCACCTCCCACCCCAAATCGAATACTGGGGGGGACTCACAGATTTTTTTTTTGAGGGATGCCCACTCTCTTTTCGCTCCTTCCAAAATGGTTCATCCACAGTGCCCCCCTCTAAATCCAACATGGAGGTAACCCAAATTTTTGGGGGGAGACTCCCAAATTTTTTTGAGGGGGTCCCCACTGTCATTGCCCCCTTTCTGCCCCCCGCAAACCAGAGCCTGATCCCTCCTCCCAGCCCCAAATCCATCTCCCCTCCTGTCCCAAATCCAAGACGGCGGTTATCCACAACTGCAGGAGGGGTCTCTCAAATTTTTGTGGGAGGTCCCTACTCTCCTTTTTCCCTCTTTTCCAAATCTAAAAACGGCACACACCCCCCTCCCCTTCCATTGTCGCCCCCGGCCACCGCCTTCCCCTTCCCAAATCCAAGACCGGGTGTATGCCAAATCGCAGAGGAATCTCCTGAATTTGGGGGGGGGGGGGGGAGGAGGAGTGTTCCCCGCTCTCCTTTTCCCGTCTTTTCCAGCCCTACAAACGGCGCCTCATTTCCACCACCCCACCCCCCCGGCTCCAATCCATCGTTCCGCTCTATCCCCTGGGTATCCCCAGCTGGACGGGGTGGATCTCCCACATTTTTTTGGGGGGACTCCCCGCTCTATTCTCTCTCCTTTCCACCCCCAAAATCCGCCGTTCATCCACATCCCCCCCGCCCCAAATCTTTTGCCATGCCTCCGCCGTCGCCTCCCCATCCCAAATCCATGCCCGGGGGTATCTCCAGTTGATGGAGAAGGAGGCGGGGGGGGATGTCCTCCCAGTTTTTTTTTGTGGGAGGGTTCCCACTCTCCTTTTTCCCTCATTTCCAGCCCCCCCAACGGCGCTCCTCCGCCATCGCCTCCCCCATCTCAAATCTAACATCGGGGTATCCCAAACTGGGGAGATCTCCCACATTTTCTGGAGGGGGTGTCTCCTTTTTTTCCCGTCCCCTTTTCCCCCCAAAAAACGGGCTCGTTTCCCTCCCCCCGCGCCCCCCGACTCACCTCGGCGGCTCCGCGGCGCGGGAGGGGCCGGGGGCGTTCCGGAGGGTTCCGGGGGTGGCTCCGGGGGTCCCGTCGGGCTCCGGGGTGCGGGGGGGTCGTGGCGGGGGCGTCCCCCGGGCGTGAGGCTAGCGCGGGGCCGGGAACAGGAAGGTCCCGTCATCCCATTCCCCGCCGGATGCGCCGCTGGGAAAAAAAGCGGGGAAAAAACGCTGGGAAAACTGGGGGGGAAACCTTGGAAAAAGGGAATTTGGGCGGGGGGAACCTCTAGGGAAAAAAAAAAAGGGCGGGTCGCAGCAGGGACACCCCCGAACCGCCCGGTATTGAGTGGAGGAATTGTGCGAATTGCCTGAATTGTTGGGGTTTGGTTATTTTGTTATAAAGGGGGGGTGTTTTCCAAGCGGGAGATGGATCTCGGGGGGGGAAGGGGGGGAGGCGGGGTGGGTTTAAGGGGAATAAGGACAGGGAACCCCCCCAGACTTCTCCCTCCCCCCCCTTCCTGCTTTGTGTAACGGCAGCGACGCGTTTCCTGCCCCCCCGGGAATTAAAAATGGTTGGAATTACGCAACGAGGGCGGAGGGCTCGGCAGCGGCATCCAGGGATTCCGGGAACGGCGGGATGGGGGCTTCGGGGCGTCCCCTGCGCCCCCCCAAATCCCTGAATGATCCCTCAGAGGGTTTTATCGGGGCGTTTCCTGCCCCTCTCCCTCCGACCCCCGGGAATCAGAAATTGGTTGGAATTACACAATGACGGATCACGGGATCCCGAGATAGAGGGATTCGGGGGGATCGGGGTTTTGGGGTGGCCCCTATGCCCCCCAGATTCTCCCTCACGAGGGCCTGGGGATGCATTTCTGCTCCCCGCCCCCGTCATCCCTATAATTAAAAATGGTTGGAATCACACAGCGAGGCTGGAGGGTTCAACAGTGGCATGGAGGGATTTTGGGATCAGGTCATGATAGGATTGCGGTTCTGGGGTGACTCCTGTGCCCTCCGAACGCTGAGCCCCTCCCCCGATATTCTGGGGGTGCTTTTTTTGCCCCCCAACCTCCCAATTAAAAATTGTTGGGATTATGCAACACAGCCAAAGATTTTGCAGAATTTTGTGATTCTGGGAGCATGGAATAGTAAGATCAGGGTTTTGGGGTGCTCCCCCTGCACCCCATGCCCCCAAAGCCCCCCAAAGGGTTTAGGGGTGCTGGGGTGAGAGTATGGGGTCTCCATCTCCTTCCCTCACCCCAGGCACTGGTTCCTGAAGGATGGGAAAAGCTCTGCATGGCCATACTGGGATCACTGGGGGTGACCCCAAAATCTCACAGTTGGACAATGTCATCACCCCTGGCTGGTGTCCCCAAATCCATATAGTGGAACAAGGCTGCTCAGAGACATTTAATTGATGTCATCAGCAGATCCATGTGCCCAAATCCCAGGATTCCCATCCTGGGGACCCCATCCCCAGGGTTCTGGAATCCCTGTCCCCACCGGGGGTCCCCATCCCCGTCACAGTGTCACCATCCCGACACCCCCATTCATGTATCCCCATGCAACTCCCAATGTCTCCACAGGCTTGCCCTGATGTCCCTGTTTCCGTCCTGGTGTCTCCATCTTGGTGTCCTTATCCCCATCTGCCCCCATAGGTCCAGGTGTTGCTGTCCCCATCCTCATGTCCCAATCCTGGTTTCACTGTCCCCATCCAGGTGGCGCTTTCCCCCCTCACATTTCCCACTTTTTTCATCTCTCCCCTTTCTTGCTTTTTTTCTCTTCTTTTCCCCCACCATTTCCCTCATCACCTTTTCCGCCCTTTTCTCCCTCACATTTCTCACCCTTTTTTCTCTCATGTTTCCCACACTTTTTTTTTCCTCCCTTTCCCCACCCTTCTCCCTCTCACCTTTCCTGCTGTTTTTTCCCCTCGTGTTTCCAGCCCTTCTTCCCTCACATTTCTGACCCTTTCCCCCTCATGTTTCCCGCCCTTTTTGGCCTCACGCTTCCAGCCCTTCTTCCCTCACATTTCTGACCCTTTCCCCCTCACGTTTCCCGCCCTTTTTGGCCTCACGCTTCCAGCCCTTCTTCCCTCACATTTCTGACCCTTTCCCCCTCACATTTCCATCTCTTTTTCCTCTCACCTTTTCCCACTCTTTTCCCTTCACCTTTCCCCCTCATTCCCTCCCAGGCTCTCCTGTGTGGAGGCAGCACAGGCGGCTCCTCGCTCCAGCACCACCATGGACTGGTTCCACTGCTGTCGCTGCTTCCGCCAGGATGGTGCCCACTTCGCCATCACCAACTGCGGCCACATCCTGTGCGAGGGCTGTGGGGGCTCAGGTAAAATTGAGGGAAACCCCCAGTTTAAGCCCTTTAAATGCTGAGAAAGGGGGAGTTTCCTTCAATTTAGCCCCTTAAAATGAGAGGGAAAGGAAGGGTCACCTCAACTCAAGGAAATAAATAAGTGAGGGCTCTACCCTCAATTTAAACTCCTAAAATATCGGGGAAAGAGGGTTTCCCCTCAATTTCTGTCTTTTAAATTATGGGAAAAGGAGACTTTCCCCTCAATTTACACCCTTAGCATGGTGGAAATGGAGGATCCTGCCTCAATTTAAAACCCTAAAATGAAGGGAAATGGTCCGTTTCCCTCAAGGAACACAATTTTTGGGACTTTTGGACATATTTTTCTCTCACTTTTCTCACTTTTTTCTCCCCACAGGTCCCTGCCCAGTCTGTGGCACCGCCTGCCGCTACCTGCCCATATCTGATCAGGCCAGTGTCCTCCATGTTGTTCCCCACATCCCCTTCCTACCCTTTTCCCTTCCCGTTCCCAGCCTTCTTCCCATCCTTTTTACACCCCCATGCCCAACAGATGCGCCCAGAGGAGAAGGTTTTCTTCAAGAACCCAGTGGCCCTCACCCTCAAGCACCTTGCCCACATCACACAGGTAAGGAGGACACGGGTGACGGAGGATGAAGTTCCACCACTGTCCCCACCCCACACGCTGGGGGGTACAAGGGAGTGACCCACATCCCCCAGGTGTGGCAGTTCCAGACGGCACAGGCACAACTTCTGGTGGACTTGCACCGGGACAGAACTCGGCGGGTGCAGGCAGAGCTGGACAAGGCCAGAGAGGAGCTGGGGGAGAGGAGGAGGTGAGGGGGACGCTATGGAAGGGGGTTTACACCTCCATCTTGGGCTCCTCTGGGCATGTGGGTGAGGCAACTCCTTGGTCAGCACCTTAATGACAGTCCTCAGCCTTCTGGCCCCTTTTTTGGGAGTGTCTTATCCCCCCTTGGCTGCCACATTGGTGACAGCATGTTCTGCCATTCACTGCCATCTTGGTGAGTTCCCACCCCCTTGCTCTGCCCCCCTCAGCTGCACTATGGAGGGACCCCCACCCCAAATGTGGGGGAAAACCCACCCTCCATTAAATCCTCCCCCTTCCCAGGGAGCTGGAGTCACTTCGCCGGGAGAATGAGGAGCTGCGCCGCATGCAGGTGGCCCCTAAAGCCCCCCTTCCCCTTCTCTGGCCCCCAAACTCCCCCCCAAATCCCTCCTGCCCCTCACCTCACCCCCAAAACTGTCCCCCCCAAATCTCCCCACACAGCTCTCCCCAGGCTGGCACTGGAGCAGCCACAGCAGCACTCCCCATCCCTCCCCCACACATTCAGGTAAGTGCCCCCCAAATTTGTAGGGGAGTCTTTCACGCCGTAAAACAGCTCCTCATCCCCTCCTTGCCCATAGGGATTCTCCCAAATTTTCTGTCTCCTTTCCAGTCACCCCCCAGCCCCGCCGGCAGCTCAGCAGTCAAGTGGTCAGGTAAGGAGTGTGGGGCATCCTAACTTGGGATGGGGTTCCCTCAATTTCACAAGGGGGGGGGGGTCCCCCAAACTTCCCTCCTCTCTTTTGCAGCCGCTTGGCCCCACTGGAGCCCCCCCAGTCCCACAGCACCCCAGGATGGCAGGTGAGATCTCACCCCAAATGGGGGCCACCCCAAATTAGGGGGGTTCCCATAATGGTTTGCTCTCCCCCCACAGGCTGGCGTAGCCTACAGAAATTCAGGGACCTCCAGCGTAGGTGAGTGACCCCAAATCCTACAGGATTTACCCCAAGGTAATGTCCAAAGCCCTGCCCTTCAGCTCCAAGCACCATCCCCTTTCCCCCCTTTTTAGGAGGGACCCTAAAAGCTCATATAGGGCCTCATACCCCCATGGTGTTACCCCAAACCCCTGATCTCTCCCCACAGGGACCCCAAAGCCCTACAGAAGGAGCCCAGAGCTCCCCAAACCCCCTGCAGGACCCCAAGCCCTCCCAGAGAAACCCCTGACCCTGATCTGTGGGGTGACCTTAAAAAAACCCCTAATGCCCCTTTCCCCCCTCAGTGCCCCCCTTGGCTGGGACAAGCGAGGCACAGGTACTGGGGGCACTAGGAGGAACTGGGAGGGGATTGGGGGCCTTGGAATAAACCGGGAGATGTGGAGAGGCGAATCTGTGGGGACTGGGATAAACTGGGAGGGACTGGGAGGGGATGTAGGAAGCCCCAGGAGGGACCTGGGGGTTCTGGGAGGGGAGATTGCTTACTGGGAGAGAGAATTTGGATTCCTGGGAGCACTGGGAGGGGGTGTTTGCGTTACTGGTAGGGGGGCTTGGTGATACTGGGAGCACTGGGAGGACCCCAGCTCCACCCCCTCCTCCTTGACCCTCCCTTATCCCACCGCTTTTCCTCCGAAATCAAGATAAAACCTCCAAATGCAGTAGCTATTCCCCAAATTCAGAGGCCAACCCCCCCCAAATTCTGTAACCAAGCCCGCCCAGAATTCAGTAGCCACCCCCCAAATTGCGATAGCCACCCCGATATTCGGTAGCCAGGAATTTAATCTTCTTTATTTAGAGCTCTGCTCTGCGGCTGGCGAGGGGCGGGCGCTCCCAGTGGGATCTCAACCCACGGCCATAAAGGACAAACAGAGATCTCTGACGGGATCCGAGGCTCCTGAACAGGAGCTCCGGGGCTTCCCTGGATGTTATACCTGGAAATAACTGGGGGCAGAAGTTGTTAAAAAGGAATTTAAAAAAAATTCCAATTTTGGTGCCGTTTTGGGTCCGTTTGTGGGGCCGGGGTAGGGGGGCGTGGCCTCTTTACGACGAGGCCCCGCCCCCCGGGCGCATCGAGGTTGTGTTGCTGCGTTCCTTGTGGTTGGTAGCTCGGTGTGGGCGTGGCCTAAGGGGAAAGCGGGATATGGAGGCAAATTGGGAAAAAATGGGGAAAATTGGGGGAAAATTACGGGGGTTACGAGGAGGGGGTCTATGGAGGAGGGGGAGGGCCTTCGTGATCTTAGGAAAGCGCGGATTGGTGAAAATCCGATGGGAGGCGTGGCTTAAGAGCGATCGGTGCTGGGGATTGGAGGACAGCATGGAGGGGGCGGGACCAGCTCGGGAGCCGGAGCCGGATTTGTGGCGAGGCGGTCGGGCGGGGCACTTGGTGTGACCTCACTTCTGGTTAGCGGTATTTCCGCGTCAAGCTTGGCCGGCCGCCGCTGCTGGTCCGGGAGCGGCTCGGGACCCCGGAACCGCCCCGCGACGCCCGGAACCGCCCCGCGACCGCTCCGGGGCCACTCCGCATTCCTCCGGAGCAGCCGCCGCTCCACCTCCGGACTCTTCTGCGGCTCGGCCCGGCCCGGGCCGCTCCCTCCCCGCCCCGGGTCCGGCGCGGGGCTCGGCGGGGCCGGCCGGGGATGCCGCGGCGCGGCCCGCGCCATGTGGTACATTATGCAGAGCATTCAGAGCAAGTACTCGCTGTCCGAGCGCCTTATCCGCACCATCGCCGCCATCCGCTCCTTCCCTCGGGACAACGTGGAGGATCTCATCGGCCGGGTGAGGCCCCGTGGCCGGGACATCCCAGCCCTTCCGCGGTCGGGCCGGCCTGCTTGAGTCCCGCCCGGACTCCGGGTGCCTCTGACGGGCAGTGCCGAGCTGTCGCCGGCTGTCCCGCTCCCTGCGGAGCTTCCGTGGGGATCCCCTGGAGGGGTTTTCCCGGGAGGGTAAGATCAGGGCATCTCCGGTTGGTTTAGAGACTCCAGGCTTTTCCTTCCACCCTCCGAACCCCCGGGGCTGGCGGTGTGTCTGGGGGTCTCCGAGCACCGTTCGGTGACAGTGAATTAGTGAAACACAAGCGGGAGCTGGAATTAAGACCGGAAGTGTTTTGCGAACAAACCCCCGGGATTTCTCCTAATTAAGCCTTTCTTGAAGGGATGGGAAGGGCAGGGAAAGGATGGGTTTTGCTGACCCCGAGGCGGTTCCTACAAACCCTTGGGGTTTGTGTGAATTAACCCTTTCTGAAGGGATGGAAATGGGGAGTTCCTTACCGGAGGTGTTCCTGTGCTCCCCAGGGCGCCGATGTGAACTGCCTGCACGGCACTCTCAAACCCCTGCACTGTGCCTGCATGGTGGCTGATGCCGACTGCGTGGAGCTGCTGCTGCAAAAAGGAGCTGAGGTAAAGCTTTGGAAAAACCAAAAACAGGTGGAAAATTCCGAGATAAGGGGCAGGGAAGTCAGGAAGAGCTGATTAAGAGCTGATGTTGGAGCTGATGTGCTTAAGTTGGATTTTGGGAAAACATTCTTCCCCCTGAGTGTCGCAAGCTCCGGAAACTGGGGTTTGGACAATGCTCCCAGCATAGGGGGGGATTTTTGAGTGTCCTGTGCAGGGCCAGGGCTTGGATTTGGAGATCTTTGTAGGTCTTTTCCACCCCAGGATATTCCATGGGCTTGTATTTCCTCACAAAGCGGCACCAGGGGAAGGTTCACTGTTCCAACAGGGAGGGAATTCTTGGGCTGAGATTTTCGGGAGAGGAGGAAGGATTGAAACCTAAATTTTTGCACTGAGATTTCAGGAGGCTGGGAAGGAAGAATTAAACCCTACATTTGCTGGATTTTTTACCCCCCTTTCCCCTGGCTACTTGGCTAAAACCCTTCCTTATTTTTCCCTACATTTGGGATTTGGGACCTTTAGCTCTTCCCTTGCTGCAGGATCCAGCTGGAGCCACTCCCTGACCCCCAAACCTTTTTTTTTTCTCCCCCAGGTGAACGCCCTGGATGGCTACAACCGGACAGCCCTTCACTACGCAGCAGAAAAAGATGAAACCTGCGTGGAGATTTTATTGGAGTACGGAGCCAACCCCAACGCCCTGGACGGCAACAAGGACACGCCCCTGCACTGGGCGGCCTTCAAGAACAACGCCGAGTGCGTGCGGGCCCTGCTGGCCAACGGCGCCCTGGTCAACGCCCTGGACTACAACAACGACACCCCCCTGAGCTGGGCGGCCATGAAGGGCAACCTGGAGAGCGTCAGCGTCCTGCTGGACTTCGGCGCCGAGGTGCGCGTGGTCAACCTGAAGGGCCAGAGCCCCATCTCGCGCCTGGTGGCGCTGCTGGTGCGGGGCCTGGGCACGGAGCGGGAGGATTCCTGCCTGGATTTGCTGCACAGAGCCACGGGACACTTCGAGCTGCGCAAGAACGGGAGCCTGCCCTGGGAGGTGGCCCGCGACCCGCAGCTGTGCCAGCGGCTGACGCTGCTGTGCTCGGCGCCGGGCACGCTGCAGGCGCTGTCGCGCTACGCCGTGCGCCGCTCGCTCGGCCTGCGCTTCCTGCCCCAGGCCGTGCAGCAGCTGCCGCTGCCTGCCTGCCTCAAGGAGTACCTGCTGCTGCTCACCTGAGCCAGGGACAGCTGCCCTTCCCCTCCCCTGCTCACTTTGTCACTTCCCAGGTTCTTCTCCGTGGTTTTTGTTCCCCTCGGCCACCCAGCACCCTGCTGGCCCCTCATGCTGCCTCTCTTTCCTCCCCTTGGCCCTTCCATTTTGTCCCCTCCCTTTCTCCCCCTGTTCTGTCACGCTCCCTCCATTTCCTCCTTTCTGTTCCCTCTGCTTCTCTCCCTGTCCCCCCATTTCACTCTCCTGCAATGAACAATATCCCTCTGATGGCAAATTATATCCCAGCTGTTGGATTTATCTGTTTTTCCCCTTTTTTTTTTTTTTTTTTTTGGTTTTTTTCCTTGCAAAAGGAAGGTTTTAAAGGAAAAGTCTCCTTTGAGGAAGGACCCAAGGCAAGAAATTGTAGGTTGGGATGCAGAGTAATCCTGTGGGATGGGTTGGCTAAAAATCAAAGATCCAGGTGTTTCTCCAGCATGGAGAGTGAAGTTCTGCCTGTTTATCCATAACTTTTATGCTGCATCAAGAAACCACCTCAAAAACCAAAATTTTGCAGGGCTGGAATTCTTGTAGGTGAAAGAAATCTTTTGCAGAGAGCTCCACATGAAGCTGAGGGCTTCCCTCCCACCTCTTCAAGGTTCCTGAGGTTTCCCTCTAGGAATTCACCCTTTGATATTGGTTTGGGGGGGGGGGGGGGGGGGTTTGGGATCTATTCCAGGATCCAGTGGAAGAGCAGATCTCCAAGGTGAAACCAAGTGGCTAAAAACTGTCATTGTTGTTTTCTGGGATGAACTTGGGGCACAAATTTTACCTGTTTTATCCCTCTGTGTTATGCTGGGCAGGGAAATCCTGAGGATGAGGAGGGATTTGGTGTCAGTGGGGTCCAGGTTTGCCTTTCCATGGATTCACAGACACCTGGAGCACTTGGACAAGCACTGAATTTATTGAAACATCTCCACTTTATGACTTTTAACCCTAAAAACCTCAACCTCCACCATCCATCCTCAATTTATCCTGATACCGCTTGGGGACCCCTTCTCAAAATCCCATAAAATCCCTGAAAAGCCCCAGGATGTTGTGAGAAAAGGGGATTTTTGGGGTTCCTCAGGCTGGCAGTGACTGCTGTCCCTGTCACAGAGTGGCCTCGGGGACCAGGACCTTGCGGGTCAGGTGCTCCAGGTGCGCCGTCTCAGATGTGTCTAGCTCGATGTTGTACTTGGCTAGGATTTTGAGGATGGGCCGCAGTTTCAGCCACCACTGCTCCTTGGGGATGCGGTGCCTGAGGGGACAGGGACAGACTGGGGATATCCCTGGGGAGGGATCCCAGGCTTTGTCCCACTTTCCCAGGGTGGGGAAGGGAAGGAGACGCACTCGAAATCCGTCTGCTGGCGCAGCTCAGCGATGGGCTGGAACACCAGGCTGCGCTTGCGCATCCCCAGCAGGCACGCCGAGTCCACCGTGTTGGCAAAGATCCGGCCTGGGAGGAACACAGGAATGGTAGGGAACCTCCTGGAGGCGAGTTGGGAATGGTTGGGATCCTCCAGGGACGTGGGAGGGAAGGGTGGGAATGTTTGGTAATCTTCAGGGATGGGAAAACACCTGGGACAGGAAGTTGGGAATGTTTGGGATCCTCCTGGAGCAGGGGTTGGGAATGCTGGGGATGCTGCATGAGGGTAAAACCTATGGGAGGGTAGGTTGGGAATATTTGGGACCTTTCAAAAACATGGGAGGGGAGGTTAGGAATGTTTGGGATCATCCAGGAGTGGGGAACATCCCCCAGAATCCACAGGAGGGCTTTTTGGGAATGGTTTGGGAATGTAGGGTCACTCTGGGGCCCCTTTGGGATCCCCCATCCAGCAGCACCCACCATGCCGGGAGCACTCCTTGATCTTCCCGGTGATCCAGGCCACAGCCTTGGCGCCCATCTTGGTGCCGAAATTACGGTCAAAGGGGGTGGGGCTGCCTCCCTGCCCCAGGAGAATCCAGGATGAGCCAATGAAATCTCCCAAATCCCAATCCCCTTCCCAGGGAAATCCCCTGAACACCGATCCTGTTGCTGGGGGAATTCCCAAACCCTCACCCCATTCCCACCTGCTGCATGTGCCCCAGGACGTTTTTCCGGCAGTCAAAAATCCCTTTGCCCTCCTCGCAGTAGAGGTTGTAGATGAAATCTGTGGTGTAGTTCTCATTGCAACGCTCATTCCTGCACCAGGGACAGGATCAGGCCCAAATCCCGTAATTCACCCCATCCCAAACAATTCCACTGATCCCAAACAGCAGCACCACAATGAGACTCCAAATCTTCCATCCCTTGCCCATCACCACCGTGAGAGCCCAGTTCCCCTGATCCCAAACCCAATCCCCACGGGGGTGCCATGAGGTCCTCCCAAGGCTGGAACCCACCTGAGCACAAGCCCCCTCTTCACCGTGGTCTTCATCTTCTCCGTCAGGTGGTCCACATTGGCCTGTGGGGTCGGGAATGGAGGTGGGAGCGGGGTCAGTGGGGAACCTACTCATTGCACACCACCCGGGTGCCACTGGGGACTGGGGACAAGACTGTCCCCACCTGCAGGTCACGGCTGCTGAAGGGCTCTTCGAAGATGTAGGCGGCGTCAGCGCCGGCCGCCAGCCCAGCCATAGTGGCCAGGTAGCCACAGAAGCCACCCATGGTCTCGATGATGAACACACGGCGCTTAGTGCCTGCAGCCGACTGCTTTATCAGGTCACACGTCTGCAGTGGGGACAGGATTTGGGGTCAGGAAAAGGGGTTTAGGGCCAGGGAATTTGGGATGCCCACTGCAGACTGCTTGATCAGGTCACATGTCTGAAATGTGGGATTTGGGGTCAGGAAAAGGGGTCTAATGTCAGGGCAGTTGGGGGATTTCCATCAGGGTCTCAGAGAGGTGATAGAGGTAGGAGAAGTGCTTTGGGATAAGGGGAATTTGAGACTTCCACTGGGATCTTACTGTGATGATGCTGTTTAGCATCGGGAGGGATATGGGATACAGGATTTGGGTTCTCACTGTGGTGATGATGTTTGGGAGCAGAGGCTACAGGATGGGGTGTCCGACCAGGGTGATCGTGTTTGGGACAAGGGGAATTTTGGGGAGGTATCTGGGGTCTCACAGTGGTGATGGTGTTGAGGGCGGTGTCAGCGCCGATGCTGAAGTCAGAGCCGGGGACGTTGTTGGAGACGGTGGCGGGCACGATGCACAGGGGGATGCAGAGCTCCTCAAAGCGTGCCCGGCCCTCCACCAGCTCCAGGCCACCTGTGAACGCCTGAGAGACAATGGGAACATCAGGGGACAATGCAGAGAGGCGAGGAACAGTGGGGGCACTGACCACACCTTGACCAGACCTGGCCCTCCACCAGCTCCAGGCTGCCTGTGAATGCCTGGGGGATGGCAGAGGGACCCTGACCCCACCCTGGCCACCCCCCAACCATGCCTCTCTAACCCTATCCTAGCCACACCCCAACCATGCTCTGACCAAGCCCCACTGACCCCACCCCGCTGACCACACCCTGCCCACACGGCACTGACCTCAAAGCCACCGATGATGATAAGACCATGAATCCCAAATTTGCTGATGTTGGCGCTGATCTCCTCAAAATGTTTCTTGGGCAGAGTCCTGGGAAGGGGAGACTCCTTGGGATGAGCCTGACCAGAGGGGGACCCCAGAGGGACCCCAAATGACCCCACACGCAGCGGGGACTCACCTCTTGGTGCCTAGTTTGGATCCTCCCAGCCCCGTCCAGCTGCCCACAGTATTCCAGCTGATCTCCTCCACCTGAGGGGTGAAACAGGGGTTTAATGGGGTGGGAGAAGGATCTGGGGTCACAATGGCCCCCCTCAGCCCTCTCAGAGTGACATTGGGCTCACACAATGTCCCCTCAGCCCTCTCAGGAGGTCACACAATGTCCCCTGGCTTGGGGACAGCAGCAGATCAGACCCATAGCAGGGCTGGGGTTTGGACAGGAATTAAACACCCCCATCCTGAGGAATCTCCATCCCTGCAGTGCCACAACTGCCCCTTCCCAGGTCCTTTTCTTTCACCCTTCTCCCACATGGATCTCCCCATCCCAAAATCCAACCCCTCAAATCCATCCTGCATTTCCCAAACTCTTTTCCCGGCCTGTTTTTCCACTGGGATCTCCCCATTCCAAAACCCAACCCTTCAAATCCATCATGCCCTGGCCACCCCTTCATCCCATAGGGATCTCCCCATCCCAACTCCTTTCACCCATAGGACCCTCACTATCCCGAATGCCAGCCCCTCAAATCCATCCCAAGCCCTGTTCCCTGTGCGAATCTCCCCATCCCAGTCCCTCTCTTGACCCTTTTCCCACCCCATTCCCCTCGGGACCCTCACCATGCCAAAGGCCAGCCCCTCGAAGCCGTCGTGCACAGCGAGCATGCGGTGCCCGTGGATGAGGCCGATCCTCACGGTCGACCGCACAGCTGCGTTCATCCCTGCGGCCGGAGCGCCCACGTTCATCACGGCCACCGTGTACCCGCTCTGGGGACAGGGACAGGGCTCACTGGGGGTTGGGGTGGGATTGGGTGGTATCCGTGCCTGGGATGGAATTGGGGTGTCCCAGCTCGGGCCCCTCCCCAGTGCTCCCTACCTTGGTGGCAGGCGGGCGGATGTGAGCCAGCAGCTTGTAGACATTCCAGTTGTTCTGAAAGCTCCTAAAAATCAGGGAAGTTGGGGTTTTGAGACGGTTTGAGGACATTGGGGTTTCAGGGACAGGGACATGGAGGTGCCACCCACCGGCCCCGCAGCTTCAGCGCATCCTCAAAGCGTCCTTCATTCATGGCTGTGGTGACGTCCTTGGTCTGGGGGCACAGAGGGGGATTGGGGTGGGATTGGGGTTTCCTGGGTGGAATTGGGGTGTCCTGGGATGGGATCAGGGTGTCCTGGGTAGGGTTGGAGGGTTTTGGATGGGTTTGGGTTGGAATGGGGTGTCTTGGGGTGGGATCCATCCCTGGGGCTGGCTTGGTGACACTCCCTGGAGGATTTGGAGACATCTTAGGGATGGGAACCATCTTAGGGACCCAGACTGGGTCTGGGACCACTCCCAGCGTCCCCCCATCCCCACTCACCACCTGGACACATTCCATGAGGGGCAGGCGCACGGCCTGGTTGCCGGACAGACTGACCACGCAGGCCGGCGTCTCTGGTGTCCCCTCAAGCAGTGCCATCACAGCCTCCACACCCATCCTGCTGGCCTGAGGGGACATCAGGGGTGTCACCTCCCAAGGGGGGCTGTCAGTCACCTCCAGGTCCCTTTGTTTGGGACCGGGGTGAGGAAGGAGGTGCCCACCAGGATGCGGTCGAAGGCTGAGGGGGTCCCCCCACGCTGGACATGGCCCAGGATGGTCACCCTGGTGTCGTACCCCAGACGTTTCACCACCAGCTGCAGGGACACAGGAGAGCTCTGGGACTGGCCCCAAAAAGGGAGGGGGCAAAGGGGGATGTCCCCCATGTCCCCCCATCCCCACTCACAGCTTTGATCTCGTCCGAGGTGATGGCCTTGCCGTGCTTGTCGATGGCGCCCTCAGCCACAATGATGATGTTGAGCCTGGAGCCACCATCACGGGTCTGGGGGGATCACAGGGTGTCAACAAGGATAGGGACGGGGGGAGATCATCCCTCCATCCCTCCATCCCCCGTGTCCATCCCTCCCTCCCACCTCAGTCAGCCTCCTGCACAGGTGCTCCTCCCAGTCGTCCTCGGGGGGTGACTCAGGGATGAAAACCCAATCAGCACCACAGGCCAGGGCTGTGATCAGAGCCAGGTACCTGAAATGGGGCCAAAACCTGCTTTTGAGCCACTTCCCCCAATTTTTGGGGTGACAAGAACCCCTCCTAGGTGCCAGAACATACCCGCAGTGCCGCCCCATCACCTCCAGCACAAAAGTCCTCTGGTGGCTGTGGGGACAAGAAAGCGTCACCCACCCGAAACGGGAACACCGGGGGCTGGGGGACAACAAGAGTGTCCTTGTCACCTCTGCGCTGTGGTGGTGATGGCATCCACGATCTCCATGATGCGGTGCAGCGCCGAGTCGGTGCCGATGGTCATGTCAGTGCCACAGAAGTCGTTGTCGATGGAGCCCACCATGCCCACGATGTTCAGGTGGCTCGAGCGCTGCGCCTCCTCTGCCGTGATGCCACCTGGGGAGAGGGTGGGCAGGAGGGGGACACCATCCCCAGATGATCACTTGGGGGGTAGAAGTGTCAAAGGGATTGTTTGGGGGAAAAACACTCAGCTTTGGGTAACAAAACACTGTATTTTTGTGTAGGACACCTTGATTTTGGAACCAAAGTTTTTTTGGAATCACAAACTTATATCACACTGCAACAACAAACCTTCCCACACCCTCCTTTCCTGACGTGAGACCCCCCCGAAAATGTCCCCTCAGGGGGAAGCAGTGCCACAAATCTCTGTTTTGCAGGAAAACCTCAAATTTTTGAGTGCCGCACCCTGCGTTTTTTAACCGCACCCTCTTTTCCTTCTGTGTCCCCCTTTAAAACATCTTCAACAGTGCCCCAAACCTCCATAATTATGGAAAAAAAAAACAATTTTGGAGTTTCACATCCTGATTCAAAACCAAACCTTTCCACACCCCCTGTTCTCTCTCTGCCCTCCTTCAAAGTGTCCCCTTGGGGAGCAAAAGTGTCCTTAACTTCCATAATTAGGGAAGAACACCACATTATTATATGCGAAAACCCAAATTTTTGTGTGCTTTTGAACTCAAACCTTTCTCTTTTGACTCCAACCCTTTCCCTGTGCCCCCTCCCTCTCCCTCACCCCAGGGGGGTTACGGGGCTCCCCCGGTGTCCCTCCCCATACCGGTTTTGAGCAGCTCTGCCAGGAGCCCGCCCCACTCGGCGCGGAAGGTGTCGGCACCGGTGAGGCTGCCGTCGCCGCCGATCACGCACAGGTTGGTGATGCCGCGCTTGACCAGGTTCCGCGCAGCGCGCAGCCGCCCCTCGCGTGTGCGGAAATCCTGACAGCGCGCGCTGCCAATCACCGTGCCACCCTGGGGAGGGACGGTGGGGCACAGCCTTGGGGCTGGATGTCCATCCCTGTGTCTGTCCACCCCTCTGTCCATCTGCCCATCTCATCCCCATGTCCATATCTCTGTCCCATCCTCATATCCACCCATCCATCCATCCATCCCATCCCATCCCATCCCCACGTCCATCCCTGTGTCCATCCATCCATCCCATCCCCATGTCCGTCCCTGTGTCCATCCCTGTGTCCACCCTTCCCTCCCTCCCCCCATCCCAGCTCTGCTTCTGGGTCATTTTCTGCTGAGCCCAGGCTCAGACTGGAACCAGTGAGGGACAAACTGGGACCAGTGAGAAGCATGCCCAGTGCCTCCCCAGCCCAGGAGGTGATTCCCCACTGTCCCCCTGTCCATGTGTCCCCCTGTCCATGTGTCCCTCACCAGCTGCAACATCATGGACACACTTTCCCACGTGGCCTCCCTGATGTGGTCACCACCATCCACCAGCCCCTGGTAGCCCTGTGGGGACAGAACGGACAGTGGTTCAAGGACACCTTTTCCCAAATTTTGCGGTGGGGCTGTGGAATTTTGGGGTTGGGGCTGACACTGACCTCACACACGAAGAACACTTTGGCCCCGGTGTAGATCCCCACACGCACCACGGCGCGCACGGCCGCGTTCATCCCTGTGGGGCACCGCCATCATCCTGTCACCCCTTGGTGACATCCCCAAGCCCCTGTCACCTCCCTGCAGCTGCCACCCCTCAGTGGACACCCCCAATCTGTCCCCCCCGTACCCCCCCTGTCCCCCCCCTCGCAGCTGCCACCGCCTGGGTTATTTTTGCCCCGGTGACCTTTGGTGGCAGCGCCTGACATGGGTGACAAACACGGGGGTGGGGGGAGGGGACACTCGGGGGGGGGGGGGGCCCATGGCCTGGCAGCCCCCCATGTCTGTCCGCCCATCCTTGGGACCCCCAGAAAAATCCCAAATCTGGGGATGAATCCTTGGAATTTTGGGCAATCCTGATTATTGTGGCTCAGTACCAAAGTGCCACCGGCGCCCACTTGGAGTCCCCTGCCCGAATTTTGTCACCATTGTTCCTCTCTGCTATCCCAAAACCCCTCGAGCTCCACCCGACCCCAAACCCCCACCAAGGTCATTCCCAGAACCTCAATCCAGGGAAAACCCTGATGGTTGTGGCATCAAAATCCTGATTTTTACCTCCAAATGAGCAGTTTTAGGTACTTGGGGGGGGGGGATTTTTAGGGATTTGGGGGGGGGAATTTTGGGGGGGGGGGGATTGGGGGGGGGGATTGGGGATTCCGGGGATCCCAGGGGATTTGCGGAGTTTTGGAGGAGGGGGGAGAAATTCGGGGGGTTTTGGGGGGATTTCAGGCTGGGGATTTTTAGGGATTTTGGATCCCGGGGGTTTTGAGGTGCTCTTACCCTGCGCGTCCCCCCCGGAGGTGAGGACGGCGATGGCTTTGCCGACCCCCAGGGTCTCAGTGTGCTGGGGTCCCGCGGGGCTCGGGGGCATTTTCCTGCCTGGAAAAAATCGGGAAATTCGGGCAAATCCCAAGGCGGGACGGGCGGCTCTGTCCCTCTGAGTGACGCTGCCAGCGCAGAGTGGCACCCTGGGGAAGAACGCGGCGACACTGGGACAGCCCCGCTGCCGCCGCCGGGACACTCCCGCCCGGGGGGGCGTGGGGGGACTCCTTACTGGGAGTCCTCGTTACCGGTCCCAGTCTCGATTCCCTACTGGGGCCAGGCTGTCCTTAGCGGTCCCAGCCTCTCCTTACTGGTCCCAGTTTGTCTTTACTGGACCCAGTGCATACTCTCTCTGGGAGTTGCTCCGTCCTTCTTACTGGTGCCAATCTCTGTTCCTTACTGGTGCTAGTCTGTCCTTACTGGTCTCAGTTTGTTTTCCCTGCCCTGCTCTCCTTAATGGTCCCAGTCCCTCTTTAGCGGGGCCAGTTTGTCCTCACTGGTCCGAATCCCTGTTCCCAGTGGGAGCTGCTCTGCACTCCTTACTGGTGCCACTCTGTCCTTACTGGTTCCAGTCTGGGTTCCCTGTTCATCCCAATCTCTATTCCCTGTAGTTATTGGTCCGCCCTCCTTACTGGTGCCAGTTTATCCTCCTTACTGGTCCCAGTCCATCTTTACCAGTCCCCGTCTGTGTTCCCTGTGGGACTCTGTGCTCCCCACTGGTTCCAGACTGCTTTCCTTACTGGTCCCAGTCCCCATTCTCTACCTCTCCCGGTTCCAGCTCCCCGCCGGTCCCTGTGCGGGGCTGTTACTGGTGCCAGTTCCTGCTCCGTGCTGGTTCCAGTACCTGTCCCTAACTGGTTCCAGTTCATCGCCGGTCCCGTTACCGGCCCGGGTCGCTGTTCCCGGTGGGATCTGCTCTGCTTTCCTTACTGCTCCTAGTCCCCGTTCCCTGCCGCTGCCTCTCCCGGCTCCGGTTCCCTCCCGGTCCCGGTCCGTGGGCGTTACCGGTGCCGGTCCGCGGGCGTTACCGGGGCCCTCCCGGGGCCGTTAGTGGCGCCAGTCCCGCTGCCCACCGGGAGCACTGACCTGCGGAGCGCCGCCGGCCCGGCCCGGGCGGGAGGAAGGACAGCAGGAGGAGGAGGAGGAGCGCGGCCACGGAAAGCGCGGCCGGGGCCGCGAACCGAGACAGAGCCGGGGCCACCGGGACCGCCACCATGGCTCGGGGACAGCGCCACCATGGCCTGGGGACAGCGCGGGGACACGGGCTGGGACCGGGGATTGGCTGCGGGGAGCGCTGTAATGGGATCGGGGTGACGGGATCGGCTGTAATGGGATCGCCCGTTAGGGGATCAGGGTAACGGGACCGGTGTAACGGGATCGGCTGTGACGGGGCCGCTGTAATGGGATCGGGGCGACGGGATCGGTGTAATGGGATCGGCTGTAATGGGATCGCCCGTTATGGGATCGGGGTAACGGGATCGGCTGTAATGGGATCGGCCGTTATGAATCAGGGTAACGGGATCGGCTGTAATGGGAGCGCCCGTTATGGAATCGCCGGTTATGGGATCAGCTATAATGGGATCGGCTGTAGGGTCCAGCTACTGTGGGATTGACTGTAATGGGATCGGCTATTATGGGATAGGCTGTAACAGTTTTGGATGTAGGGACCAGCTGTAACAGGACTGACCGTAAGGACAAACTTGGAATGGGATCAACTGTAACGGGATCGACTGTGATGGGATCGGTGGTAGGGACTCACACACAGAGTGAACCCTCCATATGGTCACAGCCCCCAGAGAATGACCCCCTATAGGGTCACAGCTCCCACAGAGTGACCCCCCACCACAGAGTGACCCCTGTAGGGTCAGCCCCCCCGTCCAGGGTGGACCCTCCTTTCCGGCTGCCCCCCTGGACCTCCCAGCCGCCAGGGGGCGCTCTCCGCTTCCAGCAAATCGCGGCTCCCTCCCCTGCTCTGGCGGCAGCACTTCCGGCAGCGCTGCCGCCGCTCACTTCCGCTTCCGCTGCTTCCCCCTCGCTGCCGCCGCGGAGCCCGGGAGAGCCGCGCGCGCTCGGGAGGCTTGGGGTTCCATTTCCGCTTCCGGTGCGGCGGCCGGGCCGGCTGAGGCAAGAGAAGCGGCGGCGGCTCCGGACCCTCCGCTCCCGGACCGGGCTCTTCCCTCTCCCGCTGCCCTCAGACCCGACTCCGCCACCACTGGGCCTTTTCCCGTGCCCGGTCCTGCCGCTGCCCGGGGCCGAGGCGGCGGCGCTGCCCTCCATGAGGATGGAGGCCCGGGAGGCGGCGCGGGCCCGGCCCGGCCCGGCCTTCAAGGGTTTCGGCGCCGAGAGCAAGGTGCGGAGCGGGGGGGCGCGGGGCCGGGGCGTTCCCGGGCTCCGTTTCCACCGGGCCGGAGCCGCCGCAGCTCCTTTCCTCACGGAACCACCGCGGGATTTGGGGGCGGGAAGCGGATTTGGGAATATTCGGGACAATTCCCCCATCTCAGGGAATGTTAGGGCACTTCCAGCCGCGGTTTCTCTGGGGGAACGCAGCCTGGAAACCGCAGAAGTCAAATCCCAATCCCGTTTCTGGGAATTCCCGGTTCCCGGCGTGGGAATTCCACCTGGAATATGCCGGGAATGGGGAGCCCAAGTGTGGGACCCACCGCGGGTCCAGAGCTGCGAAATTCAGGATTTTCCCAGCAGTCTTTGGGTTCTTGCTGCTCCATAAATTCGCTCCACAAAATATGGGAGTTGTAACCTTTAGAAGCTGGGAATTTGGGGAGTTTGGGGAGCTGTGATGGATAGGAATTGCAAACCTTAGGAACTGTAAATTTGGAGAATTATTAATTTCAGGAATTGTGAATTTTGGGAATTGTGAAGTCCTGCCACTATTCCCAACCAGCCCTGGGAACACCCTTCCCTTTTCCCTGTATTTTTCCTGGATTCTTTCCTGGTATTTTCCCACTTCTAAGCAAAATATTGGAATTTTCCCCATTTTTTTTCCCCCAGTTTTTCCTCCCCAAACTCAGCAGCTTCTCCTGCCCTGCTGGGAACTCCTCCTGCTCCCTCAGCTACACCCCAGGTGAGTTTTCCCTCTGGAATTTGGGTTTTGGGGGTGTTTTCCCTAAAAACAACCCCTTGAGAAGGGGAAATTTGAGTTTTTCTGGGAACTCCCACTGTTTTTCCCCTCAGAAATTCCTGAAAGATTCCCAGGAGCCAATGGGCAGTGGAGGAGCTCCAAGCCCAGGGGGAGCCGAGGCTCCTTCCTGGAGACCCGTAAAAATTCCAGGTGGGTGCAGCAGATCTCAGATTTCCAGGTTTTGGTTGATACTTTTGGGGGATTTTAGTTGGGATTTTGGAGTTTTGATGATTTGACGGTGATTAGACGATTTTTTGAGGGGGTTTTATTTTTGGGATTTTTTGATGGTTTTAATTTCTTTTTGGGGGATTTTTGGTGGGTTTAATTTGGGATTTTGGTTATTTGGGGGAGGATTTTTTGAGATTTTTTTTTGGTGGGGATTGGGATTCTTGGTTTTTTTTAATTTTATTTGGGATTTTGTAGTAGGGGGGATTTGGTTTTTTTAAATTTTATTTGGGATTTTGTAGTAGGGGGGATTTGGGCAATTTAATTGGGGGGTTTGGGGATTATTTTTTTTTTTTTTATTTGTGGGATTTTTTGGGGCTTTATTTCATTTCTCCTTCCGTGCAACCTTTTGTGATTTTATTCGGGATTTTAAACAAATTTTCAGGATTTACAACAAACCTGCGGTGTTTTTCCCTCCTTCCAGCGGGAACCCCAGCACTTTTGGGGGAAAATCCGCCCTCCATGGAGCCTCCTTCCCCCTGAAGCCGGCCCCGAGCCCTTCCTGGAGCCGCCGCAGCCCCAAGAAGGCCCCGCGGCGCTTCCTGAGCGCGGCCGAGGAGGTGACGGAGAAACCCTGGGGCGTGCCGGGGTGTTGTGGGGCTGGGAAACCCTGGGGTTTGTGAGCTTTGCGGGGCTGGGAAACCCTGGGGCATCCTGGGGCTTTGTGAGGCTGGGAAACCCAGGGGTTTGTGGGGTTGGGGTGTTCCGGCAGAGCTGAGAATGGGGGCAAGGAAATCCCAGGGGTTTGTGGGGTTGGGGTGTCCAGGCAGGGCTGGGAATGGAAATCCTGAGAAATCCCAGGGATTTGTGGGGTTGGGGTGTTCCGGCAGAGCTGGGGGCACATCTGGGGTTAAACACCAAATTCCTGGGGTTTTCCAGCCCTAAATACCATTTTTTTGGAAGTTTTTCTCAGCATTGCCTTCGTGGGATTCCATCAGATCCCTGAATTTGGGGGGAATCCCTGGGATCAGTGAATTCCAGGGTTTTGAGAGGAGTTTTTTCTGTGCTCTTTGCCTGCAGACGGTGCGGGAGGAGGAGCGGGAGATTTACCGGCAGCTGCTGCAGATGGTGACTGGGAAGAGGTTCTCCAGCTGCAAACCCTCCCCGCTGCTCCCCTTCCACCTGTGAGTCAGAAGCATCCAAAAAAATCCCTGAAAACCTGCCCCAGATCCCAAAGAACCTCAAAATCCCTGCTCGAATCCCAAAAAACCCTCTGCAAATCCCTGAAAATCATCAGAGACCCTGCCCAAACCCCAAACCTCTCCAAAACCTCTCTCCTAACCCCCCAAAAAAATCCTAAATCTTCTCCCCAAATCTCAAATTTCCAATCTTCTTCCAGGAATTTCCCTAACTGGGTGTTTTGATTTTTTTTTTTTTGCAGCTCCCGCTGTCCCCGTTCTGGCCCCTCCCTGCCCCAGGAGGCTCCCAGGGATGATCCCGAGGCACTGGAAATTCACAAAATTCCAGCTCCTGTTCCACATTCCCCGGAGCCACCCCAGAATTCCCAAAATCCCCCCCTGGGCCCCTCTCCAGGGTTTCCTGGGGAGTTCCAGCCCCGGAATTCTGTGACTCCACACCAGCGGGAGGAAGAGCCAGGAGCTGAGGCACAGAGTGAAGGTAAAGATTCCTGAGAATTCCAGAAATATAACCCCAAAACCACGAAAATCTCAAATAAAACAAGACCACAAATAAAACCCCCAAAAAATCTGAAATTAACAAAAAAAAAAAAAATCCCAAAAAACTCCTCAAGAAAGTCCCAAAAATCCCCCAAATCCCCCAAAAAATGAAACCAAATCCCAAATAACCCCAAACTCTGGGAAAGGGATTTAAATTCTGTGGCCAGTCTGGGGTATTTATTCAGGATTGGGAGATATTTGGGGTCGGAATCAAGGAGGACAGAAATCCAGGAATTTTTCCCATTTTTAGGGTCAGATTCTGTCATTTTGCTCAAGGTCAAGGATTCCAGAACTCCGGCTCCAAGGTAAGGGGTGTGAAATGGGGGCGTTTTGAGGATTTTTAGGGACACGGGGAGGTGACAATGAAGAGGGACAGGGTGAGAATTTGGGAAATGAGGGAATTCTGGGAAATTCTGGGTAATTTCCAACCCTCCTTTTTCTCTCTTTCCAGCCTCCCCTTTTTCCAGGCTGAGCTATGGATCAAAGAGCTGTGAGTTACTATTCCCTGCTGGCTTTTCCTGGAATTTTTGGGGTGGAAAAACCAAAATCCTGATTTTTTAAATGAATTTGTCCATTAAATTTTTGTTTTTTCTAGGACCAGTGTCTATGATTCCCGAGCCAGAGAGAGGTGGAGGCAAATAGAGGAGCAGAAAGCTCTAGCCCTGCAGCTCCAGAGCCAGGTGAGACTTACACGGAAAAATATCCCGGACTGGCACAATTGGGGAAAAACAGTTGGAAAACAGGAAAAATCAACTTTTTTTAGGCCTTTGTTCTTCTCAATCCTGGGATAAACAGCAAGGAAAAGAGGGAATATTGTCTCACATTGGAAACTACAGGAAATTTTGTCACTGGGAGGGTGGTCAGGGCTTGGAAAAGGAGTCAGAATCCAGGGAAATGGGGAAAAAATGCAGATGTGGCACAGGGGACAGGCCTGGGTGGCTCTGTAAAGGTTTAATTCCATAATCCTGGAGGTTTATCCCAGTTTCATCAATCCCAACCCCTCCTTTTCCCTCTCTGTCCCCCCACAGCGGCTGCAGGAGCAGGAGCGCTCGGTGCAGGACCTGGTGGATCTGCACCTGCGCGTGCCCCTGGAGAAGGAGATCCCGGTGGCCGTGGGGCCCGAGGGGCTGGAGCGCGCCCGGTCCGGCCAGGGCGACGATGACTTCCCCGAGATCACCGAGGTGGGGCTGCCCCGCAGGGGATTCTGGGGTCTGGGCGCAGGGATGGGGGCCTGAGCCCTCCTCAGGGTGAATTTATGGCTCAAGAATCAGTTTGGTGTTCAAGCCCTGGGGATCTGGGGACAGGAAAAGTTCTTCCTCAGATAGAACTCAGTTCTGGGAATTTCAGGGATGGAGCCCTGTGCCCTCTTCCCAGTGAATTTATGGCTCAAGAATCAGTTTGGTGTTAAACCCTTGGGGATTTGGGGCAGAAAAAGCAGGAATTCTACCTCACCTGAGGTAGATCAGTTCAGGGAATTCCTGGGATTTAGGGATTTGGGGTCAGTTCAGGGAATTAGCTTCAGGGAATTCCTGGGGTTTGGGCACGGGGATGGAGCCCTGCACCCTCCTCGTGGTGAATTTATGGCTTAAGGGACTGTTGGGCATTAAACCTTTGGCTATTTGGGGTCAGGAAAAGCAGGGATTCCACCTTCCCTTTCCCCAGGAAATGGAGAAGGAAATCAAGAGCCTTTTCCGAGGAGGGAACCAGGACGAGGTGCTGAGCGAGGCTTTCCGCCTGACCATCACCAGGAAGGACATCCAGACCCTCAACAACCTCAACTGGCTCAACGACGAGGTGAGAGCCCAACAGTTCCCATTTCCCACCCGTTTCCAGCACCTTGGGAGGGGAAAATGGTTGGGTGGGTGCTGGGAGGGGATTTGTGGGTTGGGATTCCACCCTGGACTGATAAATCTGTGGGGGAAGCTGCGCAAAGTAAAAATAATTTAATTTATGTGGGGAATTAATGATAGTGGGAGGATGGGATTGGTGTGAACCGGGGAAACAGTAAGTAAATCTTAAATTCCGACCTAAATAAAGGCAAATTCCTAAAATTCCTTGAGTTTTCTCTGGAATGTTTTACTACAATGGAGCTACTGCAAACTCACCTGGGTATTTTGAAGGTTTTAATGCAAATCCTCCTTTTTGGGGGTTTATTCCCCAACTTTACACAGGGCCACAAATCCAAACACCATAATAAAATAAATAAAAATCTACTAAAAAAATCAAAAACCCAGTTTTCCCTTTTTTTTCCTCCAGATTATAAATTTCTACATGAATTTGCTGATGGAGAGGAGCAAGGACAAGGATTTGCCTGCAGTCCACGCCTTCAACACCTTTTTCTTCACCAAATTAAAGACTGCAGGGTACCAAGCTGTGAAAAGATGGACAAAAAAAGTGGATATTTTCTCTGTGGATCTGCTCCTGGTGCCCATCCACCTGGGAGTGCACTGGTGCCTGGCTGTGAGTGCTTGAATTATCCCAAAAAATCTTCAGTTTGGGATTTAGGGGCCAAATTTTGTTGGTTTTGGATGATGCTGACGGGAAAAATTTGCGTTTGTGTCTCAAATCTGAGTTTAAAGGGAAATACAAAGGTAGGAGCAGCTTTTTGTGGGGTTTTTAGTCCTTAAATTCAGGCTGGAGGTCATTTTAGGGCATTTATTCCCTTGGGAAGATCTGATTTCCCCGTTCCCACCAACTGGTGCCACAGGATCTTGTTAAAGAGATTTAGGCCACAGATATTTCGCTTTTCCCCTTCCTTTGTCCCATCCCCTGCCTTGGCTCCTGGGATCCTGCAGGGATTTTCAGCTCCTTTAGCAAAAGCCTCCTTAATTTATTAATTCCTGCTTGAATTGTTAATTAATTCCATGTAAAAGAGGTAATTTCCAGCAAAAATGGCATGGGAATGGGGAGGGAAAACACTGAAAATCACCTAAATCTGGGCCTCGAGAGATGGGGCAAAATTGTTGTAAACCCTTGGGAGGAATGATAATGATGATGATGATAATGATGATGATGATGATGATGATAATAATGGCTCATTTAGACATTCAGGGATTAAAAACACAGCAGGAAACAGGGATTTTTGGGGGGAAATCCTCCTGTGGTGTGAAGTACCCTACATTGTTTTTGCAAGAGAAGCATTCCTGATTTTTTTCCCATTTTAAGGAAATTTTCTCTGTGCAGGTCGTGGATTTCAGGAAAAAAACCATCACCTACTACGATTCCATGGGAGGGATCAACAGTGAGGCCTGCAGGATCCTGCTGTGAGTAAAATCCCTTCCCTGGCAAAATCCCACTCCTGCTTCCCCAGCCTTGGACACACCGACTTTACCCATTTTTGGGCTTTTTTGGGGTCATTTTTGAGCCCTTTGAGGGTCATTCTTAGGTCCCTTCAGGGTCATTTTTTAGAGGCTCCTTTAGGGTCATTTTTGCTCCCTTTTTCAGGCTCATTCTCCCCTTTTAGGACATGAAAAATTCCTTCTCTTCCCTGGAATTCTCTCCCTGTTTCTTCCCATGGGATTTCGGCCTCTCCTGATCCAATTTTAGATTTTTGGGGGTAATTGATTTGTGAATCCCAACCCTGAATCCCTTAGGGAACAGCCAGACAGAGCAGAACCTCAGAATTGCCATTTTCCCATGAATTCCAGCTTTTCCTGCTCCTTTTCCCACAGGCAGTACCTGAAACAGGAAAGTTTGGATAAGAAAAGGAAGGAATTTGACACCAACGGATGGGCCCTGTTGAGCAAGAAGAGCCAGGTTTGGACAGCCCAGAATTCCCAAAGAATTCAGCATTTCCTTGGATTCCCAGCCCTTTTTGGGCCCCTTTTCCCTCAGGGAAGAAAAGGAGGGAACAAATCCCAAACCTTAGGAGAGGAAATTTTCCACAGGGGAAGGGTTTGGGTGGGATTTGGGCAAGGTGAGAATGCAAAACATTCTGGAATTCTGGGACCTTCCTCCAGATTTCACTGGGATTTTGGGGCTTTTCCTGGCCTTGGGGGTTTGGGGGCTGAGGGAAGGGGGGGATGTGGGAATTTGGGAATGTTGACTGCTGTTTTTTTCCCCAGGAGATCCCGCAGCAGATGAACGGCAGCGACTGCGGGATGTTCGCCTGCCGCTACGCCGAGTGCATCTCCAAGGACAAACCCATCAACTTCACTCAGGTACCCCAGGGGCTGCAAATGAAATAAATTCCACAATTCCCATCCTGCAAACCCCCAGGGCCAGGAAAAAACCCCGAAATTCCAGCGGGATTTGGGGGAAATTCCAGCATTCCTCACCCGATCCAAGGAATCCCCACCCTATTTCCCATTCCTAGCCACCCTCCCCCCTTCCATGGAATTGTCCCCAAGTCCCTGGAAAAAGCTCCCAAGCCTCAGTGCCAGGGAAAATCCCAAATATTCCCCCCAAAATCTGAGACAAATTCCCCATTTCTCCCCAAAATGTCAAGGAATTCCTGGGTAATTCCCAACCTCCAGGAATATCCCACTTCCCTCCTCCAGCATTTCCAGATCCCAGCACTCCCAAATTCCCTCAGGTCCCAGACCCCCAGGGCCGGGAAGACCCCAAACTCACCAAAATCCCAGCGAAATCTAGAATGAATTCCCCCATTTTTTGCCTGAATCCCCAGAAATTCCCATTTTTTCCCCCCATTCCCACAACCCCAAAGCCCCAAATTTCCCCCTTTTCCATTATTTTCCATGGGGAAAAAAAAGTCTGAATCTGCCCCTGGATGAGCAAACCTGATCAAAATTCCCATTTTTTCCCATTTTCTCCCCCAAAATTCCCAAAGCAACACATGCCCTACTTCAGGAAGAGGATGGCCTGGGAAATCTTGCACAGGAAGCTCCTCTGATGCCAGAAAAATCCTGAAATTCCAAAGATTTGGATCAGAAGAATCCCAGGATTCTCCTGGGGACGCAGCCAAGGAACTCCGGGTCCTGCTCCTCCCAAAACCCCCCCGGATTCGGGGGGAATAGAAAAGTTTGGAAGCACAGCTGGGAACTTTTGGAGTTTCTTTCCCTCTTTTTTGAGATTCCAGGATGGATTTTCCCGCTTTTCCATCTGCTGGGTTGGGGAAATTTGGGAATTTTGGGCTTTTTGGAGCTGGATTTTTGGGAAAAGGGAGGAGCCTCCGTGGATTTGTGTTGGGAAAATCTGGATTTGGGAAAAGCAGGGGAAAGGTTTGGTTCTGGAGAGAATTTTTGGGGATCATTCCCATTTTTTCCACCTCATTCCCAAAGTTTGTGGATTTCATCCATAGGAAAACTTGGATTGGAATCACTGGGAATAATTCCTGCTTAAATCCTGTTTTTTCTTCCCAAATTCCCACTTTTGGGTGATTTTTCCAGGATTAAGCTTTGGAATGTCAGAATTCCTCTGGATTTACACCCAAACTTTGCTTTTCCAAGGGATAAATCCCAAAACCTGAGCAAAATCTGGGATTTTTGGTGAATTTTTGGGAATTTTCCTTCCCCTTTCAGGCTGCTTCATCCCAGCAGCTCCTGTTGCTTTTTCCAGTTGCTTTTCCCACGTTTTCCATGAAGAAATCCTCCCAAATTGCAGGAACTGCAGAACCATGGGAAAAACCCCAAAATCCTGGAATTCCTTCCATTTTTTCCAAACAATGCCAGGATTTATTTGGGGAGTTTGCCCACCCCTTTCCCTGGATTAATTTATTCCCAAATTTTTTGATCCTTCTGAAGCCTCTGGATTTGCTCTTCCTGGTGGAAAAGATGATTTTTAATAAGAAGAGTGGGGGAAAATCCCAAGTTTTTGTATTTTCCCTCTCCTGCAGGAGCTGGGAATTTTTTCTATTTTTCCCGAGCTGGGAGATGAAGTTTTGTACCAAATTCCCAAATTTTTGGAGCCCCTTTTCCTGGTTTTTCCCATCCCTTCGTGTCCCTTTGGATCCCAAATTCCCTCCCCTGTTTTATACCAGATTCATTTCCTACTTTTTTTATCTTTTATTGAAATTAAAGATCTGGAAAAAAAACTGGAATTGAGGAATTTTCCTGCTTTTTGTGCTAGATAAGAACACATTTTAATTATGAGTTTATAAATATGCGATAAATTTAATTTTTTTTTGCCAACTCCTCATGTGCTAGGTGACGTTGTTCAGATGCAGTTGTACATTTATTTATCTGTCTCCATTCCTGTTCACAGTGGGAATCTCTGGAAAAGGGTTTGGGGTTTCTCCTCAGCTGAAGAAATCAGAGAAGGTGCCCCAAAACCTGGGAAAAATTCCCCGTAATCCAGGGAAAATTATTCAAAACTCAGGGAAAATGACCCAAAATTGGAGGGAATGCCCCAAAATCCATGCAAGATGCCCCAAATCTGATGTAGATGCCCCAAAATCCATTGGAAAATTACCCCAAATTCCCCGGGAGCCCCCTCAAATCCCACCTGGAATTTCCTCCCCCCCGTCCAGGTGACAAAGGTCCTTTCACTCGCCTCCCCCCCCCCGGGATCCGCTGCTATTTTTACAAAAATTCCCAGAAAAAGCCGGGATTTGGGGTAAGAGCTCCCTTTGTAGGGCCGTGGCTGGGCCTGGCACAGCTCATCTTTCCCGGGAATCCCAGGATCCCAAAATCCAAAAAAAGTCCAGGACATGGAGCCCTCATTCCCCCCCATGGTGCCTGGGCAAGGCACCCTGAAAACCGGGAAAATGACCCAAAATCCAGGGAAAATGCCCCAACCACAAAAAGATGCCCCCAAAATAAATCAGACACAAATGCACCAACTGCAGGAAAAATGCCCCAAAATCTGAGAAAGATTCTCCATAATTCAGGGCTGGGACTCCAAATTCTGAGCTGGGAGACCCCAGAGTTCAGAGCTGCCCCTCAAAGCTCTCAATTTTGGGTCATTTTAGGTCATTTTTTGCCCCAAATCCAGCCAGGTCTGAGCTACACCCCCAACACCACCCCTCAAACCCCTATTTGTTTATTTTGGGGTCATTTTTGGGTCATTTTGGGGCATTTTTAATCCCAAACCCCAAGCAGGGCACTTTAACCCTCCAAACCCCAATTTTGGGGTCATTTTGGAGTAACTTTAAAGGTAATTTTGGGGCAATTTGGGGTTATTTTTCACCCCAAACCTTCCAGGTCAGGGCAGCTCCCCCCAAACCCGTTTTGGGGTGACTTGGGGTAATGTGGGGCCATTTTTAACCCTAAGCTGGGGCAGGGTCCTCACACTCCAGGAGCCTCCTGATCCTAATTCCTCCTAACGACCCCGACCCCATTAATCCCCCAGAGGCTTGAGCCTTCATTAATTAATTAATTAACCCACAGCCCTGCTGGGCTTTTTTTTCTGGTTTTGCCCAAAAGCAAAAAAAAAAAGAAACCACCCCAAAACAGTGCCCAAAAAAATCCCCGAACCTGATCTCCCTTCAAACCCTGGGACCCTCGGCCCAGCCCCCATCAAAAATCTCTTTTAAGGTTGGGGGTTTTTTGGGATTTTGGGTGTTTTTGGTGGTTTTTAAAATTTTTTTTCCCCCTGGATTTATTTATTTTTTTGGGATTTTTCCGGTTCTGGGACACAGGGGCGGCTTTGTCCCCGTGGCTTTTGGGGCCCTGGCTCGGTGCCACCCCAAATAGGGATTTTTTGGGATGGGGGGATGGGAGAATTCGCCATCAAAGGATCCAAAATCCCGGAGTTTTTTTCACCTCTTCCTCGCTTCAGACAGGAGACAAAAAAGGAAATTTTTAGGGTTTGGAATTGGATGAAAATCCTGAATTTCAGGCATTTAGGGGGCAAAAAACTCCCAAGTTTTGGGGGCATCCTAAAAAATCAAAGGGTGAAGTGAGCCCCCTGTAACATAGAGTGACCCCGAGGGAAAAAATTGGGAATTCCAGGGGAAAAATCAGCTTTGGGAATGGGAAAAATCCCTTAAGGGACACCAAATAATCCCAAGGTATCCCTCAAACCAATTCATCCAATTCCTAATGTTTCACCCCAAATACCCCAGAAATAAAAACCACAGAAAAAATACCCCCAAAATATTTTAAAAATATTTTTAAATACACAAGAATATTTTAAAATGCACCCAATTTTTTAAAAAATACCCTCAAAACATACAAATGCACACAAAAATCTTTTGAAAATTCCAAGCAATATTTGAAAAATACACAAATAATATAAAAAATATTCAATAAATAAAAAAGCCTCCAGAAAAAATAAAAATAATACACAAAAATATCCTTAAAAATGTACAGAAAATAACAAAAAATATCTAAAAAAATACCAAAAACTGCAAAAAAAAACCCCACCCTAATAAAACCATTAAAAACTAAAAAATTAAATAAACCAAAATAAATCAAAATAGCCCCCAAAAAATCCCCGGTGAGGCCCTGAACGCCCTCCCCCTCGCTCCCTGAAAGGATCCCTTTGTACCTTTCCCAAAAAATCGCCTTTTCATCCCAAAAAAGGGGGAGGAGGGAAAGGAGGAGGAGGAGGAGGAAGAGGCCGTGTGAGGGGGGAAGGCTTTGACCTCATCCCACAAAAATTCCCGGATTTTTCCCCCATTTCGGGCCCCTTCCCACCTTTCCAGGGGGAAAAGGGACAAAGAGGCTCTGTGTGACAAAACCCCAAAAATGGGATGAAAAAGGAAATCTTGGGGATTTTCCCACCGGGAAAAGGAGGGGAAGGGAAAACCCTAAATGGAAAAAAGGAATTTGGGATTTTGGGGTTTTTTAGGGTTTAAAAGCAAATTTTGTGTCCCTACAATTCATTTTTAGGGGGTAAATTCACCCCAAAATCAGGTTTTCTGTAAAGCTTGGGGTCTTCAAAATTGCTTTTTTCACATGAATCCACTGCAAAATTGGGGATTTGGGGGCTTTTTCATCCCCTAAAAAAATCAATTAGAGGCTCAAAAAATGATTTTTTTTAATATTATTAAATTTTAATTTTTAATAGGAAATGTCATGGGATAATTGAAAATATGGAGTGAAATAGCTGTGAAATTAGGCGGAAAAAGTAAAAACTGGGAGTTTTAGGTGGGGATAAAGATCGTTTTTCTGCTCCTCAATTCCAAAAGGATCCTAGGGAATACTTGGGGCCAGATCTGAGGTTATTGCAAGGTGCCAGAGGGAAAAAAATGAAAATTGGGGAGTTTTTGTGTTGAAAAAAGCCCTTTTAGAAGGGAAAAATAAATTCCTGGCTCATCCCCCAGTGAAGGAGTTCACTCTCTGGGTTTGGGATTTTCATGGTATTGGGTGGTTTGGGAAAGTGGGAAAAATCGGAGGGGAAATGGGGGGGAAATTGGGGGGAAATTTGGGTAAAAATGGGGTGGAAAAGGAGCAGAAATTAGGAGAAATGGGGGGAAATGGGAATTAAAATAGGGCAAAATGGGGTAAAAATGGGGCAGAAATGAGGTTTATATCAGGTGAAATTGGGGAAAAATTTGGGTTAAGATGGGACCAAAACAGAGTAAAATGGGGCAGAAATGGAGGGAGCTAAGAGCCAAATGAGACAAAAATAGGTCAGAAGTGGAGTAAAAAATGGGGAAAATTAGGGGTAAAAATGGGGGGAAATAGGATAAAAATGGGGGCGGGAATGGGGAAAAATGGTAAAAACTGAATTCTCCTTCCTCTCTCAGAGTAATTTTGAGCCTAAATTGGGGGATTTGGGGAATTTGGGGTGAGAAAATTGAGTCCCAAATCCATCGGGACGGGGCCGGTGACGCTCGCAGGTGGTGGCACCGGGATGGGGACAGCCAGGATCCCGTGGGGACATTGGGGCGGTGCCACCCCTGCGCCGGTTCGGTCCCAAACCACGCCCCCGCTCTGCCCCCCGCCCCATCCCGGTGTCCCCTCCTGTCCCCTGCTCTGGAGAGGCCATCAGGGGCCGGGGGTAAAACTGGGGGCGCCCGGCCTTACCTGTGTCCCTGCCACTTCAACCAGTGCCACTGTCAGCTGTCACCAGTGGCACCAGCGGCACCGGTGTGTCCGCGCTCCGAGGAGGGCGGGAGGCGATGTCCCCACCCCGCTGTCCCCACCCCGCTTTTGGGGGAGTTTTTGGGGGAATGTGGGGAGGGTTCACGGGGATTTGGGCTCGTCCCCGGCCCCGTCCCGGCTCTGCCACCATGGGGACGGCAGCGGAGCCGCCCCTGAATTTGAGGAGGGGTCGGGCAGCCCCTCCCTGGCGCTTTGATTCATTCCCAAATTTTCTGTTCCATCGGAAAGCGGCGGCCGCAGCCAAGGCCTGGCCCCGGTCCCGGCCAGATCCGGCCACGCCGAGCGCTCTTCCACCTGCTGGGGCTGGGAACACCCAAATCCCCCCAATCACCTCCAAAATTCCTCCCAAACCCCTCAAAATCCCGCCCCAAAAAATCCCCCCAACCTCGCCCAGAATCTCCCCCAAAACTCCCTTAACGCCCCCTTAAATTCCCCCCAAATCCCGCCCTAACTCCTAAAAACTTGGGAGAGTTTTCTGGGGCATTTGGGGGAATTTGGGGGGATTTGGGGAAGGGGATGGTCCCTATCCAGGCTGGGCAATTTGGAGGGGGGTCTGCGCTGGGTTTGGGGTCGGGGGGGGTTCCCCGTGTCCCCCTATTGATCCCACAATTGGCGCCGGGAATTCCGCCGGGAATGGGGACAGCGAAAGGGGGAGGGGTCGCGCTGGGCCCGAGGGGGCCCCGGAGGGGGGCGGGGATTCGGGGACACCGCGAGGGAGGCGGGGGAAGACGGAGCGGGGGGGGGGGGGTCCCATCCCAGGGCGGGGTCGGGGGTATCCCGGTTTTCCCAGGACCGGGAATGGGATGGGGATGGGATGGGAAAGTGGGATGGGAAAGTGGGATGGGATGGAGTAAAAATGGGATGGGAAAATGGGAAAATGGGAAAATGGGAAAATGGGATGGGATGGGATGGGATGGGATGGGATGGGATGGGATGGGATGGGATGGGCTGTGCCGCCTCACCCCCCGCATCCCCCCAAACCCCACATCCCCCAGACCCCACAGCCCCCCTGAGCCCGGGTCCCTCCGCCCGCTCTGGCCCCGGTGGTGGCCGGGGGAGGGCCCGGGGGGCCCGAGGAGGGCTCGGGAGGGCCGGCCCCGCTCGGGGGCCGTGGGAGGGTCCGGAGCCACCGGGGGAAGGTCCGGGGGGCCCGGCGGGGCCGGCCCGGCTCGGGTTACAGCTCCGGGGGGCGGTGGGGCCGGGACTTAAACGGGGCCGCGGGGCCGAGCGGGCACTGCCGGCCCCGGGCGCGGATCGGGCGCAGCCGCCTCGCCATGCCCGGACACCGCCCGGCCCCCGGCGGGCGCCGCTGCCACCGCCCCGAGCCCGCAGCCACCGGCGCGGCGCTCGGAGCCGCCCCCCGGCCCGGGCTCCTGCTCCTCCTCCTGCTCTGCCTCGCCGCCGCCGCCGCCGCGCAGGACCGAGACCTCCGTGAGTGGCGGGGATGGGGACACAGAGGGGACAGAGCAGGGACATAGAGGGAACATACAGCGGTGAGGGATGGGAAACTTTTGGGGCATCGCCGGGGGGGGCGAGGGGGACACGTTGAGGGAAAGTTGGAGAAGGGGAGGGGAGGACAGCGAGGGGACAGCGAGGGGACAGCGGGGAACAATGGGGACAGAGGGGAGATGGAGCAGAAAGAGGATGGGGGACAGCAAAGGACTTCGGGGGACTCTAGGGGACGTTTTGGGATGGACAGAGAAAGTATCAGAGTGGCGGGGCGGACGGCTCGGAGCCTGAGGACACCGAGGGGACATCGGGGGATAGTTTGGGGACATCGGGGGACAGCGTGAGACGCACGGGGAAAGTTTCAGTGGGGCGGGGAGGGGGCAGAGTGGAGTTTGAGGACACCGCGGGGCTGCGTGGGGACATCGGGGGCTTCCCGGGGACACAGGCACGGAACAAAGGGGAAAGTTTCGAGGCAGTCCCGGGACAGCAGCGCGGGTGAGAGGGGGGGGACAGCGGGGAAAGTGTCAGGGAAATGTGGGACAAGCTTGGTGGCACGGAGGGGCACTGGGGGACAGGGAGGGAGAGCACGAGGGGAGCTGGGGACGTCGGGGGACAGTGGGAAATTAAGTGGAACAGAGTGGGACAGCGTGGAGGACACCCGGGGCAGCCTGGGGGACAGTGGGGGGACAAGATGGGGCAGGGAGCGTGGGACACTGGAGGATGGCACGAGGCGGGGCAGGGGGAACATGGTGGGGACACTGGGGGACAGTTTGGGGTCCAGGTGTGTGGCGTGGACGGAGTTTAGGGACGGACAGGGACAGGAAGGAGACAGTCTGAGATGGCTGGAGAGGCACAGGTGGGACATGGGGGCAGCAGGTGACGGTGAGGGGGCAGAGGGAGAGCCGGGGGTGCAGGCGGTGACCTGGAGCAGGGACAGGCTGGGGACAGGGGGTGCATTGAGGGCCAGCCCTGGGGACATCCCTGGGGACACTGGGGACATTCCAGGGACCCTGGGGACACCTGGGAGCTCCCGTGTGCAGCCCGGGGACCCCGAGGCACCTCCTGGGGACCCTGGGGGACCCCCGGGACCCTCCAGGAGCACCGGGGCACCTCCGGGTCACCTGTGAGTTCAGCCTGGGGACACCAGCGCCCCTTGTCCCCCAGCCCGTGGGGACACTGGTGCCACCAGAGCTGCGGGGACACTCGGGGGGTGTCGCTGCTCGGGGCTGTGTCGCAGAGGGGGCTCAGAGGGAGGCTGGTAGTGCCACCATCCCCCTGCTGGCTGTCCCCGCGCTGTCCCCTCACTGGGGGTATGCCGGGCTGCTTTGGCCTCCCCTTCCTCCTCCTCCTCCTCCTGGTGCTCAGTGCCTTGCCCCCGATCCGCGTGTCCCCTCGCTGTCCCCGCGCTGTCCCCGCAGCCGAGGCTGGCAGCTGCCTGCAGGACGGGGCTGGCAGTGCCACCACCCCCTCCTGGCTGTCCCCGAGCTGTGCCCGAGCTGTCCCCCCTCACTGGGGGCTGCGGGGCCCCTCTGGCGTCCCCCTCCCTCCTCCTCCTCCTCCCCGCCGCGCTCACAGCGAGCCTGGCATCGCCACCGCCTCCCCCGCGCTGTCCCCGCGCTGTCCCCACGCTGTCCCCGCGCTGTCCCCGCAGCCGAGGCTGGCAGCTGCCTGCAGGACGGGCACCGCTACAGCGACAAGGACGTGTGGAAGCCGGAGCCGTGCCGGATCTGCGTGTGCGACACGGGGACGGTGCTGTGCGACGAGATCATGTGCGAGGAGCTGCGGGACTGCCCCAGCCCCGAGATCCCCTTCGGAGAGTGCTGCCCCATTTGCCCCACCGAGCAGCCCAGCGGTTGTAATTTATTTATTTCCCTTCATTAGAGAATTAATAAATAAATTACCCGGCCATGGATGGCGCCATCCATGCGGCAGCGCAGGGAAAAGGCAACTTCACCCCAAAACAACGGGGAAAAATCGGCCCCAGGGGAAAAATCATCGAGGTTTTTAGCCCTGGTTGAAAATTTGGAGGTTTTGGGGGGGGGGGGGGGTTAGACAGAAAAAAAATGGGGGAAAGGGTGGTAGGAGGGGATTTTGCACCCCTAGCAAAAGGGCTTTGGTGGAAATCCCCCGAAATTGTGGGAATGCACCCCAAAATGAATGGAAACCCCAAGAAAGCCCCAAGCAGGGTTCCCAATTGTGGAATTTCACCCCAAAGTGAAAACCCTAAACCCACTTCCCCCAAACCTCCAAAACCCCCAAAGTTGCCTTTTTTTAACCCTTCCCTGCCCCAGCTGGGGGGGATTAAAGGGTTGAGCACCCCCAAAAAGCCTCCAAACGCCTACAAGAAGCCCCCTTGAGCCCCTCGCTGCTGGCCCTGCTTTGGGGGAGCCCCCAGTGCCCCCCAGTCTGGCCCAACAGCCCGACCGGGACGGAGCCACTTCGTGTTGCCCCCACCCCAAATTCTTGTGTCCCCTCCCCATTAATTTCTCTTTACTTTTTTTTTTTATTTATTTCCTACAGGGAAGCCTGGCCCCAAGGTGCGTGAATATGGGGGCAATTGTCCCGAATTTTGGGGTGGTTTTGGTGGGCCAAAATTGGGAATTTGTTGGGGGCTTTTGGGTCAGTTTTCTGCTCATCACGGGGGGTCAGACAGAGCAATCTTGGGGTAGTTTTGGGCCCTTGGGGGGTCAGAGAGAGGAATTTTGGGGCAGTTCTGGGGTCTCACCCTTGGCTTCTCTTTGCAGGGACAGAAAGGTGAACCCGGTGACATCAAAGATGTGAGTGGGGGGGAGACCCCAAAAAGGGCTGAGGTGGGAGGGGCGGGGCTGGGAGACCCCACAAAGGGGTTGGGACCCCTCCAGTCCTGATGCCCCCCCCCCCCCCCTTTTGTGTCCCCACAGGTCGTAGGACCCCGAGGACCCCCGGGCCCGCAGGTGGGAGCAGCTCCGGGCTGGGAAATCTCTGGAATTTTTGGGGGAGGGGGTTTGGGAGAGCGGGGGAGGGGCGGGAGGGGACTCCTGACCCCCCCTCCCCCAACCTGTTCCTCCCCCCCAGGGCCCCGCAGGTGAGCAGGGACAGCGAGGGGACCGCGGCGAGAAGGGCGAGAAGGTGAGACCCCCAAAACCCCTAAAAGTCCCCTCAAATACCCAAAATCTGCTGTGACCCTCCCAAAATCCTCTGTGAAAACCTAAAATCCTCTTTGACCTCCCCCAAAAAACCCCAAAATCAACTGAGAACTCACCCAAAATCGCTTTCTTTGTCCCCCCTCTCCATCCTAGGGCGCCCCCGGCCCCCGGGGCAGGGATGGGGAGCCCGGAACCCCAGGAAACCCCGGCCCCCCCGGGCCCCCCGGACCCCCGGGACCCCCCGGCCTCGGGGGAGGGGTGAGTATTGGGGGGGAGGGGGGGAAGATGGGATTTGGGGGGTTTGGGGGGAAATTGAGGAGATTTGGGGGCGTGGAGGGGAATTTGGGGGGGTTTCATGAGAGTCTGGTGGGAATTGAAGAGGGTTGGGAGGGGATTTTGGGAGGAGGTTGAGGTGGTTGAGGAGCTTCGGGGAGGTTTTGAGGGAATTTGGATGGGTTTTGAGTGCAGTAGCAGTGATTTCGATAGGAATTGGGGGGATTTTTATGAGAATTGGGTTTTTCTGAGGGGAATTTGGGCTTTTTTGGGGGGTCTCCGGGGTGCTGAGTCCCCTTTCCCTGGCAGAACTTCGCGGCTCAGATGGCTGGGGGCTTTGATGAGAAGGCTGGAGGGGCTCAGATGGGCGTCATGCAGGGACCCATGGTAATGGCACCCCAAAATCCCCCCAAATTTCCATGAAACTCCCCCAGTTCCCCTCAATTCCCCCCAAACCCCTCCCCACCCCTGTGCAAACCGATCCCATTTGGGACCCCCCTCCAGGACCCCCAGTTTTGGGGGGTCTTTGGTGACTCCGGGGGTGTCCTCAGCCGGTGTCGCCCCCACCGTGTGACATCTCTGTGTCCCCCAGGGCCCCATGGGACCCCGCGGCCCCCCCGGCCCCTCCGGCTCCCCCGTAAGTATAGCCCCCCTCCTCACATTTCGGGCTGGCCGGGCCGGCTGTGGCCACCCCCGCTCATGTCCCCTTGTCCCCGCAGGGTCCCCAAGGATTCCAAGGCAACCCCGGTGAGCCCGGCGAGCCCGGCGCTGCTGTGAGTGTCCCCAAACGTCCCCAAACGTCCCCAAACCCGGGCACTGCCAGCCCCCAGTGCCGCTCATCGCCGCCTCTTTGTCCTCTGCAGGGTCCGATGGGTCCCCGGGGACCTCCGGGACCTCCTGGCAAACCCGGTGACGACGTGAGTGACACTGGTGACATTCAGCCGCGGTGGCAGCCGGGCTGAGAAGGGACAAAAAGTGACATTTTTGTGTCCCCAACCCCTGAAAAATCCCGTTTTCCCCGCAGGGCGAGACTGGTAAACCCGGGAAATCCGGTGACCGCGGCCCCCCCCGGCCCCCAGGTGAGCGTGGCACCGGTGGCCCCGCCACAAAGCCACCGCTGTCCCCTCTCTGTCCCCTCCCTGTCTCCAACTGTCCCTTCTCCGCTGCCCGCAGGGCGCTCGTGGCTTCCCCGGGACCCCCGGCCTGCCTGGAGTCAAAGGCCACCGGGTGAGTGCGTGTCCCCCGCGTGTCCCTTCCTTGTCCCCACGTCCCCCCGGAGCGGCTCTGTCATTGTCACATCCCCGCCGTGTCGCTGTCCCCAGGGCTACCCCGGCCTGGACGGCGCCAAGGGAGAGGCGGGAGCACCTGGAGCCAAGGTGAGAGGGGGTGGCGGTGCCTGGGGCTGGGGACAGTTCTGGGGTGCAGTGGCTGTCCCCTGCTGGGGTGGCAGTCCCCTGGCTCTGGTGGCCGTCCCCGTAGCACCAGGAGACCGTCCTCGCCCTGTGTCACCTGTGTCCCTCCCCGCAGGGCGAGTCCGGCTCCCCCGGCGAGAACGGCTCCCCCGGCCCCATGGTGAGTGCGCGCTGCGAGAGGGAAACTGAGGCACGGCCGGGTGGGCTGGGCCAGGGCCAGCAACCCCGGCCTCACCTCTGTCACCCTCACCTCTGTCACCCTCACGTGTCGCTCTCTGTCCCCACAGGGTCCCCGCGGGCTGCCCGGAGAGCGAGGACGCCCGGGCCCCTCGGGCGCTGCGGTGAGTGCGGTGGCACCGGTGGCATCTGGGGGCGGCGGGGGGGACCCGACCCCCGCCCTGGGGACCCCCCCCTCACCCCCGGCACCGTCTCCCCACAGGGCGCTCGTGGCAACGACGGCCTCCCGGGCCCGGCCGGACCCCCGGTAAGTGCGGGGGGGGGGTTGGCGCGACCCCCGCCCTTGTGTCGCCCCCACGAGGGGACAGCGGGGTGCCTCAAGGCTCCCCGGAGCCCGGGGGGACCCTCACGCTCCTCTCGCCCCCAGGGTCCCGTCGGCCCCGCAGGAGCCCCCGGCTTCCCCGGCGCCCCCGGCTCCAAGGTGAGGGGACAGGGATGGTCCCGGTGGGGACAGCAGGGTCCCGATGTGACCCCTGAGCCTCTCGGTCACCTCCCCCTCAGGGTGAAGCGGGTCCCACCGGAGCGCGAGGACCCGAGGGTGCCCAGGGCCCCCGCGGGGAATCCGGGACCCCCGGCTCGCCCGGCCCCGCCGGCGCCCCTGTAAGTGCCTGTGTCCCCTCGCCCTAATGGCTTTGTTCCCTCGCCCCGGTGGCTTTGTCCCCCGGCGTTGTCCCATGAGCTGGGAGCGGCGGGGACGGGGCCGGATCCGGGGAAACTGAGGCACGGAGCTCAGCGAGGTTTTCTTGTAGGGGAACCCAGGGACCGATGGCATCCCCGGAGCGAAGGGATCGGCGGTGAGTGGGGACAGAGACAGGGATGGGGACAGGGATGGCCCAGTGAGCCCCTGGCTGTTGGGACAGGGACTGGGCCGTGGTGAGGAGCGGGTGCCCAGGGAGGGCTGTGCTGGCATTTTGGGACATTTGGGTCCCCTGGGGGGTCGTGGGGCACTCAGGGATGGGGGACACTGGGGGACAGAGATATGTGGGGACACTGGGGGGGTATTGGAGACCCTGGAGCTGCAGGGACAGGGTGGGATTTGAGCTGCAGGGGGACAGCAACTGCCGGCAGAGATGGGGACAGTGGGGACACTGGTGACGCTGGAGACACCGAGGGCTGTGGCGGGTCCCTGATGTCCCCCGGTGTCCGCAGGGCGCTCCAGGCATCGCCGGCGCTCCAGGATTCCCCGGCCCCCGCGGCCCACCCGGACCCCAGGGAGCCACCGGCCCGCTGGGCCCCAAGGGACAGACGGTGAGAGACCCTCGATGTCCCCCCGGGGACACGGCCACGCCCGGTGACCGCGCCCGGACCCTCACCACGCCCTGTCCACTGACTACGCCACGCCCTTTGGCCACGCCCATCTACCAGCGAATGACCACGCCCCTTTATACCCAGGCCACGCCCCCTTCACACCTTTTCCCTTTGGGTGTTCCCTCCCCAGAGTCACCCCCGGGTCACTCCTGGGTCACCCGGCCCTGACCCCTAAGGGAACACTAGGAGTGAAAATTGGGATGGGACGGGACAGGACGGGATGGGATGGGATGGGGACAAGGACCTGGAGCCCAGGCCAGGGACGGGGTGGGGACAGCTGTGGGGACACTGTACTCTGTCCCCCCTCATCAGGGCGAGCCCGGCATCGCGGGATTCAAAGGCGAGCAGGGACCCAAAGGAGAGACGGTGAGTAGAGCTGGGGGACGCCAGATCCCCCCGCCGAGGGTCCACCCCAGCCCTCACTGTCCATGGAGTGTCCAGTCCCAGTCCCTCATTGGTCATCCTAGTATCCATCCCAGTGTCCATCCCACCCCGGTGTCCACCCCAGTGTCCATCCCGGCCCCTCTCTCTCCTCCGGTGCCTCTCGGCCCTAATGAGCCGTTCCCCTAACGAGGCCCCTTGGGGCAGCAGCGTCCCCCCCGCCCCCCCGCGGGGGACAGTGGCCGGGGGACAGAAGGACAATGGCCGCAGTGTTCGGTGTCCCCCCGTGGGGCCGCGCCCCCCCTTGGGGACATTCCCCCCTCGCCTCATTAACCACCATCAATGGGGCCCCGCCGCGCCCGGCGCCAGCGGGGACAGGGGGGGCACGAGGGGACTCGGGTTTATGGGGTTTGTTCCTGGGGGGGCCAGGGAGGGGATGAAGGCTCCTTGTGACCCCTTTTCCTCCTCGCCCTCAGGGCCCTGCAGGACCCCAGGGCGCCCCCGGACCGGCCGGGGAGGAAGGGAAGAGAGGAGCCCGCGGAGAACCCGGAGCTGCTGGACCTTTGGGGCCACCTGGAGAGAGGGTCTGTGGTGCCCTCAGCCTCAAATACCGACCCCGATCCCAAAAAACTGACCCTGACCCTAAAAAAATAACCCTGATCCCAAAAACTGACCCCGATCCCAAAACTCCTTCACTCAGCCCTAAAACCCTCCCCCGACCCTACAAATCCTCGTCTTCCCCTACAGGGAGCTCCTGGCAACCGCGGCTTCCCCGGGCAGGATGGGCTGGCCGGCCCCAAGGTGGGACTTGGGGACACCGGGGGTGTCCCGGGGGTGACAACCCCAAAGTGACCCCACACTGACCCCAAATCCCCCACACTGACCCCAAATGCCTCGCAGGGAGCCCCAGGCGAGCGCGGCCCCGCCGGCCTGGCCGGCCCCAAAGGAGCCACCGGTGACCCCGGACGCCCCGGAGAGCCCGGCCTGCCTGGAGCCAGGGTGAGAGACAGCAGTGACCCCAAACACGGGACAGGGGCGGCACCTGTGGGGTCTGGGTCAGGGGGGTTGAGGGTGGTTAAAGCACTCTTAGGGTCAATTAGCTGATTTTGGGGTGGTGAAGGTGGGTTTGGGGTCACTAACGTGCTTTTAGGATTGGTAAGGGTGGTTTTGGGGGTGGTCAAGATGATTTTGGGGTCAGTGAGGTGATTTTGGGATTAGTTTATGGAGATTTTGGGGGTTGATAAGGTGCTTTGGGGTTGATAAGATGCTCTTAGGGTTGTCCAGGGTGCTTTTGGGGCTGTTTAAGGAGCTTTCGGGGTCAATAAGGCCCGTTTGGGGTTAGCCAAGATGCCCTTTGGCATTAAGACCTTTTTTGGTCTCTTGGCACTCTTTGGTGCTAATTAAGAAACTCTGTGGTTAATTAAGATGCTCTCTGCTAATTCAGATGCTCTTTGAGATTCCCAAGGTGCATTTGGGGTTCCCAAAACCCCTCCTTGGGGTTCCTTGCTCTTTGGGGTGCCCTTTGGGGGTCACCCCACGGCTATGGGGTCATGGTCACACCACAAAACCTTTTTGTCCCCACAGGGTCTCACAGGTCGCCCCGGGGATGCTGGGCCCCAAGGCAAAGTGGGCCCCACAGTGAGTGACACCCCATAAAGGAATTGGGGTTTGGGGTGGTTTGGGGTTGGGGTGGTTTGGGGTCAAAGGGGGTTTGGAGTTTGGGGTTGGGGTGGTTTGGGGTTGGGGGTCGTTTGTGGTTGGGATTGGGGGTGGTTTGGGGTTGGGGGTAGTTTGGGGTTGGGGGGGTTTGGGGTGGTTTGGGGGTGGTTTGGGATTGGGGTGGGCTCCTGGCCCCACTGACCCTGCTGTCCCCACAGGGTGCCCCCGGCGAGGACGGACGTCCCGGACCCCCCGGCCCCCAGGGGGCTCGGGGCCAACCTGGCGTTATGGGGTTCCCTGGTCCCAAAGGTGCCAATGTGAGTAAGGACCCTTTTCCCTCTAAAAATACCCGGGAGTTCTCCCTGGGGCCAGAACCCCAAATCCTCCATCCTTGTTTAGGGCGAGCCTGGAAAAGCTGGTGAAAAAGGACTTCCTGGAGCACCGGGGCTGAGGGTGAGGTTTTCTGTCACACAAAACCCAAAAATTCAGCTTTTGGTGCCACTCCACCCTAAAAGCCCCCAAAGGGGGAAACTGAGGCACGGGAAGGGGGGAAATAGGCATTATGGGATTTGGGGCTCAGTTTTCCACCTCCTCAGGGACTTCCTGGCAAGGATGGAGAGACCGGAGCTGCCGGACCCCCAGGACCTGCTGTGAGTGCAACTGGGCGAGCTCAGGACTGGGGCTAAAAACCAGATTTGGGTTAAAGCCCCTCTGGATCTGCTGGGGGATCCCAAAACCCACAAATCCTCAGCCCCTGTGGTGCTGGGGCCTTGTGGGATCCCCAAAATCTTGGGGTGGGGGAAGTCTGAAATCCCAAAGGTTTTTGGGGTCCTTGAGCAGCGTCCATCCCACAGGGCCCGGCAGGGGAGAGGGGAGAGCAAGGAGCCCCCGGCCCCTCCGGCTTCCAGGTGAGCTCAGGGATTTGGGGTTTGGGATTTGGCGTTTGGGGTTTGGGGTGATGCCACCCCAACACCCAGGGTCCTGCTGTCACTGTTCTCACATGGCTCCTGTCCCCTCCCAGGGACTGCCAGGGCCACCAGGTCCCCCCGGCGAGAGCGGCAAACCTGGAGACCAGGTGAGACTCCCCAGTCCCCCCCAGGTGGGGTCAGGATCCCCCAAATCCCTCAGGTCTGACCCCAAACCCGTTTGTCCCCTTCCCACAGGGTGTTCCTGGAGAAGCCGGAGCCCCCGGGCTCGTGGGTCCCAGGGTAAGTGTCACCTGTCACCTGGGGGTGGGTCACAGAGTGTTCCCTGTGGGGGGCTTTTAGGGGCCAGTGTCACCTGTCCTCCCATTTGGGGATGTGTTCATCCCACGAGGACTTTGCAGGGCCTGGTTGTCCCCACCCAGGGCCACCAGATCCATGCTGGTTCCATCCTCATCCCAGTCCCTCCAGGGTAGCATGGGACAGTGCCCTCCCCATCCTCTGGTGCCACCCCCACGGTGTCCCCATGTCCCCGCTGAGCTGTCCCCATGTCCCTGCTGAGCTGTCCCCTTGTCCCAACCGAGCCATCCCCATGTTCATGTCCCCGTGTCCGTGCTGGTCCCCGTGTCCCTGCTGAGCTGTCCCCTGTCCCTGTGCCCCCACTGAACTGTCCCCACTGTCCTCGCTGAGCTGTCCCCCCGTCCCCATGTCCCCGCTGAGCTGTCCCCATGTCCATGTCCCCCTGTCCCTGTTGAGCTGTCCCCACTGTCCTGACTGAGCTGTCCCCCTGTCCCTGTGTCCCTGCTGAGCTGTCCCCTCTGTCCCCAGGGTGAGCGCGGTTTCCCCGGCGAGCGCGGCTCTCCCGGTGCCCAGGGCCTGCAGGGGCCCCGCGGCCTCCCCGGCACCCCCGGCACCGACGGACCCAAGGTGGGTGACACAAGGAGGGGACAGCGCCGATGGCGGTGCCACCGCGGGGGGTGACACCCCAATAATGTCCCTTTGCTGCTATAGGGTGCCACCGGCCCCGCCGGCCCCAACGGCGCCCAGGGACCCCCGGGGCTGCAGGGGATGCCCGGGGAGAGAGGAGCCGCTGGCATCGCCGGTCCCAAGGGGGACAGGGTGAGTGACGGTGACATGGGGGGCACGGGGTGCCACCAGTGCCACCAGGGCTCAGCTGGGCTCATGCTGGCCCTGTGCCACCCCACAGGGCGACGTTGGAGAGAAAGGACCTGAGGGAGCCCCTGGAAAGGACGGAGCTCGCGTGAGTGGGACGGGGCAGGAGGGGGCCAAGCAAGGACACTCTTGGTGGCCAGCCAGAGGTGCCCATGGTGGCCAGCCAGGGACGCTCTTGGTGGCCTCCTCCTCATGGTGGTTGGTGAGGGATGTCCATGGTGGCTACCCAGGGCCTTGGTGACCTCACTGTCCCCTCTGTCCCCACAGGGTCTGACTGGTCCCATCGGCCCCCCTGGCCCCGCTGGCCCCAACGGCGAGAAGGTGAGACCGGGGTGGCCCCACCAGTGCTCCCACAGGGACAGATCCCACCTGATCCTGGGGCAGATCTCACCTGATCCCTGGGGCAGATCCCACCCGATCCCTGGGGCAGCCCCACACAGACAGACCCCATCCATCCCCCACAACTCCCCCTTCCTTTCCTTCCTTTCCAGGGCGAGTCTGGCCCCCCCGGCCCGTCCGGAGCTGCTGGAGCCCGCGGTGCCCCCGTAAGTACCACCTGTCCCCCCCTGGTACTGGCAGTGCCACATTGGCCCCATTCCCTTGATTTTCACCCCGTTTCCCCCACAGGGAGAGCGCGGAGAGCCCGGAGCCCCCGGCCCTGCTGGATTCGCTGGACCCCCAGTGAGTTCTGTCCCCAGCCCATCCCAGTTCTGTCCCCAGTCCATCCTAGCGTCCCCAGTGGCCGCTGACCACTGACCACGACTCTTTCCCAGGGTGCTGATGGCCAGCCCGGAGCCAAGGGCGAGCAAGGCGAGCCTGGCCAGAAGGGTGATGCTGGAGCCCCCGGGCCTCAGGGTCCTTCCGGGGCTCCTGGACCGCAGGTGGGTCCAGCCGAGACCCCCACAATTGGGGCTGAGCCCATGTGGGGGTCCCTCATCCCGGGAATCTCCAGGTCCTGAGTGTCCTGATTGGTTTTCTGCCTCTTCCCAGGGTCCCACAGGTGTCACCGGTCCCAAAGGAGCCCGGGGCGCTCAGGGACCCCCGGTGAGTGGGGGGAGGGGAGGGGAGAGGGGGGAGGGGAGCGGGGGAGGAGCCGGGTCTGACCCCCTCTTGCCTCCGTCCCCAGGGAGCCACCGGATTCCCTGGAGCCGCCGGGCGCGTCGGACCCCCCGGCCCCAACGTGAGCTGGGGGCAACTGGGGGGAACTGGGGTCACTGGGGGGGAACTGGGATCACTGGGAGCAGCCAGGATCTCTTGGGAAGATCAGGGATTGCTCAGGTCAGTTGGGATCCCTGGAGAAAAACCGAGATCATGTGGGAACAGCTCATTTTGGGGCAGTCGGGATCGCTCGGGAAGCTCTGGGATCACTCAGGCCAGTCGGGATCAGCCAGGATCGCTGCCCCCAGCTTCGGGGGCAGGGCAGCTCCCCACGATGTCCCCGAACCAAAGCCACCCCCGGGTGCCACCACCCAGCCCTTCCCAAGAGGCATCACCAGTGCTCCCCAATCCTCGAGCAGTGCCGGGGCTGGGATCAGGGATGGATCGGGAACGGGATCAGGCACGGCTCAGGGATGGATCAGGAATATGGAAACCCCTCTAACCCCGATCTCTCCTGCAGGGTAACCCCGGACCCCCCGGACCCCCCGGCTCCGCGGGCAAGGACGGCCCCAAGGGCGCCCGGGGCGACGCGGGACCCCCGGGCCGAGCGGGGGACCCGGGGCTGCAGGGCCCCGCCGGCCCCCCCGGCGAGAAGGGCGAGCCCGGCGAGGACGGCCCCGCGGTATTTGGGATTTGGGGACGCCGCCCCCGGCCCCTCCGCCAGCCCCCGAGCGGCGCTGACCCTTCCCTCCCCTCGCCTTGTGTCCCCGCAGGGTCCGGACGGGCCCCCCGGCCCCCAGGGGCTGGCAGGACAGCGCGGCATCGTGGGGCTGCCGGGGCAGCGCGGCGAGCGCGGCTTCCCGGGGCTGCCCGGACCCTCGGTGAGCAAAACCCTAAAAAACACACACAAAAACCCCAAACACCAAAAAAATCCCAAAATCTGGGAAGAAATGGGAGCTCATCAGAGGCAGTTTCGTGGTGTGGAAGGATTTCGGGAGGTGGGGAGTGGTGGAAGCTGCTCATCCCCATCCCAGTACTTTTGAGATTCTCTTTCCATGCCAAAAAAATGTCCCAAAATCTCCTAAGGCTTTTCCCCACTGACACGGTCATGCACCAGACCAGCAGGATGCATTTTCCATTCCTTTTTCCCACCGGGAATTTGTGCCCCCTGAGCTCTGGGGAAAGTTTGTGGCCGAGGAGGGTTTGGATTCCCTCCCTCTCTCCTGGTTCCCTGCTGCTTTTCTGCCCTCAGTCCACCCAGACACACTCATGGGGGGGTTTCCTGGTTTTTTAGGGAGAGCCTGGAAAACAGGGAGCACCTGGATCTGCCGGTGACCGGGGACCCCCTGGGCCCGTGGGACCCCCTGGGCTGACTGGACCAGCTGGAGAGCCTGGAAGGGAGGTAAGAAATTTAGGAATGTCTGGAATATCCAGGATGGATCCCTGGCTGACCCTGGGTGGAGACAGCCTTTAGGTTGATCCCAGAAAATCCCAGCACGTTTTCTCCATAGAATTTTGCCTGGATAAAGGAGTTTTGCCCCCATCCCAAAGGCAAAAGCTGAATTCCTCCTCTTTTCCCAGGGAAATCCCGGCGCTGATGGACCCCCGGGCAGGGATGGGGCGGCAGGAGTGAAGGTGAGCTCATCTTGGATTTCTCAAAGGCCGGAATTCCTGGGAATTCCCGTTATGCCAGAATTCCTGACCCCATTCCCTGTTCCCAGGGCGATCGTGGTGAGACCGGCCCCGTGGGCGCTCCCGGCGCTCCCGGCGCTCCCGGAGCTCCCGGCCCCGTGGGACCCACTGGAAAACAGGGAGACAGGGGAGAGACGGTGAGTGGGACACCTCGGGATGGGGGGAGACGGGAATTACTGGGAATCATCCCAAATCCACGCCATGGAGCTGTTTGGGATCATCTGGGAATGGCACTGGGAGCAGCTCCGAGCGACTTCCTGAGGATTCCTGGTTTGGGATCTGCCTGGGAGCTCCAGGGGCTGGAGCTGGGAATGAGCTGGGCACCCCAGGAGATAAAACTGGGAACACCTGCAGTGCCCTGGACAGCTGGGAACGCTGAATCTCATACCCCGCATTCCCACACCTCAAATCCCATTCCCGCTGTTTTTGACTGCCCTCCTTTCTCCCACAGGGTGCTCAGGGTCCCATGGGTCCCTCTGGTCCCGCTGGCGCCCGGGGGATGCCGGTGAGTGAGTCCCACCTGGAATTCCTAGGATCCCAGTTTGGGATCGCAGCTGGGCACCCTGGTTTGGGATCACCCCCACTCCTGACCTGCTGTGTCCCCCCTGCAGGGTCCCCAGGGGCCACGCGGTGACAAAGGTGAGGCGGGCGAGGCTGGAGAGCGCGGCCTGAAGGGACACCGGGGCTTCACTGGGCTCCAGGGCCTGCCCGGGCCCCCCGTAAGTGCTGGGATTTGGGACCACAGCCCCCCATAGGTCCCAAATCCTACATCCCACACCCCAATCCGACATCTCCCGTGGGACCCCAAATCCTCCATCCTCCTGTCCTTCCCAGGGTCCTTCTGGAGACCAGGGCGCTGCCGGACCCGCAGGTCCCTCCGGGCCCAGGGTAAGTCCTGGAATTTTGGGGGAAAAAGGGAAAAGGAGCCGCCCTTGGACTGGTGCCACGCCTGGAGGTGGCAACCCCATCCCTGCTGTGCCCTGAGCCCTGTTTGGGGTTTTTCAGGGTCCCCCCGGCCCAGTAGGCCCCTCAGGCAAGGACGGCTCCAATGGGATGCCCGGACCCATCGGCCCCCCTGGACCCCGCGGCAGGAGCGGCGAGCCCGGCCCTGCGGTGAGCGGGGACACTGGGGAGAGGGGATCCGGGAGGAGAGGGATCCTTGTGAGAGAGAGGGGATCCAGGAGGGGATCTGAGGGGAGAGGGATCTCATGGGGAGAGGGGATCCGGGAGGAGAGAGGATCCAGGAGTGGAGAGGTCCAGGAGGAGAGGGATCCTGTGGGGAACAGGAGGGATCCAGGAGGGGAGAGGGGATCCAGGAGGAGAGGGATCCTTGTGAGAGAGAGGGGATCTGGGAGGGGAGGGATCCAGGAGGAGAGGGGATCCTGCAGGGGAGGGATCCTGCGAGAGAGAGGGGATCCAGGAGGGGAGGGGATCCAGGAAGAGAGGGGATCCAGGAGGGGAGGGATCCTGTGAGAGAGAGGGGACCTGACACAGAGGGATCCTGTGGGGGGCAGAGGGATTCAGCGGGGAACAGAGGGATCCAAGTCCCGGCTGATCACCCCGTGACCGCTCCTCCCTCCCCCAGGGTCCTCCCGGGAACCCCGGCCCGCCCGGCCCCCCCGGGCCCCCCGGCACCGGTATCGACATGTCGGCGTTCGCGGGGCTGGGGCAGCCCGAGAAGGGCCCCGACCCCGGGCGCTACATGCGGGCGGACGAGGCGGCGCCGGGGCTGCGGCCGCACGACGCCGAGGTGGACGCCACCCTCAAGGCCCTCAACAACCAGATCGAGAGCATCCGCAGCCCCGAGGGCTCCCGCAAGAACCCGGCCAGGACCTGCCGAGACATCAAACTCTGCCACCCCGACTGGAAGAGTGGTGAGAGAGAGGTCCCGGCCCTGTGTCCATCCCTGTCCATCTGTGTCCATCCCTGTGCCCATCCCTTTGTCCATCTGTGTCTGTCCCTGTGTCCATCCCTTTGTCTCTCTGTGTCCATCCCTGCGTCCCTCTGTGTCCATCCCTGCCTCCATCCCTGTGTCCCCCTCTTCCTCCTTGTCTCCTCCACCACCCTCCCGGCCACCAAGGCCCACGCTGACCCCACCACGGGCGGTCACTCACTGACCCCATGCCCTCGGTCCACAGGCGATTACTGGATCGACCCCAACCAGGGCTGCACCCTGGACGCCATCAAGGTCTTCTGCAACATGGCCACGGGGGAGACGTGCGTGTACCCCAGCCCCGGCAGCATCCCCAGGAAGAACTGGTGGAGCAGCAAGGCCAAGGAGAAGAAGCACGTCTGGTTCGGCGAGACCATCAACGGCGGCTTCCACGTGGGTGTCTGGGATGGGCACGGGGGGGAAACAGGGTACCTGGAGTTTCACAGAAGAGTTGGAGCTGATTATCTTCTTGGGGGTGGAACTTTTGGTGGTTCTATCAGATATTGGGTGATTTGAGGATTATATGGAAATTTTGGAGCTGATGTCCGTCCTGTGGGTGGAACTGGTGGTTGTTGGATCAGAAACGGTTAATTTAGGGGATTTTACTGAAACTTTGGAGTTGATGTCCCTCCTTGGGGTGAAATAGGGGGTGTTTCGATCAGAACTGTTGGATCCAGTGGACTTTATGTAAATCCTGGAGGGATGTCCTTCTTTGGGGTGAAATTGATAGGGTTTGTATCACATATTGGTGGATTTAGGGATTTTAAGGAAAACTCGGAGTGATGTCCTTCCTTGAGGTGAAATTGATGGGTTTTGTACCAGAACCAGTTGATTTAGAGACTTTCATGGAAATCTTGGCATCAGGCCATGACAGTTTCCAGGTCTGGGAAAGCAAACTGTGGAAATTCCCCAAAAATACCCCCAAAAAAGCCTGAAATTCCCCAAAAAAGCCATCTGAAAGCCTCCCTCCCCCCTGCAGTTCAGCTACGGCGCTGAGGAGCTGGCACCCAACACGGCCAACATCCAGATGACCTTCCTGAGGCTGCTGTCCACCGAGGGCTCCCAGAACGTCACCTACCACTGCCGCAACAGCGTGGCCTACCTGGACGAGGAGTCGGGCAGCCTGAGGAAGGCGCTGCTCATCCAGGGCTCCAACGACGTCGAGATCCGCGCCGAGGGCAACAGCAGGTTCACCTACAGCGTGCTGGAGGACGGCTGCACGGTGCGTGCCGGGAGGGAGAGAGGGGCAAATCGGGGCAAATCCGTAAATCGCGGGGTTCACCACGTAGGGAGGAACCTGGGAGGTCAGAGAGAGTGATCTGGGAGGTGACAGCGTCTTGTCATCGAGTGCCACCAACCCGTGAGGGGACAGCATCTTGTGTCACCAAGTGTCACCACGGCCAGGATTTGGGTAACACCTCCAGCTGGCTGTGGTGCTCCAGGGATGGGGACTCCAAACCCCATTTTCCAGTGTTTTCCCGCTAGAAATACACTGAGAAACGTGACCCTTCTTGGTTTAACAATGAAATGGGGCTCAAACTGAGATTGGGAAGGTTCTAGGAGCTTAATAACTCCATTTTTCCAATGCTAATGATAAATTTGGGGCACAAACTGAGATTAGGAAAATTATGGAGGATTAAATAACTCAATTTTTCCAATGCTAATGATAAATTCGGGCTCAAACTGAGTTCTGGAGGATTAAATAACCCCATTTTCACCCATTTTTTCCTTATAAATACACCAAGAAGTGGAGCCTCTCTATGCCTGATGACAAATGTGGGTTCCAGCTGGGATTTGAAGGGTTTGGTGAGGATGTAACAGGTTAAATGACCCCAATTTTCCCTGTTTTTCCCTCAGAAACACACGGGGAAGTGGGGCAGGACTGTCATCGAGTACCGCTCGCAGAAGACCTCGCGCCTGCCCATCGTGGACATTGCACCTATGGACATTGGGGGACCCGAGCAGGAGTTTGGCGTTGACCTCGGCCCCGTCTGCTTCTTGTAAAAAAAAAAAAGGATTTTTTTGGTGTGGTTGTTTGTTTTTGGTTGTCGTGGTTTTTGTTTGTTTGGTTTGGTTTGGTTTTTGTTTTTTTAAAAAGCCTGGCCCGATTCCTTTAAAAAAGAAAAAAACCACAAGAAACGGGATCCACCCCAAAAAGGAGCTGAGAAGTTCTGCACTGAAAGGGCTCACCCCGAATCAGGGAGCAACCACCTCATCCCAACACCAGAATCAAAGGAAAAACCCATTAATATTTATTTATTCTCTTCCTGGAAGACCTGTTTTTGAGGTCAGGTGGAGGTGGGAATGTCAGTGATCCCTTTTTCCCTGAAAAAAAAATGGGATTTCACCAATCCAGGTATCAAAAATCCCCTCCTCACCCCGAATTTTCCCCTTTCCCCTCAGCAGGAGTGTTCATGTATAATATGAGTTTAAAAACACACAAAAAAATCAAAAAATGGTGCTATTCTTGTAAAACAAGTCTGTATTTTTTAACATCTGTTGGTATAAAATGAAAAAAAAATCTAAAAAAAAAACTTTTGGTCGAAAGTAAAAGTTGAGTTGAGTCTCTTTCTTTTGGGTGTGTTTGCAGTAATTTAAATATTTCCTCCCCATTTCAACCACCATAAAGTTCTTTAGGTTGGGAAAAAATCCTATTGAAGTCCTCATTTTGGGTTAAAACTGCACATTTTTTGGATTGGGATACTTCAAGCTAAGGGGGACGAGGGGGGCGAAATCCCCCAGAAGAGCCAAAAAAAAAAAACAAGGAAAAATTTGAAAGTGAAAAATTTTGAAGTAGAAACTTTTGGAAAAGCAGGAGATTTAATTGTGGAATTCTTGTCCTATAATTAGGATTGGGACAATCTCGGTGTCACCAGGGCAAGGGGCAACTGTCCCCTCCTCCCTACAAATTTTATCCTGTTTTCTACCTGCAAAAACTCAATTTTAGGGCTGTTTTGCAGCACTGGAAGTAGGAGACTCCACTCTTGCTGTGCCACAAAAAATCCCACATGGAAATTCCTCTCCTCACCAGGCTGTTCATTACAAGCAAAAAGCTCAGAAATGGGATTTTTTTAATGATCTTGACAAAAATCAGCCCAGTGACCCCGAAGAGGCCCAAACCTGCTCAGATCTCTCCTGCAAGAGGCCCCAGGCAGCTCCTGGATGAGGAATTCCTGAGTTTCACCCCAATTCTTTTGGGTCAAAACTCCTCTTTTTGCCTCTGTGGATGGCAAAGCTTCTCTTGGAGAAATTATAACAAGAAGATTTTTAAAAACAGCTTTAAAAAAGCCATTTTGGGGTAGAATTTGAGTTTTAAACCCTCCCAGCTTCAAGTGCAGCAGCTGCCAGTTGTGGCCAAGCACCAAAACATTGGCAGGGGAAATTCATTAAGGAGGATTGGGGGATTAAAGAGGATTTTCCACCCAAAAGTGCCCTTTGAGACGCTCTCCTAATGATGGGGGCTCTGCACCAAGGGTTTGGGGTCAAATCTTTCCCCTCCTGGTGCAGCCAAGCAGAAAATTCGGGGGTCCCTCCTGGGGGCTGCCCCCCCAAAAAACCCTCCAGGATCCTTGGAAAAGTGGGATGGGGCTGGGGGCAAAGAGGGGGAAAGGGAATGAGGGGAGGCCCCCAGAAAATCAGGATTAAACCCAGCCAGGAGGGGAAGAAAATGGAGACAAAGCAAAGTTTGGGATTTCTTCCTTTTCCTAAAAAAAAGGGAAAACTCAGTGGGAATTGGTCACCGGGGAAGGAGGTTGGGATTGGGATTCTGGGCACTGGTCCCAGCTGGGGACAGGAACCTGGTCAAGTTTTTTCCCCCCTCATTTTCCCCCCAAAATTCCTGGGAAGGGCTGGGAAAAATGGGATTTTCCAGCCTGGAGAAGGGAAGGCTCCAGGGTGACCTCTCAGGAGAGCCGGGACAGACCTGGGATAAAGGACAGAGGGACAGGACGTGGGGAGGGGCTTCCCACTGGGGTCCGGAGGTTTGGGTGGGACTCGGGGAAGGAATTTCTCCCTGTGAGGGGAGGGAGGCCCCAGGATGGAATTCCCAGAGGATTCCCCATCACTGGGGAGGAGTTTTAGCATCCCCCAACCCATTCTGGGATTCTGCGGAAATCCATCAGCAAAACAGGGATTTTTGGGCAAAAAACACCACAGGAGCAACCCCAGCAGAGCACTGGATTTAGGACAAATCCAGAGCTTTTCTTTAAAAAAAATAAAGAACAGCACATGGAAAGATCCAAATCAGGTTTATTGATTTCAGAAGAATTCAGCCCTACAAATGCTGCAGGGACAGGAATCTCTTGCTGGAAAAGGGAGCAGAGTGTGGATTTTGTGCCACTGTCACCCCAAAATCCAGTAATTTTCCCATTGAGGAAGGATCCCCTCCCATGTAGCTGTGTCTGGCTCCCGAATCCCACGGGAAAGGAGGGCTGAAATTCCAGAAGAAACCTCCCAAAAAGGGGCAAAATGCCAAAGGGCTGCGGGGGCCGGGCTGGCAGCTGGGCTTTGCTCGGGATAGCGGCTGGCAGGAATGTCCAGCTCCCGGCAGGGAGGCCTTGGAATCCCAGCCTCCCACAGAACCCCCTCCAATCCCCGCTGCTTTGGGAAGTGGAGCACAAAAAGCAGCAAATTCCCGGATTTCAAACCCCAGGGAAGAGCCTCTGGATGCCAAAGGGGTCGGAGCCACAGGGGGAAAATGAGGGAGAAATTTATTCCAAAGATTTGGGTTCCTTTGGCTCCTTCCAAGGGTGTAACAGAGGCTCATGCCAGGTGGGAATTCTCTCTTTTTTGGGGTCTTGAGGTGCTGCCACCATTGAGCAGGAAAACAAACTCATTTTCCCTGAAAAAAACTAAACCCATTCACTCTCAAAAATTAAATCAATTCACCCCAAAACACCCTGACGGTGCCAAGCTTCCAGAACAGGTGCAAACCACTGCAAATCTCTGGGATTTCAGCCCTCGGCTCCGGATTCCTCGGCAGGAAGGAAGGGAAGGAGCACCCCCGGCAGGGCGGCAGAGGAGGCGCCGCGTCTGTCCCCGCAGAGCCACTCGCGGTCCCCGCGGTGCCCTCAGGGCGTCCCCCGGGCCGGCGCCGTGGAGTTGGAGCTGCAGTCCAGGTAGTGGAAGGTCTCCAGGGTGCTCTGGGCGCTGTGGCCGATGTAGGAGAGCCTCACCGAGGTCCTGGCAGGGCAAAGGGACAACTCAGAGGTTTGGATTCATCACAGACTCCTCTTTTCCTCAAAAAAAACACCCCAAATTCCGGCGGGTTTTGGTGAAAAGGTGAGGATTGCAGCCTCGGGAAGGAGCTGTGTGCTCCACCCCATATTTACCCACCCTGGGCTGGATTAAAACCTGACCCTGAGGTGAATTTGGGGAAAAATCCAAGCAGGATTTTCTCCATAGGGCCCAAATCCGTGGCTGGAGTTCCCCAGGGATTCAGGAACCACAGAACAGAATCTTTAAGGTGGGAAAAGAGCTCCAGGAGCGGCACCCACCTCATGAGGATCACGATGTTGTGGACCTTCACCTTGGGCAAAGTGCAGAAAAAACTGGAAAAGATCAAGGAAATTGGTCAGCAAGTGAGAAACTTGAGGAATTTGGGATTTTTTTGGCAGCTCCAGCTGGTATTTTTCACTTTGGTGTTAACAAAACCATCTCACAGCACCTTGAGAAAATTCCTGGCAAAGGAATTGAGCAGGAAAAGTGACTTACAATTAATTCCCCAAATTTTAATCAAAGCAGCTCCAACCCTCTCCCTCCCCAGGTATCTCCAAGGAGCAGTAAATCCTTACTACACATAGGACAGGGATCCACCCAGCTCTGCCTTCACGGTGAAATTCACCTGCAACAGAGCGGAAAAAAATCAGATTTCAGTGCAGCTTCATCACCTTCAACCCCATTTCTGAGGGAGTGCACAGAGCAAAAGCAGCTGTGGCCCCTGGGCATTGAAATCACGAGGTGAACTCGCAGAGCTCCCAGTCAGTACCAGTTTGTCCCTCAGGGGCTGGATGCTGGAGACGTTGGTGAGCTGCTGCCTGCCCACCACGGTGTTCATGTACTGCACCTGGCTGCTCAGGCTGCTCACTGCCACCGAGTAGAAGTTGGAATTCCTGATCCTCAGCGTGGCCTGGAGGGAACAAAAACAACCCTGACCTCGCTGGCTCCTTCCCCTGCGGGTTTGTTTTCCCAAATCCATGGAAACTTTACCGTGATGGCCAGGAGGACAGCGGAGTTCTTCCTGTCAAACCACACCTGCACCACTTTGATGCCATCATCGTCTACCAGCACCGAGTGGGGGAACAGGAAGAAAACCCCCAGGCCAGACAGCAGCAGGCAGAGCAGCACTGAGAGCAGCACATAGAGTTTCCTGGGGAAAAAAAAAAAAAAAAAAAAAAAAATTCTTCACCTCATCTGCAAGATTCGGATCCTAAAATACCCCACCCCACGTTTGGTTTCCTTGGAAGAGGCACCCAAGAGCTGCTGTCACATTTTTAATATCAAGATGGCTCAAAATCCTCCCTTTGCACATTTGGGGTTGGGTAATGAGCAACCAAAGCAGCATTTTGGGGTCTTTTTGCAGTTGCTCCCAAAACTCCAGTGAGGGGATGGAAGGTGGAAGTGAGTTCGTGGTACTCATGGTAGAAATATTTAAAATCACACTTTAAAGCCTATATTTTGGGGTGAAAACAGAAACAGCCCCTAAAGCAATAAAAGAACTCCTCCCTTACGTTCTCTGAGGACGAAGCCGTTGGTCGCTGTAGGGGATCAGAGCCACCAACTCGTTCACCTGCTCTGGGAAGCAAATTGGGAATAACACATTAAAAAGTGACTCTTTTTTTGCTGTTTAGAGCTGGATTTTGGGGATTTTAGGCCCCAGAGGAGCAGCCACCTGAGGGGATGCGGCCGGTGCCTTGGCAGGTGGGGCAGGTGATGCTGTCCTGGCCCGTGAACTCCATGTAGGGACTCTTGGCCCCATCCTGCACGGGCTCCTGGCTGACCAACACCTCCTCCTCCTCAGCCTCGGCCTTCCTGCGGCTCGGGGCGGTGCTGGCGGCGGACAGGGAACGCACAGAGCCCATGGTGGCGGTGATGGGGACGGCTGTGTCACCTGGGACAGGCGGCAGGAGCAGCTCTGGGCTGTTGAAGGGGGTTTTGAGCCATTTCTAAGCCACAGTCCCAAAGCCACCACAAAGTGTCCCCATCCACAAGGGGCTTCCTTGGAGAAGGGGACACCTTGATGGGCTCCATTTCCAGCTGCCCAAAACCCAGCGCTGCCCAGGCACCCCCTCCTCCACTGAGAGCAGCATCTCCTCAGGCAGCCCCCGCCCCAAAACACAGCCCCGGGGCTCGGCGCGTCCCCTCAGGAACAGCTCAGAGCCCCTGAGACCCCCCGAGAGGAACAGGCCCCACTGTGGACCCCATCTCAGAGACTCCCTCATCCTCAAGGTCCCCCTCCCTCAGGAACCGCCCTTTGAAGATCCCCTCTCTCAGAGACGCCCTCCCTCAGGAATTTCCCCTTCACAGACTCCCACCCTCGGGACCCCCTCCCTCAGAGCCCCCGTGTCCCGGCGCGTCCCTCACAGACCCCTTCCCTCAGCGCTCTCCGCCAGGGGGCGCCCCTCTCCCGCCGCCGCCGTGGCCCCGCCCCCGTCCCCGCGCGCAGCCGCCGTCGCTATGGCAACTGAGAGAGGTGGGCGTGGGCGGAGACTCATATGACCCCGCCCATATTTATTTTCATCACGTGAGATGGGCGGGGTTACCAATACCACGCCCATCTAGTGGGACAAACGTGACAGTGTAGGGCGGAGTATAGAGAGCCACGCCCCGTCATTTAACCCAAAGCGCACGCGCCAATTGTCAGGGGTGTGGTCAGTGACCACACCCTTCATTTGCATGTGATAGGCGTGGTCAGATTCGCGCACGCGCAGAAGCAAGTCGTGATTCCGGTTGGGCGTGGCAGGGCGGGGCAAGGCAGGGCGTGACGTAACTCGCGCGCGTACGCGCGGCGGGGGGGGGGGGGGGGGGGGGGGGTGTCCCGTCATGAGCGCGCATGCGCGGTGGGGGGGGGAAGCTTGAACCAGTGTGGCGCTCAGGCGCCGCAGTTTGGGGATCGCTGTCCCAGTATGAGCCCCCTCACACTAGTACAGACTCGGGCCGCACCAGTGGGAGAGCCCTGCTCCCAGCACGGAGCGGGCCCACACCGGCACCGAGCGGTCCCGAGCAGTCCGAGTCCCCCTGTCCCGGTCCGGAGCGGTCCCGAGCGGTCCGAGCTCCCCTGTCCCCATCCGGAGCGGTCCCGAGCGGTCCGAGCCCCCTGTCCCGGTCCAGCCCAGCATCACCTCCAGCCCCCCTCAATTTCTGGGGAAACGCCCCCAGGCCATTCCCTCCCACCTTTCCCCCAGCCCCGACAGCTCCCGGGTCCGTTTTCCTTCAATAAATTCCCTCCCGTGGGACTTTCCCCCAGCACACCCCAGAGAAAAACGATGGGAAAAGAAACCCCTCCCAATTATCCAAACTACCAAAATAAATTTAATGGCAAAATTAAAATATTTTGCGAGCTCCAGAGGCACCTCCTGCCCGACCGCGGGAGACGTATCCCATGGAAATTTTATGGATCATTTATTCTCTCCTTCCCAGGAGCGAAATTTCAGGCGGGGGGGAAGAATTCCCTGCTCTCCTTCCTTCCCGCACCGTCCCGGGGGCTGCGGCATGAAGAAGGGCTGGGAAAGGAGAAGGAAGAGGGATTGGGAAAGCAGAAATCCCTGCCAGTCCCTTGGGACGAGCTCGACCCCGCAGAGAATCCCCAGAGCAGGGAAAGAAGCGAAAATTCCCCCCGCAGCCTCCCCTCGCCTCCTGTCGCGTCCTGGGTTAGATCCTGGGTTTTTTAGCAGATTTTTTCTGCCCCCAAACCCAGCGGGAATGGGTGGAAGGGGGAAAAGCCCCTTTTCCAGCCAGCAGGCGGGATTGTGGAAGCGCTTCCCGGGAAATCTCCGCTCTCCCGGGATGGGGCGAGCCCGGACCCAGCCCCGGGATGACGGATCACTGCTCCAAGGACCGGGAAATACCGGGCTGGGGCTTTCCCCCTGCTTTCCATGTGTCCTTCAGGGATTTCTGAGCCCTGAAACGGGATCGTGGAATCGCAGGATTTTTTGGGAGGGATCTTGGAGCTCATCCAGCCCCGTTTGTCCCACAGGTGCCGCCCTCCCAGGGGCTCCAAGCCCCGTGCAGGGACAATTGCGGGCGTGGCAATGACGGTCCCGAAGGTCCCTTCCGAGCCCAAACCATTCCATGAAGATCGGGAGATCCCACTTCCTGCCACTCCACATCCCCGGGCCATCCTCCTCCTCCTCTCCCAGCCCCGCCGATCCCTTTTTCCAGGCTGGAGCAGCACAAAAACCGCGGCTGCCGCTCACAGCTCTTGGGATTTACAAGAAGGAATGAAATTCCGTGCAGGAATTAAATCCTCCCGAATTCTGCCCGTGCCGGCTGTCCCGGGGATGCCGAGCAGAGCCGGGATTTGGCCCCAAACCCTTCGTGCCGGGTGAATTGAGGGCAGAAAAGCAGCAGGGAATCAGGAGAGAGGGAGGGAATTCAAACCCTCCTCGGCCACAAACTTTCCCCAGAGCTCGGGGGACACAAATTCCCGATGGGAAAAATGTAAAAATTTGTATGGAAAACGCGTCTCGCTGGCATGGCCGTGCCAGTGGGGAAAAGCCTTGGAAGATTTTGGGACATTTTTTTGGCATGAAAAGATAACCCCAAAAGCCGGGATGGGAATGAGCAGCTTCCACCATTCTCCCGAAATCCTTCCGCGCCACGAAATTGCCTCTGATGAGCTCCCATTTCTTCCCAGACGTTGTTTTCCCCTCCTCGGCCTCATTAAATCAATTTAAAGGCGATTTCGAAGCGTTTTCCCCACGCAAACCGCGGCGGCTGAACCCGGTGCCCGCGGCTGCGGGGGCTCTGCTGCGCCGGGGGCTCGTTTGCTCCCGGGATTTTGGGTTTAGGGGACACCCGATAAACCCTGGAGCGGCAGCAGCAGGGGTTCTCTGGGAGCTCTCTCGCTGCTTTATTAGGTGCTGCAGGTGGCTGCACCCGGGTGGGGATTTGAGGAAGGAAATTGGGAAATTGCCGAATATCCCGATTTTTTAGATTGCAGAGTGCCCAATCCTGGGTTGGGGTGGGCTGAGCTGGCTCTGCCCAAAATCCAACATTCCAAGCCACCAATAAGAGGATTTTGGATGGCCTAGGTCGGTTCTCGATCTATCCCAAATACTCTCAGATCCTTCAGGAGCAGCCAAATCCAGGTGTCCTGCGGGTCCCCAGGCCGGGTTCACCCTCGGGCTCTGAGGGGACAGCAGGAGCAGCCGGAGCCTGCAAAGAGCCGGGAGTGCTGGGGGTGGCACTCCGGTACCGGCGGCATTCATTCTGTCCCGGTGCAGCACCGGGCACTCACTGGGAGCTGGATCGGCTGCCCGAGCCCACCGGGCTTTCGGGAGGGGTGGCAGCCCCCGGAGCGCCGGGCGCTGGCGCCCCAAGAGTGCCCTGCCCTTCGGGGCGCTCCCGGGTGGGGGAGAGAGGTCGCGTGGGCAGCGGGGCTGGGTGGGCACCGGGTGGTCAGCGGGAATCCGGGTGGGCACCGGGTGGTCAGCGGGGTCCGGAACCCTCCGGGGAAGCCCCCGCGCTACCGGGGCCACGTGAAATTCTCGCCACGCCCCCTTCGCCGTGACCGCCCCCATCCCTGCCCTTATATGGCCCGTGTGGGCGGGGCCAAGGCGGTGCTGCGCAGGCAGGGGCGGGGCCGGGGGCGCCGGTTCCCCGCAAAAGGCGGCAGCGGGCGGGCTGGGGGCGGCAGCGGGGCCGGGGTTCAGGTACCGGTACCGGGCAGGGGGCACCGGGGCCGAGGTACCGGGCAGGGGGTTCAACAGGGACGGCGGGGCCGGGGCTCAGTTACCGGTACGGGACAGGGGACACCGGGGCTGGGGCTCAGGTACCGGTACCGGGGACCAGGTACTGGGCAAGGGACAGCGGAGGTACCGGGGACACCGAGGCAGGGGCTCAGGTGCTGGGCAGGGGACAGGGGGACACCGGGGCTCAGGTCCCGGACAGGGGACACCGGGGCCGGCCAAGCCCAGCCGTTCTCCGCGCCCGCCGCCCCGGCCGTGCCACCGGCGCTCCCCGGGACACGGGGGCGACCGCTGCGGGCGAACCGGGGGTGCGGGAGCGGTGCGGGGGCCCCGGGGGTGGCGGGATGGTTCCCAGCTCCCGGGCTGTCCCCGGTGGCAGCAGCGGCACGGGCCGGGCGCTGAGGCTCCCCGGTGCTTCCTGGTTTGCCGTTCCCGTGCTGCTTTGGGGGTCCCGTGTGTGTCTGACCCCCCCCCCCCTTCCCGGTGCCCTGGGAGGTGTCGGGGGTCCCCTGTGCCCCCCCCCCCACCCCGTGACTCCCTAAACTGGGAGCTTTGGGGCTTTCCCTGCCAAAATTCGGATCCCCTTGGGGTTGTGGTGTCCCCATCCCGTTTTGGGGGGCTCAGCCCCGAGCACCCCCAGTAATCCGGGAGTTCTGGGCTGTTCCGGGGCGTCGCCACATCCCGGAAAGGCACCATTGTCCTCCCCCCTCTGGGGCGCCCCCTTTTTGGGGGGCCTTCGAAACCGGGAAATTCCGGGGTGCCGTGGGGTGTTCGTGTGAATTCAGGGCTTCCTGTAAGGTGATTTTGGGGTTCCTGGCTGCCGTGGGGGTGTCAATGTGAATTTAGGGCTTCCTGTAAGGCGATTTTAGCGTTTCCTGTAAGGCTGATTTTGGGGTTTTTGGCTGCTCTCATGATTAAGCACCCCATTTAAACCCACGTTCAAAGTCCCAGTTCGGGATTTTTGGGGGGGGGGGGGGTTGGGGGGAAGCTGAGCCCCCCGACACGGCATTAATCACCTTACTTCTTGATTCCCCAGCGCCTTCCCATATTTCGGAGGATCCCGAGCCGTGCCAGCCCCAGGAAAATCAAGGTACGGGGGGATTTTTATGCACCAGGAATTGAGGGATCCTCTCTGGGCATCCCAAAAGAGTTTTTGGGGCGGTTTGGGGTCGGCAGAGGCGGCTGAGCCGCTCCTTCCTCTCCTCTTCAAGGCTGGAGCTTTGAGAAAAGTTGGGTGTTTTTTCTCGGAAAGAGGTTTTCGGGAGAAGCGACGTTTTTGCGGCGTCTCCTCCTCCTCCCCCCGAGCCGCCCGTGACTCATCTTCCTCCGGCCGGGGAAGGAGCCGCGGCTGCGGCGGGACACGAAAATCCCGGGAAATTGCAGTTTAAATTGCGGTCAAACCCGGGAAAAATCCCTGGAAACCGCGGGGAGCAAAAATCCAGAGAGGTGATGGGGAAAGCAAGGTGTGAGTGGAGCGAAAATCCCGGGAAATTGGGGTTTAAACCCAGGGAAGAGGGAGGAAAAATCCAGGGAAGTGATGGGGAAATCAAGGGGGACAGGAATCCCAGGACATTAAGATTAAATCCAGGGAAATCGAGCAGTAAGGGGAGAAAAATCCAGGGAAATTAAGATTAAACCCGAGGATGAATGGAGAGAAATCCAGGGAAATATGGGGAAACCAAGGGGAGCAAAAATGGTGTAAATGAAGTTTTAAAAAGCCCCGATGTTGGGCTGGACCTGGTGGAAATGGGGTGAAATAAAGGGGAAAAATTTCCAGGGTGAGATTTGGTTCCCTCTGGAGTCCTGGAGCAAGGAAAATCTGGGATATGATGATGCAGATGATGATGAGGGTGATAGGAGATGTCTGCCCCAGATCTCCAGGGTGTGACCAGATCAGGACTGAGATGTCCTAGCAATAACAAAAATCCCAAAAATCAGATTTTTCCCAGGTAAAAACACGCCTGGGATCATGGCTGAGGTTTGTTTCCCTGAATCCCGCTGTGTTTAGGGAGGAATAAATGGAAAATCCAGGTGTTTTTTCCCCATTTAATGGCTAATCCTGCTCCAGAGAATAATTTTTAACTTCTTGTGGCTGAGCCAAAGCAGAGCCAGCCTGGCCTGAGCTCCCTGAGGGGAAATTCTGGAATTGTCAGGGATTGAGAGAGGGAAAATCCCACTTGGAGGTGGGCTGGGATGCAAATAGAAGCCTGAAAAGGAGAGGAATGGGAATGGAAATGGTTCTGGGAATTAAAAAGAACATAAATAAATTCAGGGAGATGATGGTGAAAGTGAGGGGTGAGAGGAGCAAAGAATCCAGGGAAAATTTGAGGAAAGCAAGGGGAGCAAAATCCAGGGAAATTAGGATTAAACTGAGGTGTGAGTGGAACAAAAACGTGCCAGGGGTGGCACTGCCAGGATGTCCCCAGTGCCACCCCCTCATTTTCAGCCTCTGCTGACTCAGCTCCTCCTTGGGCCCATTTCTCTTATCTCGGCCCTTATCAGGTCAACCCTCGCCCTTTTTCCCCGCTAATAAACGGAAAAGGGTGGAAAACAACACCTGGATTTTTATCCGGGCGCCCGAAGGCGTTTCCTCTTTCCCAGGAACCCCAGGAGCTGCTTCGGGCTCTCCTGGGCAGGGATTCTCCTGGCCTGGAGCCGTTCCTGATCCTGTTCCTGCTTCCCCCTGGGTGGAAAAGGGCATTTCTGGCACACGAAGCCTCCCTCGTTTTTCTCTGGAAAAGTTGGAGCCGTTTCCTGAGGGTTCTCCCACCTTCTCCGTGCCCCAGGCGTGGCTGCTGCTCCAATTTCCCAATTCCAGGCAGCAACAGCTCTGGCTGCTGCATCATCCCCTCCTCCTCCTCCTCCTCCCTCCTTGGGCAGGTCGAGGTTCTGGGGAATGAGAATTCCCTTTTCCAGCGGGCACATCCTAGGGAAGGGACAGACAGGGATCTGGGCTCTTTGCTGCCCCAGGGAGCTCCCTAAAATCCGTTCCTCCCCCCAAATATCCCTCCCATCCCCATAAATCCCCAGCTCCAGCTTTTAACTCCAGATTTTAAATTCCCTGCTCCAAAAATCAGCAAAATTCCAGCAAAATTCTGACAAGGCCCAGCTCTATTTTTAGGACGTGTCTCCTGGCCTTGGGCTCACCTGGGAGGGGACAGCAAATCCCAGATTTCCTGGGAATTGCCTGTGTGGCTCCACACCTCGCCAGGGCTGTTTCCAGCACAAAAGAGGATTTTACTCCTCAGTATGGGGCTGGTGCTGCCCTTCCACCTCTGCTTTGGGAATTTTTCCATAGGGAGAGCCCTTCCCAGCGCAGTTTTTCTGGAATTATGGGGTCTTTTCCCATTTCCTCCTGAGGGAGTCTTGGGCTCTACAATCCCTTCCTGAGGGACTGGGACCCTCTAAGAATTCCATAGGGAAAACCTGGATTTGTGTCCTGCTGCTGCCCAGGGTGGCCCTGGGGACACTGCTTGGGACAGGGCACAAAAATTGGGATTTTGGGGCTGTTTCATTCTTGGAAAGGCCCTGACCCCATGTGGAATCCCAAGGCCATGGAATCCAGACTCTTCCTTGGAATCCTGGAAAATCCCAAATTGGGATCATCCCCTCCAACCCCTGGCCCTACACTGGACACAAAAATCCCAAATATCCACGAGCATTCTGCAAAAACTCCTCGGGCTGCAGCAGCCTCAGGGCCCTGTCCATTCCCTGGGAAGCTTTTCCACCCTCTGGATGAGGAATTTTCCTTAAAATGCACCCTAAACCTTCCCAGGGATCCTGTCCCAGCAGCTTCAGATAATCCTCGCTCCAATCCCGGGAATTAAGGTTGAAATTCCCCAAATTCCAGCTCCTCTCCCCAGTCCCTGTTTTCAGGGCAGATTTCAGGAGCATTGTGCTGGAATTTTGCTGGAATTTTCCTCCCTCTGGAGCAAAAAACAAGCCCCAAGGGAGGCTGGAAATGGTAAAAAAAATAAAAATCCGTGTTGAAAATTCCTGTGAATTGTGTTTTCCCGGGGTGGCTTTCTCTCTCCGGAGGGTGACAGAGCAAAAACCTGTTTGGGAATATTTCGAAATCCAGGGAGAAGCTCCGGAGGAGTTCTGGAATTTCCCACAAGCAGGGGCAGCTTCTGCCTGTCAGCCTTCCCCGGATTTTGTCTGGGATACAAGAGGAAGGAATTGGACAGCCTGGAATTAGGGATTAGGAAATAAAGGAGCTAGGGGAAGGATTTGGGGCAGGAGGAGGAAATCCAGGAAGGGTTCAGGAGACACCAGGGAAGACTCTGTGGGAAAAATTCCCATTCCTTGATTTTTTTTTAAATTTTTCCTTGGAAAGGGGGGAAGGCTTCTCCATGGAATGACCACAGTGGTGCTGGAGGTATCTTTTTTTGGGGTAAAATCCCAGGAAAAGCTGGGCTCAGTTGGATTTTCCCATTTAGAAGGAGCAGTGGGATGTGTTTGGAGCCCAGGGAATGGCAGTCCAAGGGGCTAACCTGGAATATTCCCAATTTTTTATGGGAGAAAACCAGAGAGAAAACCAGGATCTGTGGGTGCCAAATTCCTCACCCCGGAGTTCCCTCCTGTGCCAGGGCTGGGAGCTCTGGAGTTGCCAGGCTCGTTTTTCCCAGCTGGAATTCCCAGGGGCGTTGGATCCGTCCCTGCTCTTTGCTCCGATTCCGTTGGGAAACTTTCACCCCTTCCCTCTCCTGGCTTTCCATGGATTTTTATTCATCTGGAATGTCCCAGTGCAGCGGCTCCTGTGGGGTTTTGGGAATTCTTTGTCTAGGGATCCTCCAGCTCAGCCCCAACCCCAAAGCCCAGCTGGGAAAATCCAAATGAAAACAAAATTCCAAAGGAATTAAAGGAATGAAGGTGAAAATCCAGGCTTTGGTTGGGAATGGTGGCAGAGGAGAGCTGGGAATGCTGTCCGAGGAAATTCCCCAAATCCAGATCTTGGCCCAGAATCCCCCTCAGGAATCCCTGGAAAACAGCCCCAAAGCAGAGGGAATTATTTAATTGGGAGTTTAATGGGATTTAAGTGATTTAAAGGTGCAGCTGGAATTTGGGAATTGGGAGGGTTTGGAATGGGAAAAAAGCACTTTTTTCCTCTCCTTTTTTTAAAGGAAAACATTCCAGAGGCACCGGGAATTTTTAATGAGCCTTGGGGTTGTTAAGTGAGCCTCTCCCAACCCCAGAGCTTTCCCAGCATTCCAGAATCCCAAAAATCTATTGGAATTTTTTTGGGTGGTTTTAATGCCCAGAGCCAATGGGAATAAAAATTCCTTACCCGAATCAGGGGGAATGCAAGGAAAACTCCTAGATTTTAGGGATAATTTTACACTGAGCCCCTGACTTTGCCCCAGATGGGGTGGAATTAATAGAAAATTGGTGACGAATTCCATTTTTTCCGCTCGCAGCCATGGACCTGGGCGCCTGCAGCACCTCGGTGGCCGACGCCGCCGGGGAGTGCGAGCGCGGCGTGCCCAGGGTCTGCGGGGTCTGCGGGGACAGAGCCACCGGCTTCCACTTCAACGCCATGACCTGCGAGGGCTGCAAGGGCTTCTTCAGGTGGGCCCGGGCCTCTGGGACTGCCCCATCCCAAAAAAACCCAGGAATCCCAAGGGGAAACCAATGGGGTGCTGGAATTCCCGGTGGTGCCGCGTTCCCATGGTGTAAAGGGGGGAAATTGTTTATTTCTTTTGTGGGATGGGGTTTTTCCCTGTTTGTCCAGGGTTTTTCATGGATCTGGGAACTTTGCACCCCCCCATCCCAAAAAACTCTGGGAGTCCCAATGGGAAACCAACAGGGTGCTGAAATAGGCCTGGAATTCCCGGTGGTGCTGCATTCCCATGGTGTAAAAGGAGGGAAAATCATTGATTTCTTTTGTGGGATGGGTTTTGCGCCATTTTTCCAGGGTTTTTCATGGATCTGGGAGATTTGCAGTGCTTCAGGAGAAGGGGGGAGTGTGGGAAAACTCCCCTGGGGTTACAAATTGGGATTTACTCCCAGCCCTAAAATCTCAAAAACTTCTGGGACTGGGGAATGAGGAAGGGCAGGGGATGCCCTGGAGCAGCTCTTTGCAAAATCCAGCATTTCCAGGGAATTCTACTGTCCCCCTTGGGAATTCTGGGTCACCCTGGGAGTTCTGCCCCCATCCCCACTCCCTGCTGAAGCCCTCCCCAGCACCAATCCCTCATTCCAGGCCAGGAATGAGGCCTGGAATTCTCTATTTTTAGCCCCTGGGATCCCAAGTCTGCCTGGGAATGGGTGGCTCAGGAAGGTTTCCATGGAATTCCAGCCCAGCCTGGCTCCGGTATCACCCTGGGAGCCTCTGGAGCCACCCAAGCTGCAATTTTCATTCCAAACCTGGAATTTTGGCCTGCCCTGAGCCCTGGGAATATTTTTCCCTGCTCCAAGGCCTCGTTGTTTGTGCATTCCCGGCCTTTCCTCGGGGTTTTGTGGAAAAAAAAAATAAGCTTCTTGTGCACCAAAATCTGGAATTTTGGGGTGTCCAGGGCTGAATTCCAAGTGCTGGGATTGTGTTTCCCCACTTGGAGCAGCAAAATTCCAAAGGTTTTGGAGGAATGGGGGAAAACAGGGCCCTGCCATCCATTTTTCTGGGATGAATTCCTGAAAATCCCAAATTCCTGTCAGGAAAGGGCAGAGTGCAGCCACTTTGTTTACCTCTCCCTTTCTAAATGCAGCTTTTAATTCCTGGGGCTGCAGGCGAGGGAATCTTGAAGATTTTTACCCAGATTTGATTCTTTTACCCATTTTAAAATATTTTACTTTATATTTTACTAAAAATTTTATTTTGTTACCCATATGTGATATTTTAGCCCATATTTGACATATTTTACCCCTATTTGATTTTTTTTTTTACCCAGTTTTGATATTTTTGACCCATTTTTTATCTGAGTATTGGCCTTGGGCACTTGTAGGGATTGGGCAGCCACAGCTTTTCTGGGAATTCTATTCCAGGGCCTCACAGGGAGGAATTTCTTCCCAATATCCCATCTACCACCTTTTTCCTGGGAAACTCTGGCTCTGACCCTTTGGGCTGGGAAGATTCTGATCATTTTTCCTTGGAAGTTTCTGCCCTTGACCCTTTATCCTTGGGGTATTTTGGCTCCGACCCTTTACCCCAGGAAGATTCTGGCTCTGACCTTTTGTCCTGGAAGGTTCTGACCCTTTGTCCTTGGAAATTCTGGCTCTGGCCGTTATTCCTTGGAAGGTTTTGGCTCTGCCCTGTTGGCTGGCAGGCTCTGACCCTTTTCCCTGGGTTATTTTGGCTCTGACCCTTTGTCCCGGTGGCTCCACGTTCCCATTCCGCTGTGGTTTCCCTGCAGCTCAGGGTTGTCATTTTCAGGCTCCTTTCTCTGTGTCCTGCAGCGAGAATTCCTCTCCCTGCACACCCAAAATGTGCTCAGGCCAGTTCTGCCAGCAAAGCCGGGCTTAGGGCGGCTGGGTTTAACCACACGGCCCCAGCTCGGGTTTATTTTGCTGCCGGGGGGGGTTTCTCTGCAATCCTGCCATCCTTCCACCCTCCTGGCCTTAAAAATCCCTGTTTAAACCCAAAGCCTTCTTAAACGTACATGCTGGACTGGGCTTAGAGCAGCCTGGTTTAGTGGAAGGGGATCAAGCTGGGTTTAAGGTCATTTCCCCCAAACCATTTTGGGATAAACCCTTGGGTGTTTCCCTGGGGGGAATTTTCCTTTCCCAGCAGTGCCTGCAGCTCCCAACCCAGCTGATGTCTGGAGCACCAGCCAAACCAGCAGGAATGGAGCCTAAAAAGGGTTTTTGTCCCTTTTGCAGGAGGAGCATGAAGAGGAAGGCCATGTTCACCTGTCCCTTCAGCGGGGAGTGCCACATCACCAAGGACAACCGGCGGCACTGCCAGGCCTGCCGGCTGAAACGCTGCCTGGACATCGGCATGATGAAGGAGTGTGAGTGTGCAAGGGCTGTGAGTGAGTGTGCAAGCACTGTGAGTGTGCGAGGGCTGTGAATGTGAGTGTCCAGCCCAGGGAATGCTCATGGGGCCCTGGCTGTGCCTCTGCCACCTCCCTGGTGCCACAGGGAACCTCCCAGGGATGCAAAGGGCAGAGGAAGCAGCAGGTAATGATTGAGAGGAGCTGGTTTAATGATTCCTTCCCATCCCAGAGTTGTGTTCTCATGGATTCTCCTGGGGTTTTCTTTGAGGAAAATCAGCTCCATGGCTCCCAATGGCTCTGAAAATTCTCTTTTCCAGTGTGTTCCATGCTCCACAGGGAGAGCTGGATGAGCTTTCCCAAACCCCATGGAGCTGGGTTGGGTTTTCCTCTTCTCCCTCTGAGATTTTTTTTCCTGACCCTTTTTTCCATGTGGGATAAAGCAGGGACTTAAGTCAACAGCAGAGGGAATAAAAGCAGTTTTTAAGCCCAGTCCAAACACACAAATGTGGCCCAAATGTTTGTTTTCTCCGGGTGTATTTAGAGATAAGTGGCTTTTAAAATTAAAACATGTTTGAGGTGCTGGGGAGGAGCTGGGTGCTCCTGGAGAGCTCCAACCAAACATTTTCTGTTGGGAGATTGTGGCCAGGGTGTCCATGGAGCTGGAAATTCGGGCTATGGAAGTAGGGCCCTTTCTCTGATGTGCTAAACAGCCTGATGTCACCCCAGGGCCTCCAGAAAATCAGCATTTGGAGTGTTTGTGAGGGCAAAAATGCTTACATTTTCAATGACCCTGATGGGAATCCCTGGATTTTATTCTTTGGGATTGGCAGGTTGATGAGGGAGGAAAAGGCCGCACCCCACCCTGTCTGTCCCCAAATTCTGGGGAGCTGTCCCTGTTTTTTGGGAGCCTCTAATGAGGGAAGTGCTTTAATTTGTACCAGCAGCCAATTAATTACCCAGGAAGGGCTGGCAAGTTGCTGGGCAGCAATTCCAGGGGGTTTTCTCCAGGTTTTCTCCACGTTTTCCCCACAGGAGTTAACGTGTAAACAGCCCCGTTAGCAAATCCTGCCTGCATTAACCAAAACTGACCCAGACAGGCTAAAAATAGCTAAAAATGGACTTTGCTGCTGGAAAAATGAGGGAGGACGAAGGGTTGGAGTTATTTTTAGGTGGAAGAAGGGAATCAGGAAGGTTTTGAGGCTTTGTTTTCCACAGAGTGTTGGGATTCAGGGCTGGGAATGTGGGGTAGGGAGGAAGAGAAGCAGGGCAGAGCCTTGAGCTGGGGATAATTTGGGGTCTTCCACACCTCTGAAATTTGGGTTTTGTCCCAGTTTGGGGCAGGAGGAGCTGGGTCTGGCCAGCTGAGGGGTTTGGTGACCCCAATTCTCCCAGCCCTGTGCCAGGCCCAGGTCACCACGTGGCGTTTCCAGGCCCCAGCTTGGGCAAATATTTGTGGTTTTCTGCCTGTCTGGGGACAAGAAGGGCAGAGAAAACCCCTCCAGGCCTTGGGATTGGGGAATTCTTAGCCAGGGCCTGTCTCCTCCTCACAGGATGGCCTGGGAAATCCGGCTTTTCCCTCTTTCTAGGTGGCCAGAAAATGTGGAATTACCCCTTCCCTGCCTTCTTCCAGCTGCCTGCAGCTGAGGGAGGGGTGTCTGTCCCTCAGGGGTGTCAGGGCTTCCTTGGATCCTTCTCTAATAATCGCTAAAAATAGGATTTTTTAACAGCTCCTGCTCTCTGTGCAGCACCAGGGTGGGTGACCCTGAGCAGGCCCCTGTGGATCTGATGCTTTTTGTAATAAAAACTGGCAAGGGGAAATGGCAAAATCCTGATTTTCCTCCCTGATGGTAGAGGTGGGAGTGACCTTTCAGCCCCTCCTGAGGTGTCCCAGGCCCCTGTGAGGTTGTGCAAGGCTGGGGAATGGAAAATGGAGAATGGAAAATCGCCCTGGGCCAAAGGAGCCAGCGAGGCCGAGGCCTCCTTGCCTTGAGCTCCTCCTGCTGACCTCTCGCCCCAAATTCCACCTTGGCCCTCCCAGCACGGGGTCCCTGCACCAGAAACTTCAGAAACAGCCCCTGAGGTGTCCAGTCCCTGCAGAAAGGGCTGAGGAAAAGGAACTCCTTTTTCCTTTCCTCCTCCTCAAAACAGCGCTTTGAGGGGGCTCTGCTGTGACCCCAGAGATTTCTGCAGCTCCCCGCTGCCTTTGTCACTCTCAGCCCCTCTGAGGCTGCTCAGGGCTTGGAGTGATTGATAAAAAAGTGAAGATTTGAGCCCAAATTGCCCTCAGCTGCTCCTTTTTCCTGAGCAAACAGGCCCAGCCTTGCGTGGAGCCCAACCTTTGGCCGCTGCCGAGCGCCGCCACCCCAATAAAAGCCATAAATCCCCAGCCCTGAGTGCCTTGACCTTAAAAATCAGATTAAATCTGCCCTGAAGCAGCGCTGGACACCCCTGGTGGCAGCTGGGAGCCGAGGGTTTGGGGATTTGAGAGGGCTGAGCAAACAGGGAGGGAGCAGAACGGGCACGGGGCACGGCTGGCATGGCCTCGGTGCCCCCAGAGCCTCCCCTGAAAGCACCAAAAGCCTCCTGGGCACAGGAGGAAACGGGGCCAAGCTGTTGTAGGGGCACAAAGGGATTTTCCAGGTGGCAAAAGCAATTTTCCAGGGGCTGGGTGTGGCATCCAGGGGTCATTCTAATCCCTGGTTCCACCCCTTTTCCTCTCCCAGTCATCCTTACAGACGAGGAGGTGCAGAGGAAGAGGGAGATGATCCTGAAGAGGAAGGAAGAGGAAGCCCTGAGGGAAAGCCTCAAACCCAAACTCTCAGAGGAGCAACAGAAAGTCATCGACATCCTGCTTGAGGCCCATCGCAAAACCTACGACCCCACCTATGCTGACTTCACCAAATTTCGGGTACTGACCCCAAAAGATCTCTTTCATCCCTCAAATTCCCCCTGCAAAATCCACAGACCCCTCTGCCAGCTCCATTCCTCAAGGAGTTTTCTCTGTTTTCTCCCCCAGCCCCCTGTGAGGAGCCAACCCAGCAGCAGAGGGGCCACAAAATCCTCGTCCCTGCTCACCCAGGACCTGTCCTCAGAGGATTCCTCAGATCTCTTCAGCTCCGAGGCCTTCAGCACATTCCCAGGTGTGCCCCAGCTCCTCCTGGCCCCAAACTGGGATTGGCAGCCAGGGAGGGACCCCAGAGCCTGCCTTGGGCTGGAGGTGACACCTCAAACCGCCCCAAATTCCAGGGGAGGGGATGGGCTGTGCCAGAGCCCAAATTAACCCCAGCACAACGGTCTGCCATGCTCCTCCTCTTCCTCATCCCACATTCCCCGACTGGGATCCCAAACTAGCCCTGAATCCTGTGGAGAACCTGGCCTCAAAAGCCCCCAGATTCCCTCCCCTCACCCCTCCAGGGCTCAGAGGGGCAGAAAGGCAGCTCCTCCACCCAGATTTGGGATTCCAGAGCCTCTGTTCAGCTCTGGGGGGCTCGCTGGGGTGCTCAGAGCGTTTCCAGAGCCTCTGCTCAGCTCGGGGGGGCTCGCTGGGGTGCTCACCGCTTTTCCCCCCGCAGACCCCGCGGAGCCGCCGCCGTTCCCCAGCCTGGCGCTGCAGGAGGAGCAGGACGAGAGCTCCTCGGTGAACCTGGAGTTCTCCCAGCTCTCCATGCTCCCACACCTGGCTGACCTGGTCAGCTACAGCATCCAGAAGGTGATCGGCTTTGCCAAGATGATCCCGGGATTCAGGTGAGGCTGAAGATCCCAAATCTGGTATTTCCTGCCCCTGGGAATCCCGTGCTGCCCCTCCCAGCCATTCCTCCACCCTGTTCCCTTCCCAGCTCTGCTCTATGTCTCTCCCCTTCCCTGGGGTTCTCCCCTTCTTCCAGTACCCTGGAAAACACACACAGATTCCACCCAGAGCTCCTGCAGCACCCGAGGGGCCCAGGAGGGGCCTCAGGCTCTGTTCATTCCAAGATTTGGGACTAAAATGCACCTTAAATAACCCCTGGAATGGGAATTCCTGGGAAGGGGCCTCAGGTTCTGTTCATTCCAAGATTTGAGGCAAAAATGCACCTGAAAAAAACCCTGGAATGGGAATTCCTGAGAAGGCACCTCAGGCTCTCTTCATTCCATGATTTGGGACCAAAATGCACATGAAAAAAACCTTGGAATGGGAATTCCTGGGGAGAGAGCCTCAGCTGAGCACCCTGGGGATGGCAGCTCCTTCTGGCCCTGTCCTGTGTCCCCTGAGCGCCCCGCTCCTCACCCAGAGGGCAAATCCTCCTGCAGGGATCTGTCTGTGGAGGACCAGATCGTGCTGCTCAAGTGCAGCGCCATGGAGGTGATCATGCTGCGCTCCAACGAGTCCTTCACCCTCGAGGACATGTCCTGGACCTGCGGCAGCAGCGACTTCAAGTACAGGGTCAGCGACGTCACCCAGGGTAAGGGAGCCCCAGCCCCAAATCCTGAAATTCCCTGACTTTCCCCCTGCTGGGCCTTCTCTGCACCTGGCTGAGAACGGGGGTGGGTCCTGCCCCAAATCCTGGGGGTTTGGGAGGTGACAAGTGGTGCTTCAAGGTCTGCAGTGGCACCTCAGGGTCTCCAGTCCCACCTCCTCAATGGCTCCAGTGCCACCCCAATGTGTTGGAAAAAATCCCAGTCCAAAGGGAAAGATCCCCTTCCAGAGGAAAATGAGCCTTTTCCAGAGCCCCCCTGAGGCCCCATTCTCTCCACAGCCGGGCACAGCATGGCCTTGCTGGAGCCACTGGTGAAGTTCCAGGTGGGGCTGAAGAAGCTGAACCTGCACGAGGAGGAGCATGTGCTGCTCATGGCCATCTGCATCCTGTCCCCAGGTAGGGGCAGACCCATTCCAAATCCGAAAAACCCACAAAAGGGAGGGGAAAAACCCATCAGTACGGCTGACCCTAAAAAGGGATGAAAGGAAGGGAAAACCCCCAGACCATAAAAAGGGACAAAAGGGAAGGGAATTATCCCAAACCCTAAAAAGGGGTGAAAGGGAGGGATCCCCCCAAACCATAAAAAGCCCCAAAAGGCAGGGAAACCCCCCAGAGCCCTGTCGCCCCCCAGCAGCGGGGCCTGCCCTGAGCGCTGCCCGTCCCGCAGACCGGCCGGGCGTGCGGGAGCCGCTGCGGGTGGAGGCGCTGCAGGAGCGGCTCTCGGAGGTGCTGCAGAGCTACATCCGCGCCCGGCACGCCGCGCCCGGCGGCCGCCTGCTCTACGCCAAGATGATCCAGAAGCTGGCGGACCTGCGCAGCCTCAACGAGGAGCACTCGCGGCAGTACCGCTGTCTGTCCTTCCAGCCCGAGCACAGCATGCAGCTCACGCCGCTGCTGCTCGAGGTCTTCGGCAACGAGATCTCCTGAGCGCCCGCACGGCAGGAGCGGCCCCGCAGCCCTGCGGGACGGGGAACCGGCGCTGGGTGTGCGGGAGGAGCTGAGCCCGGGCAGGGGTCGGCGTCTGGGGTCGCGGCTCCAGGAGCAGCTTCCCCGCATCTCCGCGGGTGGTTTGGGGCCGGGCTGCCCCGAATCTCTTCCTTTTGCGAATGTACGGAAGGGCAAGTGCCGGGAGATGAACTGGGATGAGCCAGAGGCAGCCGAGAAAGCCCCGAGGGGGGAAATGTCCTCGACCCTCAAAGGGAAGAGCAGGACGAGCTTTGTTTGCACTCCCTGGGAATGGGGAAGCAGGGGCATCTCCAGGAGACAGCCCCACTTTGGAGCGGGACCCCTCTGCGGGATGGGGTGATGACTGCTGGGATGGGACAGGACCCCTGGGATGAGGCAGGGACCCCAATTCCAGCTTGGCCTCCTTCCCCTGCCATGTTCTGGAGGCGGCTCCAGGCCCTTGTACCCACCCGAAACAAGGGGGCTTTGGGAGCTGGGGGGCTCCAGAGCCCTGGGAAGAGCCATGACAGCGCCCCGGGGCCACGAGCAACGGTAAGAGGGTCCCCGGTGTCCGGAGGGTCTCCGGCTCGGGCCAATAAACTCCTGCTTGGGCAAACCAACTCAGCGCCAGGCTCGTGTGTCCGTCCATCCATCCATCCATCCATCCATCCATCCATCCATCCATCCATCCATCCATCCATCCATCCATCCATCCATCCATCCATCCATCCATCCATCCATCCATCCATCCATCCATCCATCCATCCATCCATCCATCCATCCATCCATCCCTGTGTGTCTGACCATCCCTGGGTCCCCGGGGGCCGCGCAGGACCGTGTGTGTCTGTCCCGGAGGTGTCCGTGTGTCCGCGTCCCTCGGTCCCGCCCGCCAGAGGGCGCTCGCCACACCAAACCGCCTCCTTGGCCGCGTCCCGTGCGCGTGCGCACTCGCTGGGGGCGGGGCTGATCCCGCGCAAGGGCGGGGACAAAATTGGCGGAAAGCGCTTCCGATGAGGGGGCGTGGCCTCCCCGTTGCCATGCGCGGTGCCGCGCGCGCCGCCCGGCTCGTGGCCATGGCCGCCACCGGCACCGGAACCAGCGCCGGCATCGGGACCGGGCACAAGCGGCCGCACCCCGAGCCCGCCGCCCGCATCGGCACCCACGACGGCACCTTCCACTGCGACGAGGCGCTGGCGTGTTTCCTGCTGCGCCTCCTGCCCCGCTACCAGGTACGGCACCGGCAGCGCGCCCGGCTCGGGGCATGAACGGGACGGGAGCACCGTGCGGTGCCGGCTCTTTCTCCGGGTCGCTCTTCTCTCGGTCCCATGTGGGGACACTTGAGCCCACTCAGCGGCCGCTCTTCTGTCCCCGATCCCACCTGGGAGTCCCCCTCGTGTCCCCGGTCCTTCCTTGCGTCTCCGGTCCCATCTGGGGGTCACTGTTCTGTCCCCGGTCCCACCTGGGGTCACCCTTCTCTCCCCCACCCTCTCCTCAAGGTCCGTCCCCGCGGTCCCTCGTCACCCGGAGCCGCTCCCGGGGGTCCCGGTGGCCCTGGGGACCCTCACCCGTGTCCCCTGCAGGACGCGGAGATCGTGCGGACGCGGGACCCGCAGCGCCTGGCCGGCTGCGATGTCGTGGTGGACGTGGGAGGCGAGTACGACCCGGGGCGGCACCGCTACGACCACCACCAGAGGTGAGACCCCGCCGGGGACAGCGGCACCCCCGGGGGACCCGCGGTGACCGCGTGGCCCCGCAGGTCCTTCACGGAGTCCATGCGGAGCCTGCGGCCGGACAAGCCCTGGAGCACGAAGCTGAGCAGCGCCGGGCTCGTCTATTGCCATTTCGGGGCGCAGATCCTGGCGGGGCTCCTGGGGCAGCCCGAGGACGGGCCCGTGGTCACAGCGCTCTATGACAAGGTGACAGCGGTGGCAGGGGGTCTGTCATCCTGCCGGGGTGACGGCTCTGCCCGGGGCTTGTCCTCGGTGGGGAAAGGGGAGCAGTTTGTGGCAGTGGCTGGGGCCTTTGTGCTTCCAGCCAGGCTTTGCTCTGCTGTCTCCTCTGTCCTCCCTTGCTGTCCCGTCACTGCTTCTCATGTTTCTGTCCCCTCGCTGTCCCCAGCTGTACGAGAACTTTGTGGAGGAGATCGATGCCATGGACAACGGGATCGCACCGGCGGCAGGGGAGCCGCGCTATGCCCTGAGCACAACCCTGAGCGCCCGCGTGGGGCACCTGAACCCCCGCTGGAACGACCCCGACCAGGACACCGAGGTGGGGACGACCCTGGGGACAGACCCTGGGGACAGCCTGCTCGGGGACAGACCCTGGGGACAGCCTGCTCGGGACACCGCTGACCCCCGTGTCTCCAGGCAGGGTTCAGGAGGGCCATGGAGCTGGTGGGCACCGAGTTCCTGCAGCGCCTGGATTTCTACCACCGGGCCTGGCTGCCGGCACGGGCGCTGGTGGAAGAGGCCATGCGGCGCCGCCTCGAGGTAACGCCGAGCTGGTCTGGGGGAATCTGTGATTTTGGAGGAGAATTGGGGCGTGGGGAGGTCAAATCCCTTCAGTAGAAACCTCCCGGGGGGGCCCTGCACCCCATATCCTGCACGGCCCCTGCAGGAGGGCACTGGGAGGTTCTGGGCCAGCAGCCCAGGGTGGTTTTGGGAGTCTCCCCCATGTCCCCAGCATGTCCCCCCTGCAGGTGGATGCCAGCGGGCAGGTCCTGGAGCTGTCCCAGGGCGGCTGTCCCTGGAAGGAGCACCTGTTCCAGCTGGAGCGGGAGCTGGCCCTGCCCCGGCCGCTGCTGCTCGTGCTGTTCCCGGACCGGGGCGGGCAGTGGCGGGTGCAAAGCGTGCCCACAGCCCCCCACAGCTTCCAGAGCCGGTGAGAGCCCTCCCCTGCCCTGCCCCCGCCCCCCCGTGGGGTCAGGGTCACTCTCAAGCCCCGTGTCCACCCCCAGGCTCCCCCTGCCCGAGGCCTGGCGGGGGCTGCGGGACGAGGCGCTGTCCGAGCAGGCCGGAATCCCCGGCTGCATCTTCGTCCACGCCAGCGGCTTCATCGGGGGCAACCGGACCCGGGATGGGGCCCTGGAGATGGCCCGGAGGGCGCTGGAGCTCGGGGGGGGCACAGAGAGCACGTGAGCCCCCTCCCCAGCAGAGTCACCCCAGAAGGGAGCCCCTCGCTCAGTGTGGGATGTGCAGGGACCGTTCCCACTTGGATCCTGGATTCTCTGAGCAATCTGCTGTGCTGGGGGGCAGCAGACCCTCCCGGGGGTCTCGGAGCACCCACCCCCTGTGCTGGATGGGTGCCAGCCCAGCCAGAGACTCTTTGGCTCCGTTTCCTGGGAGTTTGACCCTGTTCCTGTCATGTCCCTGCACCGAGGCGCTGCCAGCACCAGTAAAAACCAGTGTGTGCCCAGTGGAATGGCTGTTTGAGGGGTCCCGGGGGGGATGCTGTGACTCAGGGACAGCCGTGACCCCCCCCAGCACGGGGACAGCAATCACTGCACCCCCCCTGCTGGCACTGCCACCATCCTGCGTGTCACCAGCACCGTGTCACCGTCCCTTCCGTGTGTCACAGCACCGCGGGGGGGTCACGGTGTCCCCTCCCTCCCGCTCGTTCGGAGCCATGCCGGCGGCCGGGCTGCTGCTGCTGCTGCTGGGGCTGCCCCAGCACCCCCGGGCCGGTTCCCGGTGCCCCGGGGAGGTTCCGCCGGTGCCGCTCCCGCCCAGCGGCCACAACGAGACGCTGGGGACGGGCACAGGAACAGCGCGGGCCCCGGACGTGGTGGCGCTGGTGGCCCTGGGGGGGTGGCTGGGCTTGGTGCTGCTCTGCGTGCGCCGGTTCGTGCGGCGGAGCCGGGAGGAGACGCGGCTGCACCTGCGGTACCTGCGGGCCCTGCCCTGCGCCGCGCACCGGCAACACCGCGAGGAGGAGGAGCCGCTCAGCGGCGGCACCGGGAGCCAACCGGGCGGGCCCGGGCGCTGAAACAGCCCCCGGCTGGCCCCAGCAGCTGCGGTGGGTTCGGAGCCCGGGTCAGCCCGGATCACCCTGGATCCTCCTGGATCCTACTCAGCCTCAGGAAGGGGCTGGATGCTCTGGGGGGAAAGGGAGGGGTCTCCCCCTTGCTCTGGGGAGGATTTGGGGGGTCCTGGGGCTTTTGGGGTGGGGGGAGCAGGGACCCTGTGCTCCCCCAGTCCTCCCTGCCAGGGCAGTGTAATCCCAGGATTAAGGGTCTGTAATCCTGGGATTGATTAAAACAGTGAAATCCCAGGATTTCACTGTGCCACCCCCAGCACAGCGTTAATCCGCTCTGGGGGGGGCCCAGCTGCTGCCCCCACCCTGTGGGGCCGGGGGGGCTCCCCTCGGGCAGCACCCTGGGACCCCAGAGCTGGGATTTGGGGACCCCCAGAGGGTTTGGTTCACTTTGGGGTTTGGTTCACTCTTGTTCACCCTCGAGTCAAAGCTGGGGATTGTGTGCGTGGCCAAAACCCGCCCCAAAGCCCTTCAGCCATCACCTGTCCCCAAAATGGGGCTCTTTGATCCCAAAAGAGCAGCCGTGGCCCATGGGCTGCAGTGGGATCACACCAACAGCTTCTGAGAGTCCACTCCAAGCTCTTCCTGACCCCAAAATCAACTCTGGAGCCCCCAGAACCCCTCCAGACCCACAAGACTTCCCAAATTCACCCCCAAAAATCCTCCAGTCCCATCGGTGTGAGGAAAGAAGACAAGAGGGAGAGAAAATCCACCTTTAATTGGGGCAGGATCAACACTGCCAGACCCTGAGCAGGTCTGAGGGGCTCCTGCAGGGAGAGGAGGCTGAGCAGAAGGGAGAGGAGGCCCTGGGGTGCCCAAGGAAGCCCTGGGGTGCCCAGGGAGGTTCTGGGGTGCCCGAGGAGGTTCTGGGGTGCCCGAGGAAGCCCTGGGGTGCCCCATGAGGCCCCGAGGTGCCCCAGGAGCCCCTGGGAGGCTCTCAGAGCTCGGAGAAGAGCGGCTGCTCGCGGACGCTGCCCAGCACGGGCGCGGGGCTGCCGCGGGGCTCCAGGGCGCTGACGAAGAAGAAGGGGATGTGGGAGATCCTCCCCGAGGACCAACACTGCAGGGGACAGGGTGGGCAGGGGTCAGTGTCCGGACAGCACAGAAATGGGGAAACCCCTTGGGATGGAGCCCAGCCCGTGACCTGACTGCCAGGGAGTTACAGGAACTGATGAGGTTCCCCCTGAGCCTCCTTCTCTCCAGGCTGAGCCCCTTCCCCAGCTCCCTCAGCCCCCCGGAGCTCCAGGCCCGTCCCCAGCTCCATTCCCTTCTCAGGACATGACCCAGATCCCAAAATCCTTCCTAAATTGGGGGGTCCAGACCTGGACACGGCACTCGAGGTGTGGCCAGGGGGAGAAACAATCCCCTGCTCCTGCTGGCCCCACCACCCCTGAGCCTGGCCAGGATCCCACCTGGGCACACCTGGCTCACGTCCAGCACTGTCCCCCAGTCCCCTCCGGGTCCCTTCCCAGGGACCAGGAAAGGTCCAACCCTTCTGTCCCCAAAACACAGCACCCAACCCTTGGCCTGGTTAAACCTCCTCTCCCCGGAGCCCCCCATGGCTCACCCTGGTCCCAGCCCCCTCCCCAGTGTCCCCTGGGACTGGGAGTGCCCCAGGAGGGACTCACCACGGTCAGGAGGGCGCCCTGAGGGAAGCAGGGGTGGAAGGAGATGAGCTGGGGCTGGGCGCCGCGCTCGCCCCGCACGAAGCCGCTGTGGGGTGGGGGAACAGGCAGGGTTATGGGCTGGGTAACAGCACATCCCAGGGACTGGGGGTGTCTGGGGTCTGAGGGGAAACAGCACATCCCAGGAACTGGGGGTGTCTGGGGTTCAAGGGGGGATGCTCTGGAAAAGGACAACTCAAAGCCAAGGGGGTGAGGTGGGGAACCCAATGAACCCAAACCCACCCAAAGCCCCTGTAACAAACCCAAACCCCCTGCAATGAACCCAAACCCATCCAAATGAACCCAAACCCACCCAAACCCCCTCCCAACCCCCCGAGCCCCCTCACCAGGGCAGGAGCTCGAAGACGGGGCTGTTGCGGGTGCGGAACACGGCCACGGCCGGCTGGCTGCCCGCGCACTCGGGGTGTCCTGTGGGGGGACAGCAGCACGAGGGCTCTCCCTTGTTCCCCCGTCCTTTCTCCCAGGGCAGCAGCAGCCCCAGGCCAAGCAGGGAACGGGGCAGGACTGACCTCTGATGATCACAGCCAGCCTCTCCCCGGTGGGGTCCCACACCATGGAATGAACCTCTCCTCCAATCCTGCAACAGCACAAGTCTCTAAATTGGGGGCAGAGACTCCCAGGTGTGCCCAGCAGCCACGGGTGGCTGCCAGGAGGAGCAGGGACCCCCCTGTGCCCCCAGCCAACCCACCTCTCCTCCCCGTAGAGGGTCTCGAAGGTGGTCTCGGACAGGTCTGCCACGATCGAGGCCGTCTTGGAGCCTCCCACCTGCCCCTGCATCTCCCCTGCACGGGACAAACCCACACTCCATCAGCCCACTGCATTCCCTGGGTGATCATGCATTTATTTCTTTCTCAGAGCAGCTGTGCTGGTGTCCCAGGAGTGGCAGGGATGGAGGACAAGGGACAGCAAACACCAGGACCCCCACGCTGGCTCTGGAGCCACCGGAGTCTCCCTGAAATCTCTCCAAGACCCCACAACTGTGACTGAGGAGCAACGTGAGGGATGGAAAAACCTGAATTCCAGAGATTCCGTGCTTGGAGACCCCAACACACTCCCTGTGTGTCCCAGCTCCTCACCCCAAAGCTGTGGGGACATCTGGGAAGCTCCAGGTGGGACAAACTCACCGCGGTACTCGGAGAAGGACAAGGAGTAGATGACGGACTCGCCCAGCACGGTGAAGAGCAGCCGGCTGCCGTCGGGGCTCCAGCACCCTGTCTGGGGACAGTGCCACCCTGTCACCTGCCTCTGGGACAGTGCCACCCTGTCTGGGGGACAGTGCCACCCTGTCACCTGCCTCTGGGACAGTGCCACCCTGTCTGGGGACAGTGCCACCCTGTCACCTGCCTCTGGGACAGTGCCACCCTGTCACCCCTGCCTGTGGGACAGTGTCACCCTGTCACCTGCCTGTGGGACAGTGTCTGCCACCCTGTCTGGAGTGTCTCAGACTGCAGAAAAGGAGGCTCAGGAGGGACTTTTCACTCCACAAGTCCCTGATGGCAGGGGACAGCCAAGGTACAAGAGGACATGGCCTCAGGCTGTGCCAGGAGAGGTTCAGGTTGGATATTGGGAAGATTTCCACACAATCACGGAAAATTTCCACAATTTCTTGGGCTGGCTGCCCAAGGCTGGGGTGGAGTCCCTGTTCCTGGAGGGATTGAAAAGCCCTGTGGATGTGGCACTTGGGGACAGGGGTCAGTGGTGGCCTTGGCAGTGCCAGGGCTTGGCCTGGGTGGTCCCAGAAGGCTTTTCCAGCCTCAGTGATTCCCTGGGAGGGGAATATCCCACCCTACCTGGCAGCGTCCCCTGATGGTGGGCCAGCGCTCACAGGTCCACATCTGGGCCTCCCACACCCTGCAGGGGATGCAGGAGGCTTTAGGGAGCAGAAATCCTGGGAATCTGCCCCAATCCTGCTGCTCTGGGAATCCAGAGTGTCCAACCCCGTCCCCCAGCCACTCCCCACTCTGCCCCCACAGCAGGAGCAGGAGCAGGAGCTGGGGGGATGTTTTGGATCCAGATTTTATGCAGCGAGGATGAGGACGGGCATGAGGAGCTCACCGGAACACGGCCGAGGGGGTGGCTGCCAGCACCTTGCTGCCATCGGGGGACCAGGCCAAGTAGGTGACACCGCCACCCCCAAACCACTGCAGCTGCACACAGGTCTCGGTGGACACGTCCCACACCTGCAGGGGACACGGGGGATGATGGCGACAGCAGGATTAGGGGACACAGAGGGAACATTTCAGGCCCCGGTGGCACTGTGTGTGTCCAGCCCGGGTGTCCCTGGGTGTCCCCAGAGGGTCCTCACCAGCATGGCCGTGTCCACGGGTGACGCTGACAGCAGCCGCTCCCCGCTGGGCGCCCAGGCCAGGCTGGTGACAGGGCTGTGCCCGGGGCAGGACAGCACCTGGGCACAGCCCGACGAGGGCCTGCACAGGACAAGGGAGAAGCCAGCAGGATTTGGGGTTTGCTGGCAGGATGGCGGTGCTGTCCCAAAGCCAGCCCCAGTGGGGTGACAATGGCCAGGAAGGGAAGGTGGGAGCTGTCACCTGGTGGAGAGGGAGGTGGGGTCCAGGTGCCACACGAGCACGCAGCTCTGGCAGGCCACGGCCAGGATGGAGGCACAGAGAGGCTTCCAGGCCATGGCAGCCACGTTCCTCTGCAGGCGGTGCTTCAGCGAGGGCACGGTGGCACTGTGGGGAGGGGACAGGTGACACAGCTGTGGGGCACAGAGCCCTGGTGCAGCCACAGTGTCCCCTGCCAGCCCTGAGCGCAGTGAGGGGGGACAGCAGGGTAGGAGGGGCTGTGCCCTGCCAGGTGACACCGGAGCGAGCCAGGTGTCACACACCTGGTGTGACTGAGCCGAGGTGTCCCCAGTCCGGCCAGGGCCCAGCCTGGGGACACCCGGGGGGGCTGCAGGAGCAGCCGGCAGAGTCTTCTCCTGAGCAGGGACTGGCATTCCCTGGGGGAGCAGGGAGACCTGGGGGACAGAGGACACTCAGCCCGTGTCCCCCCAGCTCTGTCACCACCCCCAGGGCTGGGTGACCCCCGGGATGTCCCCAGAGGCACAGAGCAGGCAGGGAAAGGAAAGGCAAAGCTCTTGAGGCTCGGGGCAGAGCGAGGAAGGAGCAGGGGGGCTGAATGAGAGCCCAGGTATGCCAGGTGGGCCAGGAGGCCACGGGCAGCAGCCCCAGGGCAGTGCCAACCCCAGGCTGCCCAAATCCCAGACAAAGTCCCACCTGTTGGAGTTGTAGACACGGATGGAATCGTCCAGAAGAGCCACAGCGAATTTGTTGGTGTGGGGGTGCCAGGCGAAGGCCCTGATGGTGCAGCCAGCCCTGGAGGGGGCACAGGGCAGGGTGAGACTCCCCCCAGCACCCACTGGGCTGGCAAAGACCCTGCTCAGAGTTCTCAGAGAAATAAAAACTTCCTTGTTGCTGCCCAACAGGACCATTTTCTTTGAGAAACTCCCTGTTTCTGGGACTTATTCACAGGGCTCTGCTGAGGGGCTGGGGTTGGAACTGGAAGGAATTTTCCAGGCTCTGATCTCCTTTAACCCTGATATCTCTCCACCCAGGGCACACAAAGCAGGGCAGCCAGAGTCAGTGGGGCAATGTTTGCCTTTAATTGCTGAGCCCACCCAAACGGGGCCATCCTGTCCTTGTACTCCCACCCTGGCACGGTGACTTTGGGACAACCAGGACTCACCAGTCCACGGCCTGGGAGAAGGCTGCGATCATGTCCTCACTGGTCAGCTGCAGGGACAGGAGAACACTGAGCTGGCAGCAGGGACCCCCAGTTCCCAGCCCTTTCTCCCTCTCCCCCCCCTGGATCTGGGCCCCTCTTGGAGCACCAAACACCTTCTCAGTGTCCATTTTCCACCAGTGGAGGAAGGAGCGGTGTCTGGAGCTGGGCACCATCAGGAGGAGCATTTTGGGGGGGGGTTTAGTGGGGAAGGGACCACCCCGCATCCCGAATGGCTGCTCCCCTTGCCCCTGGCTCCCGCAGCAGCAGGGATCAGGCAGAATGACTCACGGACAGGTGTGGGAACAGGGATCCGTGCAGCGAGGACAGCCAGCGGCACACGGCCAGCGCGTGGCTCGAGCCCGTCCGCAGCCACTGCAGCCCTGGCAAAGGGCAAAGGGACCCTCAGCGTCCCTGCAGCACCAGGGGAACAGGGCAGGGACAGCAGGGCCCAGCCAAAGCATTGCAGCGAGACCAGAGACCCCCGGGCAGCCCAAACTCACCCTCCTCCTCGGCGCTGGCCAGCTCCCGGAGCAGCCCGCAGAGCCCGGCATCGCGCCTGCGGCGAGAGCGGGGTCACTGCCCGTCCTGGGGACAGGCTGGGCTCTCTGGGGCCAGCGGGGCACTCACCAGGCGCTGAGGCAGCGCTTCCAGAGGGACTCGCGGTGGTGGATGAAGGGCGAGCGGGCGCTGGGCTCCAGGCGGCCGTGGGCCTTGAGGGGCTCCTTGGGCAGGGTCAGCACGGGCAGGTCGGGAACCTGCAGCACACAGAGACCCCTGAGACCCCCCGAGCCCCAGGGAACAAAGGGACGCCCCCAGGGCAGCGGGCAAACGGCGATGGGAGGAAAGCAGGGGCACAAGGAGCGAAGGAGCAGCCTGAGGGTGCCCGGAGAGACCCCAGCAGAGGGGACAGAGCTGCAGCCACAGCTGAGAGGGACGAATGTGGCAGTCCCAAGGCTGGAGGGGGCTGGCACGGCTCTGGAGCGAAGAGGGCTCACCTGGCCCGGGGGTCTCACCTGCCTCTGGAAGGCCAGCGGGAGCTGCTCGCTGAGGCGGCCGCAGACCAGGACGTTGTTGAGCTCGTACAGGGTGACATCCCCAGGGGGAGGCGGCGGCGGGAACAGCCCCAGGGAGCACATGGCGGCACCGAGCCTGGGGGCGAGACCGGGCCGGGGGGCGAGAGCTGAAACCGCCGCTGCCGTCAGGGTGCGCCGGCTCCAGGCCGGAGACCCTCCCTCCGCCCCTCACCCGCTCACAATCCCCAGTGCCCCCCGGGTTCTCCCCGGATCCCCCTCACCCGCTCCCCGCCCTCAGCCCCCGGCGGCGCCATCTTGGCTCCTCTCACCCCTTCCAGCTCCCGCTTCGCGCCAATCGCCGCCGCGCACCGCCCTCGCGGCTCCGGGCGCGTGTGAGAGGGGAATTAAAAGGGCCGCCGCTCGCGTGGGAAATACGCGGAGTCCTCGCTGAGGGTCAACGCCACGCTCCCCGATTTTCCTCGGCGAAGGAGAGAGAATATCAGCCTCCCCTGCACAGCCGCGCTCCACACGTGACTTAGTGGCTCTCCGGGTGTAACGAGGATTGATTAAAATGGGATCACTTATTACTGTCGTTGCCCCTTTAAGAAAGGCGGAGCCTCCCTTGAGGGGCGGGGCGAGAGGGCGTGTGCTGCCGACGGGTCGCGTGTGGCCGAGCGGGGCTGCGCTGCGACCGGGACCGGGGACGGGACCGGTGACCGGGACCCCCGGGACACCGCCGTGTCCTCCGGGCACCCCCGTGTCCCGCGGGCACCCCGGTCCCGGACCCCTCTTGGGCTCCCGCGGCATCCCGGTGTCCTGCGCTGCCGTGTCCCCGGTGCCACCTCCCCCGGTGTCCCCTCTCGCGGGCGCCCGTGTCCGTTCTCGCCGTGTCCTCTGGGTGCCGCTCCCGCCGGGTGCCCCCCCTGGCTCGCTCCCAGCCCCTCTCCCGGGGCTCCCGCTTTTCTCGTGTTTATCCCCGTGTTTTCCTTAGCGGCCGCAAGAGTTATTTTAATTTTCTCAGGATATTAAATAAAGGCGGCGGGGGGAGCTGCGGCGGGGGGCCCCACATTCCTCGCCCGTTACGGAGCGAGCGGGGTTCGATAGGAGACGACGATTTGGGATGGCGCCGACATCAGAGCCACCGCAGGGCTGGCGTGGCCTCGTGGCGTCCCTCGGACCCCCCCAAACGCGGCTGATGGGGCAGCGAGACAGGAAAAAAGGCGGTGGCGGCGGATGGGGGGTCCCCGGTGGGGTTGGGGGTGTCTGGATGGGGTTGGGCTCTGTGGTTTGGGAGGCTCCGGGCGGTCGAGCCCTCGGTGGCCGCCGGGCCGGGGTTTGGCTCCGGGACGTGGCTCCCTGCCCTGCTTGGCACTGGCCCACCCACGGCGAGCAGGGCTGCAGTTCTGGGGGGAAACCCCGAAATCGGCGAATTTGGGTCGGGGAGGATGTGGCTGGCTTGGGGGGCTGCATGGAGAGGTGGCACTGCCACTCTGAATCCCCCCGGGAGCCGCCCTGGAACAGCTCTGCGTGGTGGCGCTGAGCTCCGGCCGCTCCATTGCCGCCTCCGTGCCTCAGTTTCCCCACCCCGTGTCCCCCTTTCCCTGGGGACAGCTGGGTCCTGGCCAGCCCGTGGCCACCGTGACTCACCCGGGGCTGGCACGGGACCTGCTGCCACCCCTGTCCCTGTCCCTGTCCCCCCGCGGGGCCCTGGTGCCAGCAGCTGCCCCCCCCCCCCCCCCCCCGCTCCGTGCTGGCACTGGAGCTCGTTTCCGCCTCCTGTTGCCTTTTTCCGTGGCTTTTTGGGTTTTTTTTTCAGGAAAAGCCCCAAACCAGGGCTGAGCGCATCAAAGGGCTGGCGGGAGCCCAGGGCAGGGGGAGGGGGAGCGCAGCGGGGTCCCCGCCAGCCCACAGCGCCCAAAATTGGGGTGTCCTCGGGGACACGTGGCCCCGCCGCGTGCCCGCTGCTGCCACGTGGGCCCTGGGATGTGGCCGGTGGGAAACTGAGGCACGGGGCTGTGCACACGCGTGTTCCCGTGCACACGATGTCCCTGGGAGTGGGGACGCGGCTGCTGGGGACACGCGTGGGCAGGGTGAGGCGGGCAGGGGACAATCCTGCCAGGCCCTGCTGGCTGTCCCTGAGGTTGGGGACATGAGGAGGGACATGGGGACAAGGAGACATGGGGACAGGGTCTTGGGGACAAGGAGACTGTGGGGAGCACAGGGGACAGGGTCCTGGGGAAAGGAAGAGGCACAAGATACAGCACCCCAGGGGCTGAGGACAAGGGGACAGCCCAGCTTGTCCCCAACCCCGCCGAGCTCCTGCCGCCCCCAGAGAGGGGGGGCACAGTGACCCTGAGCAGGCCCGTGTGCCCCCCCCGTGCCTCAGTTTCCCCTGGAGCCCTGCCGGGAGGGGGAAGCTGAGCACATCCCTGTGATGAAGCCGCCCAGCCCCAGCCGCAGAAGGGGCCCGGCTCCACTCTCAATCTTTTATTGCTTTTTTTCCAGGGGGCAGGAGGGGCAGGCAGCTAAAAAAAGTGGGGGGGACACGTTACATGAGCACTGATGAACCAGGCCGGGGGAGGGGAGGGGGGCAAACCCTGTCCCTGAGTGCGGGGCGTGAGGCGAGGGCTGGGGGGCAAGAAGGGCTGGGGGAGGTGGAAGGGAAAAGAGAAAAGGGGGGGGGGTCTCACCTTGACACCCCCCCGTGAGCCCCAGAGCGCTCGGAGAGCCCCCCCATAATTTAAGACATAAATTAGAATGGCTAACTAGGAGCTGGGGAACTGAGGGGGAGGGGGCTCGGGGGGAGCAGCACCCCGTAATAAATATCCCCAGCGGCGAGGAGGAGGAAGACGAAGATGAAAGCGGAAAGGCTCAAATCTCCAACAAACTGCCGGCCTCGGGGCTGCCGCCGTCCTTGGCGGGCGAGGCGGGCCGGGGGGACGCGGGGGGCTGCTCGGCGCCGGGGGGCGGCTTGGGGGGGCCGGGGTCGGCGTGGGTCTTCTGGTGCTTGCTGAGGTGGTCGCTGCGGGTGAAGCGCTTGCTGCACAGCAGGCAGGTGAACTTCTTCTCGCGCGTGTGGGTCCGGACGTGGCGCTCCAGCTCGTCGGAGCGGGTGAAGCGCTTCCCGCAGAAGAGCCAGTTGCACACGAAGGGCCGCTCGCCCGTGTGCCAGCGCAGGTGCGCCTTCAGGTGCGAGGCTTTGCCGTACACCTTGCCGCAGCCCGGGATGTGGCAGCTGTGCACCGGCTTCCGCCGCGACCCCGCCGGGCCCCCGAGCCGCTCCAGCTCCTGGCAGTTGGGACAATCGCACGCCGGGCGTCCCCCCAAGGAGCCGCCGCGGGGACCCTTCGGGGTCTCGCCGGGCGCGGGTTTGGGGGCGGGGGGCGCCGCGGGGGCGTTGCTGTAAGGAGGGGGGTTCAGAGCGCCGAAATCGGAGCCGTAGGTGGGCAGAGGGGGGCTGAGGGCGGGCTGGCCCTGCAGCGAGCCCTGCAGCCCCTCGGCGCCCGCCGGCCCGCCCAGCCAGCCCCCGTTGGGGTGCACATCCCACCAGGACGGCGCGGCGGGCCCGGAGCCCCCCGGCAGCCCCCCGCCGATGCCGCCCTTGTACCAGGAGCCGTAGGGGTGCGGCATCTCCAGCGAGGGGTACACGCCGGGCAGGCACTCGCTCGGGGGATGGCCCTTGGCCGCCACCACCACCGGCGCCCCCAGCACCTCCTGGGCGCCCGAGGGCGCGGGGAAGGGGTGCCCGAAGGGGCCGTAGTCGGGGCCGTAGGGGCCGGGGGACGCCTGGGGGCTGGCGGACGGCGACAGCAGCCCCGGGGCGCTGGGGAAGGCGGCGGCGTAGGAGTCACCCATGGCTGCGGCGGCGACAGCGGCGACCCCGAGGCGTGGGGGGCGATGTCAGCGGGGGCTCGCGGCCATGGCACTTGGCAGCCTGTGGAAAAGGGGAACGGGGCTTGAGGGTTCCGAGGGGCACCGTGTGCCACGGGGTACCCGTCCTGGGGGTCAGCACTGGGGGCAGCTGTACTGGGGTGTCAGCCCTGCTGGGACACCCAGCAGCATCCCCAGTCCCACGGTTCCCACCACCCCCAACGCTCCCAATCCCCTGTGCCTCAGTTTCCCCCCACAGAGTTGGGGCCACCCCATCACCCCCCAGCCCAGCATCCCCCCCAAAGGGGCTTCTCCGGGGGCTGCTGTGGGGTTGTGCTGGTGGCAGGGCCTCCCCCCACCCCCAATCTCGGCTCCTTCTGCCTTTATGGCCTTTTAATCGAATTATGCTGTGGCCTCCCCCTCCCCGGGTGACTTCCTCTGCTTTTATACCCGTCATGGCTTTCAGCTGCGCGGGCTGGCCCGGGGTGTCGTGAGCTGGCCCTCACCTCCATCATCCCCACCATTCCCTTTATTTTAATTATTTTATTTTAAATTAATCTCTTCACCCACTTTGGTGCATTTCCACTTTGGCTTTTTTGTTTGTTTGGGAGTTTTTTAGGGTGTTCCCCCCTCGCCCCCCTTTCTGGTTTTTTTTCCTTTTTTTTTCCGTGGTTTTTGCGCCTATTTTTACGCCGGCCCCGGCCGTGGCCGCAAGCGCGCTCCCGGTTTTCCAAGGATAACAAGGGCCAGGCCTGTGCCCCGGGAACGCTGCCCTGCCGCGAGAGCCGAGGTAATTAAAACCAGGGCGAGCGGCAAACGGAGGCGCACGCTTAAAATAGTGTCAAACTCCCATAAATCAGCTCCGCTTGCGCCGCGAAATTAAGGAGCAGGGAAGGAGCCCCGAGAGCTGCGGGCTGAGCGCCGCACGAGGGTGACAGTCCCTTTGTGGCTGGCTCGGGGATCCTGACCCCTCCCAAGTCCCCTCACGGCCTGGGGAGGGGTCCAGCCCCTGCTCTGGGGCTCTCCAGTCCCAAATTCTGGGTCCCAAATTCCCGGTCTCTTGTCAATGACCACCAGTGTCCGGTTCTTGATGCTCAGTTCCAGTTCCCCATTCCCTGTCCCCTTGTCCCCCAGTGCCTGGTCCCCTAAGTCCGCAGTTTCTTGGTCCCCAAACCCAGTTCTTGTCCCCAGTCCCAATCCCCAAACCCCATCCCTGGTCCCCAGTCCCTGGTCCCTAGCCCCAAGTGTCCCCACAGCCCTTGCCTCAGTTTCCCCCACCCTGTCAGTGCCACCCCCTGTGCCCTGAGCCCGAGGACACCTGGGCCTGGCTCCTGTGCAGTGGCGCTGTCCCCAGCCAGAGGGACACTTCAGGGTGACAGTGGCACTCGGCACCATCCCCTGTCCCTGTTTCCCCTCTGGGGATGGCAGGGCAGTCCCTGCTGGGGCGGGGGACACACGTGTCCCCCAGCACAGGGATCGCAGGGGGATGCTCAGGGCCCACACAGGTCCCTGTCCTTGGGGGGGTCCCATATCCCAGGGGGCTCCCCCATCCTGGAGCGACTCTGCCACTCTGTGGGTCCCAAATCCCGGGGTCCCTGTCCCAAAGCAGGGATCCTCCAACCCAGAGGGGGATCCCCCGTCCCAAAGTGCCCCTGTCCCTCGAGGGGGATCCCCCATCCCAAAGGGTCCCTGTCCCAGAGCAGGGATCCCCATCCCAAAGGGGGATCCCCCACGCCGTGTTCCTCTCTCCCGGATCCCGGTGCCAGGGCAGTGCCCCCATCCCGAGGGGGCCCGGGGGTCCTTACCGGGATGCCGGGGGTGGGTCCTGCCCGCGGGGCTGCCGCTGTCGCGCTGTCGCGCTGTGCCGCTGTCCCGGGATGCCGGTGTCCCGGGATGCCGGGGCTCGCTGCGGAGGGAGGGACGGGCGGAGAGGGAGGGACAGGGAGGGACGGAGCACCGCGGCCGCCGCCCGCCCCGCTGTGCCGCTGCGGCGGGGCTGGGCCGGGCCGGCACCGGGGCCGGCAGCGGAGCCCGGCCCCGAACCGCCCCCAGCCCCAGCCGGGGGGGCCGGGGGAGCGCGGCGAGGGGGGCAGGGGAAGGGGAAGAGGAAAAGGAAAGGAGGAAGGAAAAGATGAGAGAGGGGAAAAGAAAGAGAAAGGGGGGAGAGAAGAGAAAGGGGGGGGAAGAAGGGAAAGCGGGAAAAGAACAAGGAATTGGAAGAGGGAAATAAGGTAGAGAGAAAAGGAGAGAAAGAAAAGAGATGAAGAAAGGAAAAGGGAGGAAAGGGGAAAGGAAAAGTTGAAAAGGAAATGAAAAGGGAGGAAAGAGGAAAGAAAATTAAAGAAGGAAATAGAAGAAAAAGTTATGAAGGGAGGAAGATGAGGAGGCTGAGAGCTGGAGGAAGGAGGGGAGAGAAGGGACAGGGACCAGTGTGGGGAAAAGGAAAGAGAAGAGTGGGGAGAGGGAAAGGAGGGAAAAGGAAAGAAGAGAGAGGAAATAAGAGGAGGGAAAGGAGAAAGAGGGGGAAAGGGATGGACAGCAGGAAAAGAAGGAGGAAGGGGCTGGGAAGGGGAAGAGGATGAAAAGGGAAAGGGCTGGAGAGGGGAGAAGGAAAGAGGGAATAGATGGATGCGGAGGGGAAGGGGGACAAAGGGACAAAGCAGGACGGGACAGCTGGGGCACCCAGAGGCTCGTGACCCCAGAAGGTGCCAGGATGGAGCAGGGATGGGGATGGGGACAGGAGGGGACAACCGATGGGGATGAGAGGGACGTGGGCTGGAGCTTCAAGAATGGGGTCAGAGGTGTGAGGATGGGGACAGGAGTTGAGAATGGAGCGGCGATGGGGCTGGAGGGACCAGGGATGGGCGTCAGAGCTGGGTTCTGTAGGAACAGAGCTGGGGTCAGGGACAGGGGACATGTGCAGGGGGACAGGGACACACGTGGCTCTGGCGGTAGGGCTGGGGACTCCCCTGTGCCTCAGTTTCCCCACATGAAGGAATTGTTCCAACTGCTCTTTTACCCCCCCCCCTCCCCGCCATTTTTAAAATTTGTATTATTCCCCCATGGTTCCCGTTTTCTCCTCGTCTTCCCCGTCGGCGTTTCCCCCGGCCGGAGCCAGCGGGGCCCTTTCCCAGCCCTGAGTCAGGGCTTTCCGCTCCGCAGCCGCCGGCGCCGCCGAGGGCCACAACCGCCGGCCCCCCCTCGCTGGGGCTTCCACTGCCCGCAAACTGGGAGCAAACTGGGACGGCCACTCCAGCCCTCCTCCTCCTCCTCCTCCTCCTCCTCCTCAGGCAGCCCGGCGATGGCTGGGGGGGGCACCCGTGGGTTTTTGGGGGGTTTCACTCCCACCAGCTCCGGCTCACGGGGGGTTCTGGCGCTGCCCGAGCGGCCGGGCTGGGCCGGGGGTGTCGGTTGGGGCGGGGGTCTCTCCCCGGCTCGGGGGCGGTGGGGACCCCCCCGTGTGCCCCGGGACCCTTCAAAGCGCGCGGGCGGGCGGCGGCGGGGGTTGATTACAGGGCGGCGCCGGGCTCGGCCGCCCACGGCCCCGCGGCCGCGCCGGGCCCCCGCAATTACCCGGTATTTATACCCGGCCGGACGCCGGGACCTCGCCAGCGCGGGGGGGACACGGAGCGGGGGGGACACGGAGCGGGCAGCCGGCCAGCCACCGTCCGTCCGTCCGTCCTCCCTCCGTCCTCCTCTGCATCCCTCCTTCTCTTATCTCCGTCCCTCTCTGCCTCATTCACCCCATCCATCAGCCTGCTTAGGAGCTGACACGAATTTGAGGGGGCTCAGCTCCTCTGCCCCAAATCTGGGGGATCTCAGCCCCACCATGACACGAGTTTGGGGGGTCTCAGCCCCCTGAGATGAGTCCGGGGGTCTCAGCACGACAGAGGCTGCAGGGCTGGAGGTGTCCCTGTCCCCACCGCGGTCCCCAGGGCCAGGAACGCCCCCAGCCCAGCGCGGGGGTCCCGGCAGTGCTATCCCCTGGTGACGGCGGGAGCACCGCAGCCCCTCGGGCTCGGGGGGAGGAAGCGGAACCGGCCCCGGGTGACCCCGCGCCCCCCAGCCCTCACCTGGCGCGGGGTCCCCCCGTGTCCCCCCCGGCCCGGCCCGGCCCGGCCCCGCCCGCCCTCTCCGGCCCCCGGATGTTTCCCTTGCGGTCGGAGGCCCCGAAATAGCGCAGCCCCCGCGCTGGGTGCGCCGGCCACGGCCGCCCACGGGCCCCGCGGGACGGGGGGGGCCTGGGAGGCTCCGAGGGCTCGGAACGGGGCTGAGCCCCGCCAGCACCACCCACGGGGGCACCCCGGTGTTCGGAGCCCCCCCAGCATCACAGAGGTGCGGGACAGGGAGGGTCGCGGGGCAGGAGGAGCCAGGGGACGTGTGGGGACATGGGGGCGGATGGGAGCCAGGGACCTGCAGGGACAGAGGGGCGCCCGGAATGGGGCTGGGGGCTTCCCACCCACGGGGAAGCCAGGGCAGGGTGGCCCCAGGGCTGAGCTGCGCCCACGGCCCCGGTGTTTCCTCCCACCCTTTAATTATCCCGGAATTATCCCTGGAAATAACCGCGGGGGCCGGGGGGGACACGGGCAGCGAGCCCGGACGGACCCCGGCGGGGACAGACGGACCCTGGGCCGGCCGGACAGAGCCCGCGGAACAGCGGTGCCCCTGGGGGGACACGGGGGGCCGCGGGGGGACAGAGCGGTCCGTGCTCCCCCCGTGTCCCCCCCGCCATGTGGCTCCCATTGCGCTGCGGTGCCGCAGCCACATCAGAGCGGCGGCAGCGGCAGAGGCGGGGGCGACACCGGGGCCCGACCCCCCTTCCGCTGCTGAACGACCCCCCCCGGTTGCCGAGAGGGCCCCCCCAAGCTGCCACCGTGCCCCGCGTCCCCTCCAAGCTGCCAAAGATCCCCCCATGCAAATCTGGGGTATCCCACGGGCCCCCCATCCCAGGGACCACCGCGAATTTTCCTGGGACCCCCCCCCCCCCAAAGCTGCCAGGGTCCCCCCGGGCCCTGTGACCCCCCCGGTCCCCCCGCCCGCCGCTGTCCCCGGGCCGGTCCGCCCTGGCTCGCGCCGCGCTGCATTTCTGCGGTTCCCAACCCAAAATTGCTGGGAGTCGCCCGGCGTCGCCCTGATTCCTCCGCGGCCGCGACCTGCCGGGGGGGACCCAGAGGGACAATCGGGGGGTGGCAGCGGGGGTGGGGCACCCCAGGCTGGGCCCTCCCGGCTCGCCCCAGTGCTCCCAGTTTGTCCCAGTCCAAGGCTGAGGGTTCCGCTGTCCCCGTCCCGTGTGCCCTGAGAGGCCAGGGGGAGGTGGGGACAGGGACACGGATGGGGACAGGACAGGCTTGGGGACAGCAGCAGAAGGAGCAGGGACAGTGGCAGGGCTGGGGACACGGGACAGGACAGCACCCTGATGTGAGCACCCCGGGGACAGGACACGGGTGAGGACAGGGTTGGGGACAGAACAGGGCAGGGATGGGGGCACTATTGGGACAGGACAGGGCGGCTTTGGGGACACTGCGAGGGACACTTTTGGGGGCAGGATAGGGTCGGTGACAGTGTTGGTGCCCGGGTCCCGCTGTGGCGGGTGACAGGACACGGTTGGTGACACTGTCAGTAACACTGTCCGCGACAGTCGGTGCCAGTCGGTGCCCGGGTCCCGCTGTGGCGGGTGACAGGACATGGTTGGTGACACGGCCGGTGCCAGTCGGTGCCCGGGTTCCGCCGTGGCGGGTGACAGGACACTGTCGGTGACACTGTTGTGACACTCGGTGCCAGTCGGTGCCCGGGTTCCGCCGTCGCGCCCCCGCCAGGAGGCAGCAAAGCCGTGGGCCCGGGGGTGGCACCGCCCGGCCGCGACCACCGGGGGGAGCCCGGGAAGGCTGGGGAGGGGTCCCCATGGGGGGCAGTGAGGGGTTAATGGGGGGAGGTCTCGTGGTGGGGGGAAAATGAGAGGTTAATTGGGGGTGTTAATTGGGGGAGTCCCGATGGGGCTTTGGGTGCTGATGGTGGGAGTCACTGGAGGGGACAAGGATCCTGCTGAGACTGACGGGGTGAGGGGGTTTAAACGGGGGGGTCTAACGGGGGCAGGTCCTGCCGTGCCCCCCTCGACCTGCCCAGCCCAGCGCAGCCCCGGGGCTCAAGGCGGTGACAGGACGGGAACAGTCCCGGTGACAGGACCGGGACACTCCCGGTGTCCCCCAGCCCTGGGGCAGGGCCTGCTGGGCCCTTTTGCCCCCAGGTGCCATCACTGCAGGTGACAAGGGGACACTGAGCGACTCCAAGGGTCTGGGGAGAGCGGGACAGGGACGGGGGGGACAGGGCAGGGTCAGGACGGGGACAGAACAGGGACAGGCTGTCCCCAAGCCCCTTCGGGTGCGGGGGCGAGGCTGCGGGGCCTTCCCGGGCTGCGGGGCGGGAATTGGGCCGAAAACACCGGGAAATGGCAAGGTCACGGACGGGGGGGGGGCGGTTCTGACGCTGGAAAGCGAAACGAACGCCACTGCGTGTCCCTTGCTGTCCCCTCCCTGGAGTGTCGCTGGCCGCGGTCCCCGTTCGCCCCCAAACCGCTTGTTTTGATGTGAAATGAAGGATTTGGCCCCAAACCCGCAAATCCCGCAACGCCCCCAAACTCCCCAAGCCGCGTTCCCGGGGCAAGGGCGGTCCGAGCTCCTCGCTGTGGCGCCCGCCGTGGCGGGACAGGGCTGGGCGATGTCGTGACAGGCTCTGGGGTGTTCACACAGCGCCGCGGACCCGCGAGGACGTGTCGCACCACCATGGCGGCTGTCGTGACACGGCCGAGCCGGCTTGCGGCATGGAGCGGGGACTCAGGGAGGGAAGAGGCCGCACGTAACCCGCGGTACCGAGGCCGAGGGGAGCCCCGGGAGTGCCCGGGGGAGCCCGGCCGGCTCGGAGGGAGTCGAACGCAACATGGCGCCGGCTCCGCCATTCGCCGCGCCGTCCCCCCAAGGGCGCAGCCCGGCCGCTGGCCCCGCCTCCCCGCGGCGCCCATTGGCTCGTTTGAGACCGACCGGCGCGCTGATTGGCACCGAGCCGCGCCGCGGCTGCCGCCTCCGCACTGGGATTAGTCGGCGCTACCATCAATATCCGCTCCTCTCCCGCCCCGCGGCGCGGCCCGCGCTGCCGGTTGGTGCTGGGCGCTGCCAGTTTCCGCCACGCCCCGCCTCCCGCGCTCCATTGGCGGCGGCGCACGTTCATCACGCCGCGGCCCGCGCCGCCGCGGCCGCGCCCATACGGGGTCTCCCTGCGAGCCCGCGCGGGCGCCGATTGGCTGAGCCGCCGCCCGCCCCCTCCCCCCCGCGCCCCCATTGGCCACCGCCCCGCCGCGCTCCCCCTCCCCCACGGGGCGGGGCGCCGGGGGCGGGGCCCGCCCGCCTTCCTCTCCCCCCGCGCCGCGCCGCCCTCTCTTCCTATTGGCCGCGCTGCCCGTCGCTCCGCGGCCCGCGCGGCTCCCATTGGCTGCGGGGGCGGAGGGGGCGGGGCGCGGGGCTGCGGCCGCGGCGCGCGGCCCCTCCCTCGGCAGCCCCTCGGCGGCACCGGCGGGTTCGGCCGCTCGCCCGCCCGCGCCCCCGCCCCGCCCCGCGCGCCCGGCCCGGCCCCGGCACCATGAGCGGTAAGGACGGGGCCGGGGCCGAGCGCCGCGCGGGGCTCCGGGCACACGCAGAGGCGGCGGCGCCCGCCCGCTCGGAGGGGCCAGAGGCGGCCCCGCCCCGCCGGGCCGGGCCCCGCCGGGCCGGGCCTCGCCGCGCCGCGCCGGGGGGACCTGCCGGGGGAGGGACCCGGGGGAGGGGGGAAGGCCTCGGGGGAGGGACCGGCGGCCGCGCCGGGCAGGGCTGGAGCGGAGGAGGGGGCGGCGGGGAGTGATGGGGAGGCCCCGGGAATCGGGGCTGGGGGCGGCGGGGGGGGGGGCGAGCTCCCGGGGGATCGGGCACGGAGATGGCGGGGGAGGCCGGGGGGGTGCGCGGCTGCGAGCGCAGGCACCGGGGGGCTTTCCCCCGTTCCCGGGCACGGCGCCCTGCGGGGGCGGATGCGGGGCCCGGGAGCGGAGGGGGCCGTGCGAAGGAGCGAGCGGGCGGGGGGCGCTCCGCGTCCCCTGCCCGGGGCAGCCCCCGGCCCGGTGCGGGGCGCTGGGGGCGAGGGCAGGAGCGTGGGGCGCTGCCCCGTTGGCCGGCGGAGGATGAGGAGGCTCCTGAGCGCTGGGAGAGGAAGGACTCGGTGGGAGCGGGGACCCCCGCGCCGGGGGTGGCGGGAGGGGCAGCCCCGGGCAGGGCGTCCCGCGGGCCGGACCCGCGCGGGGGAATCCCGGGGTGGATCCGCGGGAGGTGCGTGCCCCGGGCCGCGGGCAGGGCGAGGGGGAGGCCCGGGGAGCGCCTCGGCGGGGGCCAGGGAGTGTCCCGGGCGGCCGGGGAGGAGCCGCGCCTGGAGCAGGGCCGGGTCCTGCCGCCCTGTCCCGCTGCCAGTTCCTCCTTGGCAGCTCCCCGCTCCTCGCAGCCCCTTCCCGGCCGCGCCAGCAGCGCACGGGCCCCCCGGAGCCAGCCCGCCGTGTCCCCTCCGGGCCTGCCGAGCCTCGTGCCGCTGCCCTGCCCCAAAATGTCCCTAACCGGTGCTGTCACTTCCCTCCCGCGCAGACCAAGAGAGCACCGAGGAGATGTCGGCTGTGAAGCCCGACAAGGGCGAAGGCGACGCCAGCAGCACGAGCAGCGCCGGCGGTGGGGAGGCCCAGGTGAGCGGGAGAAGGATCGGCCCCGCTGGCCCCTGGGATCCCGTGGCAAAGTCCAGGCCCGGGCCGAGCTGTTTGCTGGGCCCAGGCAAGCGTTTCAGCAGGGCAGGAAGAGGAGGGTGAGCGCTGCCAAGCAGCGCCCGTGGCTTCCCCGGCTCTCCTCGGAAACACGCAGTTCGCCTGCTCCCCTGACACCACGGGCCCCTGGCCCTCCTCCAGCTCGGGGAGCCCAGGAATGAGCCTCCTTCCTGGGGGTTTGTCCTGCCTCAAGGGGATTCCCCGCCTTGGGGGTGGAGGAGGCCTCTTCTCTCTTGGCTTTCCCAGGCAGGCTGCCTCCCAAAACACTTTTCCGTGTGGGTTCAGGCTGTCCCGGCCTGACAGCCTTGTGCCTGGCAGTTGTATTTTTCCGGCTGTGGGTGGGTTTGTTCAGGAAGGAGTGTTTATCTTTTCCGAGTACGCTCCTCCCTGTTTTCTCTTATTAAGTTATTCTTTTTTTTTTGTTTGTTTCCCCGTTTGGTTTTTTTTTTTTTTTTCACTCCGGGCCTGCCCCTCGGGCCTCCTCCCACCTCCGTAACTCCTCCTCTCTCGTCCCCAGGAGTCACAGCCGTCCCCGCTGGCCCTGCTGGCAGCCACCTGCAGCCGCATCGAGTCTCCCAATGAGAACTCCAACAGCTCCCAGGGCCAGCAGGGCGGGAGTGGCGAGCTGGACCTGAACGCGGCCGCCGCCCAGCTCACCCAGTCGGCCAACGGCTGGCAGATCATCTCGGCGGGCTCCAGCACCCCCACGGGCTCCAAGGAGCCGGGCAGCAACGGCAGCAACGGCGGCGACGCCTCCAAGAGCCGCCCGGTCAGCACCGGGCCCTACGTGGTCACCTCGGCGTCCGGCCTGCAGAACCAGCAGGTGCTGACGGGCCTGCCGGGCGTCATCCCCAACATCCAGTACCAGGTGATCCCCCAGTTTCAGACCATCGATGGGCAGCAGCTGCAGTTTGCCACCACCCCGGCGCAGGTGAACGTGCAGCAGGATGCCTCGGGGCAGCTGCAGATCATCCCCGGCTCCAACCAGCAGATCATCACCAGCCGCGCGGGCGGCAGCAACCTCATCGCCATGCCCAACCTGCTGCAGCAGGCCGTGCCCATCCAGGGCGTGGGGCTGGCCAACAACAGCCTCTCCGGGCAGACCCAGTACGTGGCCAACGTGCCCGTGGCCCTGAACGGCAACATCACCCTGCTGCCGGTCAACAGCGTGGCTGCCAGCCTGGCCCCCACGTCCCAGACGGGCACCCTGAGCAGCTCGGGCTCGCCGGACAGCAGCTCCCAGCCGGCCACCTCGGGGGCTGCCAGCAGCTCGGCCAGCACGGCCACGTCCCAGGCCAGCTCGGGCGCCTTCTTCACCAACGCCAACAGCTACTCCACCACCACCACCACCAGTAACGTGGGCGTCATGAATTTCTCCACCAGCGCCACGGTGGGCACCAACGTGCAGGCGCAGACCCCCCAGAGGGCCAGCAGCGTCCCCAGCTCGGACTCTCTGCAGACCCCGGTGTCGGGGGTGGCCCTGCAGCCGGGCCAGCAGAAGGAGGGCGATCAGAGTCAGCAGTCACAGCAGCAGCAGCAGCAGCAGCAGCAGCAGATCCTGATCCAGCCACAGCTGGTCCAAGGAGGGCAGACAATCCAAGCCCTCCAGACCACCCCGCTGTCCGGCCAGACCTTTGCCACTCAAGCCATCTCCCAAGACACCTTGCAGAACCTGCAGCTCCAAGCCGTGCCCAACTCCGGGCCCATCATCATCCGCACGCCCACGGTGGGCCCCAACGGGCAGGTGAGCTGGCAGACCATCCAGCTGCAGAACCTGCAGGTGCAGAACCCGCAGGCGCAGACAATCACGCTGGCCCCCATGCAGGGCGTGTCGCTGGGCCAGACGGGCAGCACCAGCACCACGCTGACCCCCATCGCCTCCCTGCCCAGCGGCACCGTCACCGTCAACGCCGCCCAGCTCTCCTCCGTGCCGGGCCTCCAGACTATTAACCTCAGTGCCTTGGGAGCGTCCGGGATCCAGGTGCACCAGCTGCAGGGGCTGCCCCTGACCATCGCCAACGCCCCCGGTGAGTGCTCGGCTGCCCTCCAAGGAGAAACGCTGGACTCGGCCCGGCCGGGCTGGGCGTGGTTGGTGTCAAATGGTGTTGGTGGCCGGGGTGGGGCTTCTGCTGGCCCTGGGGATGGAGTATGTCGATCACCAGGAGACACTAAAGGCCTTTTTGGGGAGTTTAAGTATTGGAAATAAAGGGAGGAGGTGGCAGTGGGGGCAAAGTGGAGAAGAAAGGGGAAAGAACATCCTGGTTCTGTGCCACTGTCCTGCTCTGGAGGCCACCCAGGAGCCTCGGGTCAGGGCTGGGCTGAGGACCCGAGTGCAGCTCGGCTCCTTGGCTGAGCCTGCAGGGAGTCATGGCCATAAAACACAGTGATTAACTGAAAAGCCCGAGAAAACAAACACAGTCACGGAGCCGGAGCCGCGGGGAATTTCCTCCCAGGGGCGGAAGAAAGGGCTCATTAAGTGTCTGGGTGCGGGACAGCGTGACCTCAGCGTGGCCCAGCCGGTCCCGTGGGCACGGGCACCCTGCTCGGATCCCCAGGGATCCACCCCACCGTGTCCCACACCTGGGAAAAGCAGGATATGGAGTGTGGGAGCTGAGCTGGAGCCTGCTCGGCCGCTGCCGCAGAAGGGATTGGCTCTGGGAACGCTCTCCACTTGCCTTTCCACTGTTTTCCTTGGGGGTTTTTTTCCGGGTTTTTTTTGTGTTCTGGCTCTGGCTAAAAGGGGCTGTTGCTGGATTTAGTCACAGTTGAGAGGCAGCAGAAAATGTTGCTCAATCCAGCCCGAGCTTCCCTCTCGCGAGAGGCGGCTGCTGCTCCCCCGGGCTTGTTTTGCAGCATTATTTTGGGCTGTTGCTACAGCAGCTTGGCTCGCAGGCAGGCCACGGGTCACTCTAGCCTGGGGATTAGCCTGATCCTTGGATTTCCCGGAGCGCAGGGACCCGCGGGGGCTCCCACAGGCGGGGCTGGCACCGGGGGGACACACGGGTGACCTGTAGGGTCCCCTCGGTGCCATCCCCGCACCAGGGGCGGCTCCTGCCCGGCCGGGGCTCGTTCCTCGGGGCTCCCGGGCTCCTTCCTTGTTTTGAAGGTGCTGCAGAAAGGCATGGGCGAGCCCAGTTCCTGTATTCGTGCCTGGCTCTGCCCTCGGAGGTGGAACAGGGAGGAACGTTCTAGAGACCACCCATGCAACCGCCTCCTCCTCCTCCTCTTTCTCCTCCTCCTTCTTCTCTCCTTTTTTTTTAGCTCAGCAGCTCTCAGCCCTTGATCTGCCGTGGAGAATTCCCCAGCAGCAGCAGCAGCAGCAGCAGGGCCTCGTGGCTCTGTCCCCAGCCCCGAGTGGCACTGGCACTGTCGCTGTGACATGGGGACGTTTTTAAAGAAAAGCCCGAGCAGGGTTCAGAGCGGTTGTTTGGGGAGCCCCAGCTCGGTGGGATGGTCCAGGAGGCTCCTGGGTTGGAATGGGGAGAGCTGAGGCCAGCACGGAGTGTCCTGGCGCCCGTCCAGGGGCAGGGTTTGCCTCCAGCTTTTCCCTGGCCGTGTCCCTCAGACGTGGCAATGGGTCCCTTTGTCCCCCAGGCACCACCAGCCCCTCTCCAGGGGGTGCTGAGCCCCCCAGGCCTGAGTCCCTCCGTATCCGAGCTCTGCCATGGGAATTTGAGGGAGGGATTTGTTCCCAACGCTCCCCAAATCTCTGAGAGCTTTCCAAGCCTCCATGTGCGCTGGAATTTTCTGCTCCAGGCAAGAAGTTGGGAAGGGTTTTTGGAGCAGGAAAAGCTCCTCTGCTTCCGGGGGAGGCAGATGGAAAATGAGCCCTGGCTGGGGAGGGACTGGGGCTGCTTTTCCTTGGGTTTGTGCTCCTGGGGAAGGAGGAGGTGCCCAGGCAGTGCCATCTGGGCTGGCAGCACTGCGTGTCCTGCCCCTTCCAGAGGGTTCTGTGTCCCCTCCTGAGCCCCAGGGATGGGGGGCTGTGCCTCCCAGCCCCTCAGCTCTGTTGCCAATGAGGTTTTCTCCTGGTTTTTGACAGGGGAAAAATCCCTCAGGAAGAAAACAACACCTGAAAAGGTCTTTAAAGCTCGGATTTTTTTCTTCCTTGGTGGGATGCAGAGCCCAGCTCTGTGCAGGTGTGACTCTGTGTTAATGGGGTGGCTCAGGGGCTGTTTCCTCCTCCTCCCTGGCCGGGCTGGGAAGGAGCAGAGGCAGGGGCAGGTCTGTGGCCGCCAGCGGTGGCATGTGGGCAAACAGGCTCTGCCTCCACTGGCTGTGCCCCTGGGGAGGGCACCCAGAGCCAGGCAGGGGGGATTTCCTCAGCTGGCAGCACCCCAAAACCCTCCTGGGGTGGGATGGGGTCTGGGGCTCAGCCAGGGGCTGGGACACCTCAGAGGGGTCCAAGAGCCACCTCAGTGTCACCCCAGCCCGCCCAGGGAGGGGACATCCTGTGTGAGGGGGATGATGGTGGCGACTTTGTGACATCGCAGTTTCTCTTCCTCTTTTGCCCTAGGGAGGGGCTGTTCTGAGCTCGGTGTCCTTATAGTGGCTCTGTCCCCATGTCCTTGTCCCTGGCAGAGCCCTGCTGTCCCCACGTCCCTGTCCCAGCCCTACCTGGCTGAGGAATGTGCTGTGTAAACAGGTGACCACCAGGGGGGTCAGCACTGGAATTAAACCCCCTTGTTTTGGGGGCACTCAAGGGATATCCCTCCTTTTGGGATGTTTGATTCCAGGGCTGGATGAAGCTGTTGGGTGGGGTTGGGATTTTCTGGGCAGCACGAGCTCCCTTCCAGCTCCTTGGGTGAGGATGTGGGGGAGTTGGGCCGTCAGGACCATCCCTGGTGGGCACAGGAGCCCTCGGCAGCGTGTGCCACGATCCCCTCGTGGCTCCCTGCTCCAGGGCCCTTCCCACAAAGCCCCGATTGTGTGCTGTTTGCTGGTTTTTAAGGGCAGCCTTGTGGCAGGGCCTGGGTGAGGCATCGCCATGGCACGGGGAGGGGAGGAGGGAGCCGAGCCTGCCGTGACGCGCGGCCCTTGTTGGTCTCACCGCAGCCGTGACATCACGGCACAAACCGGCGCATTGTGAAACTTCCTGCTCTGAATCCCGGCCAGGCTGGACTTTACATCCCCTCTGGCTTCCTGGGCTGACCGCCATCCGTGTCCTTCCCTGGGGGCTGACACGAACCCCCAGAGAGCCCCGGGTTTGCGTGGGAGGAAGGGGAGCGCTCCCGGCAGAGCTTGCCTTGTGCCGGCTTTGTCTGGCTGAGGTTGTGCCCCACACACGGGCCCCATGGAGGGGGACAGCCTGTGGGTGCTGTGCCCCATGGGGCAGCCCTGCTGCTGCTCCTTTTGCTGTCCCTGCTGCTGCTCCGGGCCCGGCTCGGCGGGGCTGGGAAGGGCTGGCGGCCGCGCCGGCCGGTCGGACGGGTCGGGCGTGCGGCACCCACCCCGTGACTCCTCCCGGGAGAGGTCCCGGCTCCAGGCCCGTCTGCTGGGCCCTGATCTGCCTTTTCCTTTTATCCGGGCCAGCCCCAGCCCTGCTGGAGCCCCGTGCTTATCGCCCCACACAGCAGGCCCGGCCTGGCTCCCGGCTTTGGGGGAGTTTCCGCGTGGCTCCTCGCCAGAGCGTGGGCTCCCACCTCAGCCCGGCCGGCAGCCTCCAGACGGCTCCTCATCCCCTCCCACCCCGTCCCGGCAGGCCTGGGTTAGATCCTGGGGCTGATACAGGCGTCAGTTCCTCCTTGGGATCAAAAACTTGGGATTTGTGGCCCAGGAAAGCTCCCACTCCTGGTTGCTGTGAGGGAGAGGTGCACAGAGGCTCGGGTGAGGTGGGAGCCGCCTGCTGGGGTTCCCCACCTGGGGAATTACCTTTGCCTTGGAAATTAATTGGAATTACCTTGGAAAAAGCCATGCATTTTCCTCCTGCCACAGGGATTTCTGCCTGGCTGGCAGGGGTGCTGTGGTGGGAGCTGCCTGTGCTGCAGGGTGAGCTGCTCTGGGTGCTTTCAGCCCAGCCAAGGCAGGACTGGAGGCTTCATCCCAGTTTTGTGACCATTCGGGCAGGGATTTGAAGGACAGAGGGGCTCTGTCTGTCAGTCTGCAGCACAACAGAGGCATTTGGCAAATCCCGGGGGGTTCAGGGATCTGGCAAGGTGGATGATGAGGTGATTCCCTGCCTCAGCTCTGTCCCCTCCCTCACTCCATCGGCTCCATCCCAATTTATCCCCTCTCCAAAGGAAGGGTCGCTCATGCTGATGCACAGAAACCTCCAGCAATTACAGGAGCTGCCCAAGGAGTGGCCTCTGGAGTCATCAGAGTCCAAATTAAAGCCCAATTACTCACTGGGCTGCAGCTTCCAGCCTGCCCCATCCCCTGGTTCCCTCTCCACGGCCCCGATCTCCAAGGAATTGCTGAGCTGGAGCTGGGCTCATTTACATGGATGAGCTCCTGGTGCAGGTTAACTCGTTTGGCAAACCAGGGAGGGAATCAGATGGGAAAAAACCAAGGGGACATCGTTCCAAAGCCACTTTGTCCCTTTGTGCAGCTCTTTGGTGTGTCTGGAGCAGCTGGGGTTTGTTCTGGGCAGGGCAGTGACCCCAAAAACCAGGCAGGAAATGGGGAGAACTCGAGTTGTGAGCTAGAAAATGTGGATTTTGGAGGTGTTTTCAGGAACACACCCGTAGAGGTTGGGGCTACGTGTCCCCGGGTTTTGCTTTTCTTTATTTTCACCCGAAAACTTCCTCGTGCCAGGAAGCCATGTCGTGCCTGGTGCCAGCTCTCCCCCCTCGCCCTCTGCCCAGGCACAGCTGCCAGAGGTGCACAGTTTGCACAATCAGCCCCGGTCTGTCGGTTTTGGGTTTTATTTCCTGCTCTTCCCCTAAAAATGAACACGGGGTCTGTTCCCCTGCCTGAGGCTGGCCGGGGTGGGTGTGAGAGCTGCTCCCTCCTCCCTGCCGGGCATTTCTCACCTCCTGGTAGTTTGCTAAATAAAGCAAACAAGCCCCAGCTTTTTCCTGCACAAGGAGCACTTTGTCTGCAGAGAATCCCCCAGCCAAGATTCCGGGGTTTGGGGTTTTTTAGTGGGACACCAGAAACTGCCCCGTTCCTGGGGGGTCTCAGAGGTGGAGCTGGGCCAGGGGCAGCTCCCCTCGCCTGCCTTCCCAAAATCCCTCTTTTTCTCCAGGCTTTTTCCAGGGATTAAACCTCCTCTTGCTCTATTAATAATGTATTTTTGAGGGCTTTGCTGACCCGAGTGTGGAGCCTCCGGGGAAGCTTTAGTCTTAGTAGGGATGTGCATTAGGGGGGATAATAAACGTGAATTATCCTCTCTGCCCACTTTTCCCCTGAACCTGTCGTATCCCAGGGATTTCAGAGCTCCTGCTTGGGGTGGGATGATCCCTGCAGGTCCAGGATTTGCTGCCCTGGGTTTATGCCTCACTGAGAGGCAGCCACAGATCTCCAGCAGCACGATTTGGGTTTGTTCTGGCCAAAAGGCCAGAAAACACCATGTAGGCTTTTGCCTCTTGGAGGATTGAAGCCATTCCAAGGCATCCTAGCTGGGTTCTCCCCTGCTGTATTTTTGGGGAAAGAACTTGTGTTTCTCCTGGTTTGGGATTATTGCGGGGGAGAGAAGTTGTGGGGTTTTTTTTTTTTTTTTCCTTTTATTTTTTCTTGCTTTTATTTTTTTTTAATTTCCCCAGCAGCTCTTCCCATCCAGGGAAGTCTCTAATCCGTGGCTGGAGCACAAAGCTGTCGGTGCTGGCTTAGGGAGCTTACAAACCCCTCCCAGGCCGGCTGCGTGCAGGGCTGTGCCTGCAGACACGTCACGGAGCTGCAGGGAGGGCCTGGGGAGCTCCTGGGATCCTGGGGAGCGTGGCACCGAGGGCCAGCCTTCAAGCCGTGTCACCTTTGCAGGGGACATTTCCTGCCCAGCACTGCCGTGCTGCCCGGGCTGAGGGCAGGGCCCAGGGGCTGGGTGAAGGGACAGTCCTGGGGATGCCTGGGCTGTATGTGCCAGGCGACATCCTGGCCGCTCCTGCCCTTCCCCGGTGTGTGACAGGGCCGGGCTCTGCTCCTGGGGCTCTTTGGAGCTCTGGGTGTCCCCGGCAGGCCAGCTCTGCCTTTCCCAGGGCATCCGGACCCCTGCGGGCTGGGGGCAGCCAACCTCCCACTGCCTCTTCTCCCCGGTGATGGAGGAGCCTCAGGCTGTGCTGGGAAGCTTCAGCTTGGATTTTAGGGAAGGTTTCTTCACTTTCCTGGTGGCTCCTGTCCCTCCTGAGCCCCAGGGACCTGTTCTGGTGGCTCCTGAGCCCCAGGGACCTGTTCTGGTGGCTCCTGAGCCCCGGGGACCTGTTCTGGTGGCTCCTGAGCCCCAGGGACCCGTTCTGGTGGCTCCTGAGCCCCGCGGATCTGCTCTGGTGGCTCCTGAGCCCCAGGGACCCGTTCTGGTGGCTCCTGAGCCCCGCGGATCTGCTCTGGTGGCTCCTGAGCCCCAGGGACCCGTTCTGGTGGCTCCTGAGCCCCAGGGACCCGTTCTGGTGGCTGCTGAGCCCCGGGGATCTGCTCTGGTGGCTGCTGAGCCCCAGGGACCCGTTCTGGTGGCTGCTGAGCCCCGGGGATCTGCTCTGGTGGCTCCTGAGCCCCAGGGACCCGTTCTGGTGGCTCCTGTCCCTCGTGGAGCTTTGCCCAGGCGCCACCAACGCCTGCTGGCACTGGCACCAGCAGGGACTGGGGAGGTTGCTCCTGCCAGGAATTCTTTCTCATTCCCAGCGCTGTCTCTGGGTTGTGAAACTCCCTCCTGGCACCTCCAGGCGTGCCCAGCCTGTGCCTCATGGGGCATTTCAAATTTGTCCCTCTCCAACCCCCCTGGGCTCCTGCCTTGGAGCTCCTGTGGGGAAAACCAGGATGGTAAAGGAAATTTCCCTGCCTGGCCGAGGTGCTGCTCCCAGCAGGGCTGCCCAGAAGGATCGTGGGCTGGGGTTTGGGAGTGCCAGCTTTGGAAAGGGCAGCGAGTGACCAGCAGCCCCAGGACAGCCCCACTGGCCTTCCTGCCGCCTCCTCCTCACTGAGCTGCTGGACACAGCACCAGGAAAAGCCCCAGATGGGATTTTTGGGAATAATTCCTGCCTGGAGCTTCATTTCCCGGCCTTGGGAGAGCAACCCTGGAATGAGATAAAACCCCAGGTGTGCTTGTCTCAAACCTGCCACGTTCAGTGACAGCATGTCCTTCCTGTGAGGAAATTGGGGTGAAAAAGGTGGATTTGGGGCTGGAATCACAGCCCCTGGAAATAAATTGAAGACCTGGGCCAAAATGGGGGAAATGCAGAGGTCCAGGGGAGGCCAGGGAGAGCCCCAGGCCGGGGAATGTCAGGAAAGCCGAGGGAAAAGGGTGGGATTCACCTTTGGCAGAGGAGAGCCTGGTTCCCAGTGAGGAGCTGCTGTAACGTGCCTGTCCCTTGCCTTGCAGGTGAGCACGGGGCCCAGCTGGGGCTGCACGGCGGCAGCGGGGACGGGCTGGGCGACGAGAGCACGGCCGTGGAGGAGGGCGAGACCAGCCCCGACCCCCAGCCCCAGCAGGGCCGCAAAACGCGGAGGGAAGCCTGCACCTGTCCCTACTGCAAGGAAGGAGAGGGCAGGTGAGGCTGTGCCACCAGGAGCGCCCCATCCGCCCCGAAGGGCCTCGTTTTATGGGGTTATTTGTGTTGGGAAGGGTCCCTCAGATCATCAGCTCCAGCTGTTCCCCCAGCCCTGGCAAGGCCACCCGTGTCCCCAAGTGCCACATGCACGTGGCCTTCTGGCTCCCTCAGGTCCTTTCCCAGCTTTCCAGCCCCAATTCCCCGTGTCCCATGGGGCTGTTGTCAGCCAAGGACAGCACCTGGCTCTCCCCAAACCCATCAGTCCCACAGGTCTGATCCTAGTCCAGCAGCTCCACCCCGTATCCCTTGAAATTCCCCCAGGTTTAACCTTTCCCTTCCCGCAGGAGCTCTGGGGATCCAGGCAAGAAGAAGCAGCACATCTGCCACGTGCCGGGCTGTGGGAAGGTGTACGGCAAGACGTCTCACCTGCGGGCGCACCTGCGGTGGCACACAGGGGAGAGGCCCTTCATCTGCACGTGGGTGCTGTGCGGGAAGCGCTTCACCCGCTCCGACGAGCTGCAGCGGCACAAGCGCACGCACACAGGTGGGGCGGGGGGCTCTGGGGGGCTGGGCTGGCTGCTCTGGCTCGTGGGGCAGCCTCAGGGATCTGTGGAGCTGAAATTGCCGTGTTGGCCTTGAGCTCTTGGGGCTGAGCCCCTCCAGAGCCTGAGCATTCTCACAGGGAGGAACTTTTTCTCAAGGTCCCAGCCTTTTCCCAAAATTTCAACATCCTGGAGTGTTGGCTTTGATCTCTTGGGGCTGAGAGCCCCTCCAAAGCCTGAGCATTCTTGTGGGGAGGAATCTTTTCCCAAAATTCGAGCATCCTGCAGCGTTGTCCTTCATGTCTTCACTCCGGGGCCTGACCCCTCTCTCAGAGGGCAGGACCCCCTCCCCAATCCCAACCTTTTCCCAAAATTCGAGCGTCCTGTAGCGTTGTCCTTCATGTCTTCGCTCCGGGGCCTGACCCCTCTCTCAGAGGGCAGGACCCCCTCCCCAGTCCCAGCCTTCTCCCCTCCGTCCCTCACGGCGCTGTCCCTCCCCGCAGGAGAGAAGAAGTTTGCCTGCCCAGAGTGCCCCAAACGCTTCATGCGCAGCGACCACCTCTCCAAGCACATCAAGACCCACCAGAACAAGAAGGGAGGCGCCGCCAGCGTGGCCATGAACGTCTCGGCCGTCCCCATGGACACGGCAGCCTCGGCCGAGGGCAACGGCGGCGCCACGCCCTCGGCGCTGATCGCCACCAACATGGTGGCCATGGAGGCCATCTGCCCCGAGGGCATCGCCCGCCTGGCCAGCAGCGGCATCAACGTCATGCAGGTGGCCGACCTGCAGTCCATCAACATCAGCGGCAACGGCTTCTGAGGCTTCTGAGCGGCACCTCCAGCACTGCCCGGCCGCCTCCTCCACCTGAAGGCCAGAGCTATATATATATTTTTTTTTAATTTTGGCTTGATTTCCCCCCCCTTTTTTTGTCCCTTTTTCCTCCCCTCCTCCTGCCTCTCCCCCCAACCCGAGGTCCCTTGGTGTCATCATGCCTTGGTCCTTTTAGCAAAAAAAAACAAAAAAAAAGCAAACAAAAAAAGAACCCAACGACAGAAATACCAACAAAACAATACAAAAAAAAAAAAAAAACAAACACAAAAAAAAAACCAAAAAAGAAAAAAAAAAAAAAAGAAGAGAAAAGATTCTATATTATTATTATATATATAAAAATATAAAATGTGTTCGTTTGAGAGAGGAGAGATGTTGCTGTGACCATGGCGTGGTCCCTTTGATGCCTTATCCTGGAGCAGGTCGGCCCCTCTGGGGCGCGCCGGGCGAGCCCGAGCTCCCCTTCCCTCCCCGACCCCCTTTCCCACCAGAGCCCCCGACCCCTCCCGGGCTGTCGGCGCTTTGCTTTGAGGTGACTCTGTAATTCCTTTGGCATTCTCGGGGGGAGATCCCGCTGGATGTTTCGCCCTTGGACTCCCACTGCCCTCCCCTGCCTTGGCAGGTGTTGTTTTATTTTTTTTCTTGGATCTTGGTTTTTTCCAGCCGTTTTCTTGGCAAGGCTCCCTGTCCCGTGGGAGTGGAGTTGCTCCATGGGAAGGTCGTGCACAGAGGGGCTGGGACGCAGCCCTGGGGGGACAACTGGAGCCTCCTCGGGGGAGAAAAGTTGATTTTTTTTATTACAGCCAGCATTGGAATTAATAATAATTATAGTAATAATCGGGAAAAAGGAGCGTCTGCGGAGCTCAGCCGGTCTGGAGCGAGGGGGAAGCACCGCAGGGACACGAGGGACACTCGAGGGTTTTGTTGTGGCACCGCTGGAGGTGGCTCCTGACAAAAAAAAAGGGAGCTGGAAACAGGGACAGTTTGGAGAAAAACCCCCAAAAAGGGTTTTGCAGGATCCTGCTCCTCCCGCCGGGGGAGGGCTCGGTCCTTTCCGTTCTTCCTCCCACACCCTCCTCTTCCTGCCCCAGCCCCGTCCCGGCTGCCCTGCCCGGGCTCGTCCCCAGCGGGGCTGTGGGTGCAGGGGTGGATCCCCAAAAGGAAATCTGGGATTGTTCCCAGCAGCAGCTCTGGGGCGAGCCCAGCAGGGCCTGAGCGGGGCAGGGGCCCAGGAGGGGACCCACAACTTCCCTGCTCCTGTTTTGGGGTCGGGGCAGAGGGGAGCCCCCGGCATGGAGCTGGTCCATGAATGCCACCTGCCCGGGCCATCCATCCCCACCTGCCCGGGCTGTTCTCACCTGCCCGGGCCATCCATCCCCACCTGCCCCGGGCTGTTCTCGCCCGTCCCCCCAGGGCAGGTGCAGAGCAGCCACCCCATGCCCCCTCGGTGCTTCCCAGCCCGGCCCGTGTCCCGCTGCCCACGGCTGTCCCGGGAGAAGCTCCAGCCGTGCCAGGAGCCCGGGGAGGAGCCGCGGTCCCTCGGGACAGCAGGAGCTGCCCCATCTCCATCCCGAGCTTCGCTCCGCTCGCTCGGCAGCTCCGGGAGCCGGCGGGAAGCAGGAATCTTGTTTTGATTTGGGGTTGTTTTTTTTTTGTAAAAAACACGCAAAAAAAGGAAAGGCAGCAGAAGCTCCCCGGGGAGGGGGCGCAGGGCCCGGCCCCCCCAGCCCCCCCCGGCTCTCTCTCTTGATATCTATTTTTGCATTTGTATATTTTTATATAGGAAACTTTAAGCATTTGTATTTTAATAACCCTGTGAAGCACTATGAGCTCCCCCCGACCCCCCCAGCCCGAAATCCACAAAGGATTGAGACAAACAACAGGAGGTTTCTTAATTTAATGGTCAATTTGGTGATTTTACCGCCACCCCGATGCCCCTCGAGCCCAGCTCTGTCCCGGAGGGGATCAGGTGCCAAAGCCCAGCCCGGCTCCGGCGCTGGGATGTCCCGGGTGGTGTCCCCGGTGTCCCCTCCCTCCCCGTGGACTGTTCCCAAGGAGCTCGGCTGTCCTATGGAAAGGGACCCCGGGGAGGGAGGGGGCCCCAGGGACCCCCGGGGGGCCCTCTCAGAGCCTGGGCTGCTGCCCTGCGGTTTTTGGGGGGATCAGAGCATTTTGGTGGGGGGGGGGGGGGGTCCACACCACCAGCGCTGCTCCCAGTGCCGGGGGGTGGGGGGGCAGCTGGATCCCACCGCCCCCATTTTGGCTCTGTTGGCACGGGGTCCCCTCCCTGCTCCCGGCACCCCAAAGCCCCCAGCAGCCCCCAGACCCCCCCAGCCATTCCCGGGACACAAAACACAAACGTGCCTTGACAAGGGGGTGTCAGGCTGGGGTGAGCCCCCCCTGCTCCGCTCCCACGCCCTTCAGAGGGGCTGGGGGGCTCTGGGGGCTGCCCCCTCCCCCAGCTTTAATCCACTGTCACCCCTTCATTCCGGGGGGCCGGGGCCGGTTCTCTATGCAGCGGGGGGGTCCTGGGGGGTCCAGCCCCCCCAAACTGGCAATAATTCTCTCCCTGTTTGATCTCGTCCCGTCTCTGTTGTTTTAATTTGGGGAAGGGGAGGGGCGGGGGGGTTGGTTTTCACAAATCCGGTGGCTGATGTCATAAACCTGCCCCCCAAAAGGCGATTTTTTTTGGGGGGAGGGGGTGGTGGATGATTTTTTTTTTTGGGTCCCAAAGTGCTATTTTTTTGTACAAAAAGACTTAGATGAAACTGTTAGTTTTGGGGGGCTCCTTTGTAAATGGGGAACGACGAGTTCTTTTTGTAATAAACACGAGTCGCTGGCGTTGTCTGGAAATCTGAGGGGGTCCCTTGGTGGGCACGGCCGATTTTGGGGGTGGCAGGGGGTACAGGGGACACGGAGCTCCGTTTGGGTGATGCAGGGCAGGGGGCCAGGCCTGGCTGCCCCCTCCCCAGACACCCTGGCTCTCTCCTCCCTGATGCGGGGGCAGCACCTTCCTCCTCCTCCTCCTCCTCCTCCTCCTTCTCCTTTTCTTCCTCCTCCTCCTCCTCCTCCTCCTGCTGCTCCCGCTCGCTCCTCTTCCCACCGGCCCCGCGGAGGCTCCCATGGGGCGCCCAGGTGGGTGCTGGGGGGCTCAGCCGGGGCTGGGGGTCCCTTTTGGGGGTTCAGAGCCCCCCCTGGTGCGAGGTGTCCCCTGGCAGGTCCCCAGAACCTGACCTGCGTGTCCTACAAGCACCCGAGCGTGCGGGGCGCGCTGGGGGACGCGGGGGGGGCGGCGGCCGGAGCCGTGCGCTGCCCCCCCGGGCAGTGCTGCGTGGGCATCTGGAACCGCAGCCACGCTCTGGTGCAGGGTGAGACCCCCGGGACCCCCGGCCTGGGCAGGGGAAAGGGGGAGACCCCCGGGACCCCCGCTCAGGGCAGGGGGAAAGGGGGAGACCCCCGGGACCCCTGGCCTGGGCAGGGGGAAAGGTGGCTGCGCTTTGAGCCTGCTCCGGGAGGGGTTGGAGGGGCAGAAGGGGATGGGGGAGGCTGGAGGGGCTGGTCCTGCCCCAGGGGGGGATTTGAAGGGATAGAAGGGGCTGGGGCAGGACCGAGGGCTTTGGTGCTGCCCTGGGGGGGTCTTGGGGAGGCAAAAGGGGTCCGACCCGGGCCGGGCAGGAGCGGGGGCTGCTCCGGGCCGGGGGGATTGGGGAGGTTCTGGTCCCTGCCAGCGGCTCCCTTGGCCTTGGCCTTGAGCAGCGGCTGCGGCGGCGCTGGGGAGGAGCCGCTGGGGGGGGGACCCGCACGGGGGTCCCACCTGTCCCCCGCCCCCCCCCGGGGGTCCCACGGGGGTCCCACCTGTCCCCCGCCCCCCCCCCGGGGGTCCCACGGGGGTCCCACCTGTCCCCTGCCCCGCACGGGGGTCCCACCTGTCCCCTGGCCCGGGTGACCGTGCCGCTGTCCCCAGGCTGCTGGGGGGGCCGGGGAGACGCCTGTCCCTCGGCCACCTGCGCCCCCAGCCCCGCGGGCCACCCGGGCAGCTCCGTGCTGCTGTGCCTGTGCCACGGCCACCTCTGCAACGGCAACGCCACCGGCACCGCGGCGACCACCGGCGGGCTGGAGGGGCCCCGCCAGGGCCCAGGTACGGGGCTGGGGGGCACTCGGGGCTGGGGACACACAGGGGACACACAGGGGACCACAGGGCACCCTGGCACCTTCGGGGGACCCACGGGGGATCCTGAGACCTTTAGGGGACCCACGGGGGATCCTGAGACCTTTAGGGGACCCACGGGGCACCCCGGCACCTTCAGGGGACCCACGGGGGATCCTGAGACCTTTAGGGGACCCACGGGGGCACCCCGGCACCTTCAGGGGACCCATGGCGGGGTGGGGCGGGTGTTGCCGCCGCTGGGGCCCCGGCGTCCCGGCTCGAGCACGGCTCGGTGGCAGCAGCCCTGCCCCACGGACCGAGCACACGCACACACCAATGTGCTGGACGGGGAAATGGCGTTTATCAGCGGCGGAACAGGGTGATTTATAACGGGGGGTAACGGTACGGTACCGGTAAGAGGAGAAGGGTTCTGCCTGAGCGTAACATCGCGATATCTTGAGCGTGACATCGCGATATCTCCCCGCAGGGGGATCCATGGGGGAGCCGGGGGTTCTGAGGGCGCTGTGGGGGAAGCTGCAGGGGAAGCTGCAGGGTCCCCTAAAGCTGCAGGATCCCCTAAAGCTGCAGGGGAAGCTGCAGGGTCCCCTAAAGCTGTAGGGTCCCCTAAAGCTGCAGGGTCCCCCTGAAGCTGCAGGATCCCCTAAAGCTGCAGGGTCCCTAAAGCTGCAGGATCCCCTAAAGCTGCAGGATCCCCTAAAGCTGCAGGGTCCCTAAAGCTGCAGGATCCCCTAAAGCTGCAGGATCCCCTAAAGCTGCAGGGTCCCCTGAAGCTGCAGGATCCCCTAAAGCTGCAGGGTCCCTAAAGCTGCAGGGTCCCTAAAGCTGCAGGATCCCCTAAAGCTGCAGGATCCCCTAAAGCTGCAGGATCCCCTAAAGCTGCAGGGTCCCTAAAGCTGCAGGATCCCCTAAAGCTGCAGGATCCCCTAAAGCTGTAGGGTCCCCTAAAGCTGCAGGGTCCCCTAAAGCTGTAGGGTCCCCTAAAGCTGCAGGGTCCCCTGAAGCTGCAGGGTCCCCTAAAGCTGCAGGGTCCCTAAAGCTGTAGGGGAAGCTGCAGGATCCCCTGAAGCTGCAGGGTCCCCTAAAGCTGCAGGATCCCCTAAAGCTGCGGGATCCCCTAAAGCTGCGGGGTCCCCTGAAGCTGCAGGATCCCCCAAAGTGTCCCCCACCACCACCCCGGACACCCGGGGGTCGAGGGGCTTTGTGTCACCTCGGTCTCTGTCCCCAGTGCCCGGCCGGGGCGGGTCCTCGGGGACCCTGTGGCTGCTGGGTGCCAGCCCCCTCCTCATCCTCCTCATCTGTCTCGGTGTCCTCGGTAGGGACGGGGACACGGGGGGACCCCCGGGCACAGCCAGCCCCTACCCCATGTCCCCTGGGTGTCCCCAAAGGCCACATCTCTGGTGTTCCCAGAGTGGGTGAAGGTGGGGGGGACTGCAGGTGTGGTGTCACACACTGTCCCTGGGGCGGGGGGTCCCCGGTGTCCTTGTGACTCCCTTGGGGGGGGTGTCCCGGGTGGGGTGTCCCGGGTGCGGTGTCCCGGGTGCGGTGTCCCGGGTGGGGTGTCCCGGGTGCGGTGTCCCGGGTGGGGTGTCCCGGGTGCATGTCCCGGGTGGGATGTCCCGGGTGGGATGTCCCGGGTGGGGTGTCCCGGCTGGGATGTCCCGGGAGGGGTGTCCCGGCTGGGATGTCCCGGGTGGGGTGTCCCGGGTGGGGTGTCCCGGGTGGGGTGTCCCGGCTGGGATGTCCCGGGTGGGATGTCCCGGGAGGGGTGTCCCGGGTGGGGTGTCCCGGGTGGGATGTCCCGGGTGGGGTGTCCCGGCTGGGATGTCCCGGGTGGGATGTCCCGGGTGGGGTGTCCCGGCTGGGATGTCCCGGGAGGGGTGTCCCGGCTGGGATGTCCCGGGTGGGGTGTCCCGGGTGGGGTGTCCCGGGTGGGGTGTCCCGGCTGGGATGTCCCGGGTGGGGTGTCCCGGGTGGGGTGTCCCCCGGGGACCCCGGGATGCCACATTCCCCACATCCCCTCCCTGGCGAGGCGACGGGGGGCTGTTGGTCCCTGGTGCCCCCCGGTGCTGTGTCCCTGATTTGGGGGGTTCCTGTGGGGGGGTCCCCGGATCGGGGTGTCCTTGGTGTCCCCCATCCAGGACTGCGCTGGACGAGGGCCCGCACGGGGCAGCCACCGCGGGGGGGGGCGCAGAATCGGGGTCCCCCCGCCGGAGCCCCCCAGCCCGGACCTGCCTGCGCTGCGCTTCCTGCAGGTGCGGGGCACCCCGGGGCGGGGCACAGCCATAGAGGGACCCCCACGGGAGGAGGGACACCCATAGAGGGACACCCATGGGGTGAGTGACACCCATGGGCCAAAGGACACCCAACTGGGCAAGGGACACCCAACGGGGGCACCCAAGTGGGAGGGCAGGGAAGGAGGCGATGCTGGGAGGGGATGTGGGGACACCCACGGCAGAGGGGGCATCAGTCCGGGGGGCACACAGCGCTGAGGGACCCCCAGAGGTGGTCCCCGTGTGGGGGTGCCGGGTGCTGGGGACGCCCGGTGCCAGCCGCGTCCCCCGTGTGTCCCCGCCGCGGGGCAGGTGCTGCAGTCCGGGCGCTTCTCGGCCGTGTGGCGGGGCACGCTGCGCCAGCGGCCCGTGGCCATCAAGGCGTTCGCGGCCGGGGCCCGCCGGAGGTTCGCGGCCGAGCGCGCCGTGCACTCGCTGCCGCTGATGGAGCACGAGAACGTGGCCAGGCTGCTGCACACCCGGGCGGCCGCGCCCCGGGCCCGCGGGGGGCTCCTGGTGCTGCAGCTCTACCCCGGCCGTGCGTCACCCCGGGGGCTGGGGGGGACTGGGGAGGGGGTTTGGGGGGTACTGGGGGAGGATAACAGGATTTTGCGGGGCTCGGGAGATATAGGGGGCAACGGGGGTGGTGTAACAGGAGTTTGGGGGGCTTGGGGGGTACTGGGCCGGGGGGGGGATAACAGGAGTTTGGGGGGCTCGAGGGGTACTGGAGTAGTGGGGGCTCAGGGGCCTCGGTTGTAACGGGGGTTTGGGGGGCTCAGGGTGTGTGCAAGGGATTGAGGGGGCTCGGGGGGTGCGTGGGACGGTCGGGGAGCACAGCGGTGGGGACGGGGGCCCGGTGGGGGGACATGTGCGGGAGATTCTGGGGGGCGTCCCACGTCCCCTCCCGTGTCCCTCGCTGTCCCCAGGGCTCCCTGCGCCACTTCCTGGGGCAGCACGTGGGCACCTGGGCGGGCAGCGTGCGCCTGGCGCTGTCCCTGGCCCGCGGGCTGGCCTTCCTGCACCAGGAGCTGTGGCGTGACGGTGAGGGTGGCACCCCTGCTGTCCCCTGTCCCCCTGCCCGGGGCTCCCCTGCACTGTCCCACTCTGGGCTCTGCTCTGGGTTCCCCCTGCCCTGTCCCTGCCCCGTGCCCCCGTGACCCCCGGTGTCCCCAGGGCTGTACAAGCCCAGTGTGGTGCACCGGGACCTGAGCAGCCAGAACGTGCTGGTGCGGGAGGACGGCACCTGTGCCATCGGCGACTTCGGGCTGGCGCTGGCGCTGCCACCGCGTGCCCAGGACAGCGCCGGGAGCCGGCACAGCGTGGCCATCCGCAAGGTGACAGGGGGGACATGGATGGGATGGGATGGGATGGGATGGGATGGGATGGGATGGGATGGGGAGGTGACAGCCCTGGGTTGGGGATGGCACGCACCCTAGATGTCACTGGCAGTGTGGGCTGTGGCTGCCAGCTGAGCCCGTCCCTGGCCCTGGTGGCCCCGGTGGCCCCGGTGGCCCCGAGCCCCACGCTCAGGGCCCGGTGTGGCGCAGGCGGGCACCCAGCGGTACCTGGCACCCGAGATCCTGGACGAGAGCCTGGACCTGCGGGCCTGGGGCCGGGCGCTGCGCCAGGCCGACGTCTACGCGCTGGGGCTGCTGCTCTGGGAGATCCTGTCCCGCTGCCAGGCCCTGAGCCCCGGTGAGCCCCGCGCTGCCCCCGCGCTGCCCCCCGCGCTGCCCGCGGCCCCCCGGCCCCGCTGACCCCTCTGGCCGCCCCGTCCCGCCCCGCAGGAGCCCCGGTGCCGCCGTTCCGCCTGGCCTACGAGGCCGAGCTGGGCTCCAGCCCCAGCGGGGCTCAGCTGCGCCGCTTGGCCGCGGACGAGAGGCGGCGGCCGCTCATTCCCCCGGCCTGGCACCGCACCCCGCAGGTCAGAGCCCCGCGACCCCGGCACCCCCCCGGGTGGGCGCGGGCAGGGGTGACCCCCGGGGGACGGGGGGTCCGAGGGGGGGGTCCCAGCCTGGGTGCCCGGGGATGCTGAGGGTGCCCGGGGTGCCGTGCCCGTGCTTTGGGTGTCACCGCGGGGGTCTCAGGGGGGTGCGGAGTGGTTCAGGACACCCGAGGGGGGTCCCAGGGGTGTTTGGGGGGGGGTCCCTGCCCTGGGGTCCCCTCCCCGCTGGAGCGATGGTGCCGAGGGCACCGGGGGCTGTCCCCCTTCGGGGGTGACATCCCCGGGTGACCCGGGGTCGTTGGGGTCCCACAGGCCGGGGGGGCTCTGCCGGAGCTGCTGGAGGATTGCTGGGACCCGGACCCCGAGGCGCGGCTCTCGGCCGAGCGGGCGCTGCAGCGGCTCCAGCGCTTGGCCGCGGGGCCCGCACCGGCCCCGGGGGACCCCGGCCCGGGGGCCGCCCCCCGCCAGGTGCGTGCGGGGAAACTGAGGCACGGGCAGGGCAGGGGGACACCGGGAACCCACCGGGGATCTGCGGGGAAACTGAGGCACGGGCAGGGCAGGGGGACACCGGGAACCCATCGGGGATCTGCGGGGAAACTGAGGCATGAGCAGGGCAGGGGGACACGGGGAACGGGGCTGGAGGGGGCAGGACGAGACTCCGCCCCTGGGAGGAGCCCGAGCCAAGCCCCGCCCCTGGTGAAGCCCCGCCCTCCTTCCTTCCGGGAGGGGCCGCGGCCGGAGCGAAGGTGGGAGCGAAGTCCCAGGACCCCCCCCCGCACCCCAAACCCCAAATCCCCCCCGCACCCCAAACCCTCCGACTCCCGCGCAGCCCCCCCGCCGCCCGGCCCCATGCAGTCCCGGGGGGCGCCCCAAAAACCCTGACTCAGTTTCCCCTGGGTGCCGGCGGGGTTCGGGGGGTCCCCGCTCACCGCCCGTGCCCCCCCTCAGGTCCTGGAGTCTCCCCCCATGTGGAACCCTGGTGCAGGTACGGGGGGACACCCCAAACTGGGGGGGGCTGCCTTGACCCCTCCGGGGTCAGACTCCCCCCTCAATCTCCTCCTTTTCCCCCCCAGGACAGCCGCCCCCCCCCAACCCCGCGTACCCCCCGAACCCCACGTACCCCCCCCAGGTCCCACCCCCCAACCCCGTGTACCCCCCGCCCGCGGCGCCTCCCACCCCGCTGGGGGGGCCGGGGCAGCCCCCGTACCCCGCTGGGCCCCCCCCGTACCCCCCGGGGCCGCCTCTGGCCCTCTCGGGCCCCCCCTTGGGTCCCCCCCTGCCGCAGCCCCCCCACCCGGGGGTGCTCCCGCACCCGGGGGTGCTCCCCTCGCTCCCCCCCGGGCTGGACAAGAAGGCGGCCAAGAAGATGAAGAAGAGGATGAAGAAGGCTCACAAGAGGCACAAGGTGGGGGGACCCGGGGGGGGGCACGGGGGGTCACCCCCAGACCCTCGGTGCAGAGCTCATGGCTCTGCTGTCCCCCCCAGCGCTCTTCGTCCTCGTCCTCCTCCTCCTCGTCCAGCAGCTCCGACTGAGGCACCCCCAGGACCCCCCAGGACCCCCCAGAATCACCTGGGACCCGCCAGGACCTCCTGGAACCTCTGGGACCACCAGGAACCGCCTGGGACCACTTGGGGACCCCCATCCTGTCCCCATGTCCCCCATCCCCTGCTGCCGAGGGGGTCCCGGGGTGTCCCCGCTGTCCCCCAATAAAGCTCTGGGACACCCCAATGTGCGTCAGCGTCTCCTTCGCGCCGAGGGGGGCTGGGCTTGGGGGGGTCACAAACCCCAATGCTCCCAGGGAGGGGGGCTGCCCTGTGCCCCCTGTGCCCCTATTGCCCCCAGCCCTTCCTATTGCCCCCCGTTGCCCCATGTCTCCCATACACAATTCTATCACACCTTTATTCGCTCACCTTTACCCTCATTTCCCCCAGAGCTGCCCCAGTGCCCCCATTACTCCCTCATTGCCCCCCATTGCCCCCCCAGTTCTCCCCCAGCGCCCCCAGTCCGCTCCCGGACCTCCCCGCCGCCAGGGGGCGCTGTGTGGGGCGGCGGCCGCTCCGTCCCGCCCCGCACGCGCGGTGCGTTTCCGGGTCGGGGCGGGTGTAAATCGGGCCGCGCCCGCCGCCCCCTCCCAGACCCGCGGCCGCCGCAGTCGGAGCAGCCGCGCCCGCGCCGCCGCCGCCGCCATCCCGCGCGCCCGCCCGCCGCGCTCCCTCCCCGCCTCCCCCCCCCCTCCCTCCCGCCCTCCCTCCTCCCGCTCCGCCCGGAGCGCCCTTCGCCCAACGCCGTTACCGGCGCCGACACAGGTAGGCCCGACCCCCTGCCCCCCCCCCCCCCCCATCGCCCCCCCACCGCCGCCCCCCGGCCCTCCCCGCGGGCCCCCCGCGCCCCCCCCGGCCGCCATCCGGGTCCGATCCCCCCCGGGCCGGGCCCTCAGCGCGGCCCCCCCACCGCCCCCCCGCCGGCCGCGCCCTCACGGCGCCCGCGGCCTGCGCGGCCTGTGCGGCCTGTGCGGCCCGCGCGCCCCGCGCCGCCGGCCGGGGGCACAAACGGCCCCGGGGGGCTCGGGGGCCGCCGCTGCCGCCTCCCGCCGGCCCCCCCCGGCTCCCCCCCCCGGCGGAACCGGGCCGGGGGGGTTCGGGGCGCCGCGTGCGTCACATGGCGCCGCCGCCCCCCGCCCGGGCCGGCTGCGGGGGGGCCCGAGGGGCGTGGGGAGATTTTTTTTTTCTTTATTTCTACTCCGCTTTTTTGGAGTTTAATTTTTTTTTTTTTTTTTTTTTTTTTTAATTCCGGTAGTTTTTCTTTTCCCGCCCGGGCCCGGTTTTTCCGCCATCCCGCGCTGTTGTTTTTCCCCCGCCGGAGCGGGAAGAGGGCGCACGGCCGGGCCCGCGCGGGGCCGCCGCCCCCCCCGGGGGATCCGGGAGCTTCCACCCGGGCCTGCCCGGAGCCGAACGGTGATCCCCGGTCTAGAGTGGGTTCGGAGCCCCGGGCCGGTGCCTCCCGACCCGGGATCCCCCTCACCCGCCTTGTGATCGGGCCCCTCCGGGCGCTCCATCGCGCCTCGGGGTCGCTCCGGGACAGCCGCTCCGCTCCCCCCGGCCCAGCTCGGAGCCGGGACCCCCGGCCCGGTTCCCCTCCCCCCCGTCCCTCCCGCAGGGCTGAGCTGGCTCTGGTGCCGCGTCCCCGCCTCAGGGACGGGCTCGTTTCAGAACCGCGTCCCCGCCGCAGCAGCCGCGGCCCCGGCTTTGGGACGCAGCTCCCGGGGACGGCGGGATCCGGCGCGGCGCCGAGCTCGGGGAAGTTTCCCTGCGGAAGGGCCTCACCGGGAGCGCGGCCCGGGCCCGCCTCACCCCCGGCGGGGCCGCTCGGCCCCTTTTTCCCCGGAACGGGCCGCGGCGGGCGGGCTCGGGGCCCGTCCTGCCCTCGCCCCGCGGCCGGGGCTGCGATCCCGGGCTCCGCTCCCCGGACCGGGTTGGTTGCGGGGGGGAGGCCGGACCGGGCTCACGGAGGCCGCGGCAGAGCCCTCCGGTGCCAGCGAGGCAGCGCGGCCCCGGGCCTGCCTCGGCCGTGGTTAAACTTTGATGGGGCACAAGCGGGGGCCGAAATGGGAGTTTATTTACCGGATTCCTATGAAAAGCTCGGCTGAGGCCGGGCGGGCTGTTTTGCAACGCTGCCGACTCAGGTGGTTTGAAACCTGATCGTGCGCTCATGTGGCCTTATCTGGGTCTGAGGGAATCGCCTCGGAACCTGCTCCGAGGGGCCCCGCGCGGGCTCGGGAACGCCGATGCCGTTTATTTTCTCCACAATCCCGGCTGCCCAGAGGGCCAAACCCCCGCGACTGGGGTGCCCGCTCCCATCGGGCAGCTGCAGGAAGACTTGGGCTGGGAAAAGCGTGGGGCTCGCGGGGAGTGGTGGCTTCCCCGGACCTGTAGGGACCACGATTAGTCCTCAGTGCCCCCTCGGCATCCCTGGTTGTGTCCAGGAACCGTTTGTGTCCCCAGTGCTACCGGGGGTCACCCTGGGGTATTCAGCTGTCCCTCAGAGAAGGCCCTGCAAGGAGCAGGGCTGGGACGAGGCAGGGGCTGAGCAGGACCCTCATGACCGCAAGAGTTGCTGGATCCAGGTGGGATTGGGCCAGTTCAGCACTGGACATTCATAGGAATGGAGCCAAACCACCACGGATCATCCCAACGTTTCAGGGGGCGATTTGAGGGGTGAAGCAGCTCAGGGAGGCTGGAATCCTGCCTGGACAGGCTGGGGGGATTGGCAGAGCCCCTCAGGTAACAGCCCCCCTCTGACGCAGCCCCTCTCCCCCCAGCCGAGGCCCGAGCGCTGCCACAGCCTGAGCCGACCCCGCGCTCCCACCATGGACACCGGAGTCATCGAAGGGGGTCTCAATGTCACGCTCACCATCCGGCTACTCATGCACGGCAAGGTTCGTGTCCCCAGCCCCCTGCCTGGAGCCCTGGCCTGGCACGGGGTGGGCTGGAAGCTTCCGTGGGGTCTCCTGAAGCTGCTGTGGGGCCAGGAATGTGCTGCTGGTGCCTGGGCAGATCCTGGGGTGCAGCCAGCAAAGGAAATCATTATTGGGGTGGAGCAGAATGTCCCGATGGGAGTTTAGGTGGGAACAAGATCAGCACAATTGGGATAAACCCCAGTTATCTGAGGGGCAGAGCTTAAGTGCTCCGGAGCTTGTTTTGACTGTGAAAAGAGCCGAGTTTAGGCTTGGGGCTCCAGGAGTTTTTAAAACGCTGACTAACGGTGCTTTTGTTTCCATCCCAGGAGGTGGGAAGCATCATTGGGAAGGTAAGTGAGGAACAAACTCCCCTAGCCCTCCCTTTCCCCTTGTCCCCGTCCCCCTCCCTCCCTGCCTGCCACCGCGGCGCTGACGCCTCTCTCCCTTCTCTGTTCCACACAGAAAGGGGAGTCTGTGAAGAAGATGCGTGAGGAGGTGAGTGCAGGGAGCGGGGTAGGATCAGGATGGCGGGGAGCGGGGCAGGGCGGCGAGGAGCAGGGCAGGATGGCGGGGAGCAGGGCAGGATGGCGGGCCTGGCGCGGCTCCGCAGGCAGCGCGGCGGCGGCATGGCGCGGGGAATGCCGGGAGCTGTGGGCAGGCGCGGCAGGAAGCCGAGGAGGAGAAGATGGCTGCCCGAGCCGAGGGAGGGGAGGAGGAGGAGGAGGAGGAGGGAGGGCTCTGTCCCCGGCGGGGGATCCGCAGGAATCCCGGAGCACTGAGGTGGCGTTTGCCTCCCTGCAGAGCGGAGCTCGCATCAACATCTCGGAAGGGAACTGCCCCGAGCGGATCATCACCCTGGCGGGACCCACCAACGCCATCTTCAAAGCTTTTGCGATGATCATTGACAAACTGGAAGAGGTGTGTCCGTGGCCCCCTGCAGTCGCTGCTCTGGTTGTCCTTTCTCTCTGGCAGAGCTGACCCCGGGACAGGCCCCTGGGGGCCCAGGGCCGCTGTTCCGCACGGGCAGCCGGCGTCTCCCTGCCTGGACCCGATGTTTGTCCAGTGCTGTGCTGGGGCAAGGTCCAGGCACTGCTGGAGCTGGGGCCCCACGGGGACTTCCTGCCCACAGCGTGGGGCAGAGCAGGGCTTGGAATCCCCCTGACTCTGCTGGTGCTGGTGTCACTTCCCCCCAGCACACCCCAGGGCTCAACTCCCCCCAGCCCTGCCAAGGAGGAAATGGGGCTGGAGGAGCTGCATTGTGTCCCTGGTCCTGTAAATCAGTAACTTCCAGGGCAGATTTTGCCGCTACATGACGTAGATCTTGTAGGTGTTAGAGCCTGCTCTTGAGCTGCGGTGTTGATATTTCTGCATTGGAGGTAGCAGGAGTTGGGAGTGCTCCTCACCTGCTGTGGGGCAGAGCTCTGTGGCCCTCACCCTGCCTGTGGGGGCACAAATTGTATTGCCCTTTAGATTTGGGACACTACTCAGGGAGAAACAAGCCTGTGCTGGCAGCTCTGACCCAAACTCCCCTGCCCTCACTGCAGTGTTAAAGGCTGCAGGGCTTGGAGCTGTTTGTGCCGAATGCAGGGAGCCGGAGTCCTCCCCGGGCTCTGCAGCGCTCTGGGCACCGGCCTTGGAGCTGAAGCTTTGCTTTTAGTAGGTCAGTTGAGCCCTGGCCTTGTGCCTCCCCTCCCCCTGCCAGCACATGACCGCTGTAATCGGCGCCGGGATTGTTTTTCCCGGAGCTGCTGCCTTGATCCCTGGTGCAGTGGGAGGCTCCGCACTGACCCTGGAGCCGCGGCGTCCCCGAGCCCCCCTGTCCCGTCCTTGTCCCCCTCCAGCGCCGGTTCCTGCTTGGCTGAGGTGACACCCAGCCTGGGCCGGTACCTAAACCCATTTCCAGTGAGGCAGCAGAGTTTGGCTGCTGCTTCCCCAAAATACATCTGTGTTTTATCTGGGCTGCTGAGGAAGTCCTGGGAAAGCCCCGAGGTCACCTTGGCCTTGGCCACCGGTGCCAGCGTCACCTCCCTGTCCCTGTGCCGGGCACGGCCCCAGCGCGTGCCGTCCCAGCAGGGCTGAGCCCTCAACACCTCCTCTTCCTCGCAGGACATCAGCAGCTCCATGACCAACAGCACAGCTGCCAGCCGGCCCCCGGTCACCCTCCGGCTCGTGGTGCCCGCCAGCCAGTGCGGGTCCCTCATTGGCAAAGGAGGCTGCAAGATCAAGGAGATCCGAGAGGTGCGTGCTGCCCAGCCCAGGGGACCCACGGGGGGTTCAGGTGGCCCCAAGGACAAATCCCTGTGTTGTCCCTGCCCTAGGGATGTGGCATCACTGGGAGGTTTTGGTGCTCCCTGTATTTTAGTGCTTGGCACACTGAGACTCAGGCCAGACCCTTCTCTGCCTGCTGCTGTCTCTCACAGCCTGGGTTCCTGCTCCCCCCTTTCCATGGCTCCTGATCGCCCTCTCCCCAGCCTTTCCCAGATTTTGGAGAGGGAGATGGGCTCCAGGCCAGCACTGCCCTTGGCCATGCCATTTAGCACTGGGTGCTGTTGGATTAACTCTGCTGGCATGGAGACTGGCTTGGCTTGGGTTACAGGGACAGGCTGAGGCCAGGTCCCCTCTGCTGCCTCAGGCTCCTGGTGACTGAATTGTATCCAGCTGGGATTAAAGGACTTTATTTTGGGGGACAGGAGGAGCTGGGGGGGCAGGTTTGGCTCTGTATAACCATGCACGGCGTTCATCGCTGAGGTCTCAGCCCTGCCCGGGGTCTGACGGGCTATTTTTACCCCTCGACTTGGCAGAGCACGGGGGCACAGGTCCAGGTGGCAGGGGACATGCTGCCCAACTCGACTGAGCGAGCCATCACCATCGCTGGGATCCCACAGTCCATCATCGAGTGCGTCAAACAGATCTGCGTCGTCATGCTTGAGGTAGGGCCCCTCCCTGGGCCCGTGCCCGGGGACACGGGTGCTGCAGTGGATCCCGCTGCCCTTGGAGGGGTGGAAGTGCTGAGGAGGGACGAGAAGGGAGCTGCTGGGGGATAAAGGGATAGCTGGGGATTACAGCCTCATCCAGGTGAGGCTCGGAGCGGCTTAAAGCCAGGGTCGAGCAGGGCCTCGAGAGCAGCTCATGGTGTCACCCATGGCCCTGCCGTGCTGCTGGGTGTCCTCCCTCGGCCCTGTGCCCAGGGTGAGGAACAAGTCGCGCTGCCCTGGCTCACCAGAGGGCCAGCTGGAAGTGCAGAGCAGGGCCCCGGGGCTGTGGGCTGTGGGGAGGGGGCTGTCGGTGCCAGCGGCCTCGGTGTTGACCTGTCCTCCCTGCCTGTCACAGTCTCCCCCGAAGGGTGTCACCATCCCGTACCGACCCAAGCCATCCAGCTCTCCCGTCATCTTTGCAGGCGGCCAGGTAAGGCCTCTCCTCTGCTCCTGGGGTGCGGGGTGGGCAGGGAGGGCGGGCAGGGTCGTTCCGAGCTGCCAGCGCGCCCCGGCCGCTCCGCGTGCCCGTCACCCACGCTGTGCCCTCGGCCCCTCCCCTGCTGAGGGACGGCAGCAGGGAACAGAAAACGGCTGATTTGGGAGGAGAGGGTGTTGGAAAACACTCCTGGAATTTACCAGCCAAAAAAAATCGGTTTGGCAGTGTGGTGGCGGCAGTGGGGGTTTGAACGGGGCCGAGCTGCCTAACCCAGGCTCTGCCCCCCTGCCTCGGGCTGGCTCCAAGGACTCGCCGTGACCTCTGTGGGTGACTGGCCCGGAGGCTGGCGGTTCTCTGCTCTCTGCCACCGGTTCTCGGGGTGCAAAGGCTCAGCCTGTGCCGTGGGTAGGGTTGGGGTGCGCAAAGGCTTCGTCTCTCAGGAGGGGAGGGTGCCAGATAGGAGTAGTGCCAGGTGACTGGGCTTTAGTCCCTCCTGCGCTGAGCTGGGCAGTGGCCCGAGCCCTGCCCCGAGCCACCTTACGGGGGACGGGTGTCCCTTGGGATCCTGTCCCGCCCTAACGGGCCCGGGTGCGGGTCAGCTGCTCCCGCCCTGCGCCCCCGGGGCTGCCCCAACGCTCGGAGAGACCATGGCGACAACGCATCCGCTGCCTTCCTGCTGCCAGGGACGCCCCTCGGGGTGGGCAGGGCCTGGCTTTGTCAGTGGGGGCCTCAGTAGGCAGGGAAAGGGGGTCAGGGAAGGGCTGTAGCTGCCGCCGGCCTCCCCGAGAGCCAGGCCTGACTCTGCTCTGCCCCCTCCCAGCCCCGCCACGCTTGTTGTGGGGACGGACCTGCCGCCGTCCCCTTCCTCCCCGCCCCTGCCCCGCTCCCTGCCTCTTCCTCCCCGCCTGAACCCGGTCAGCCCCCCCTCCCGCCTCCCCGACAGCTTCTCCCGCCGCTCTGCTCCCGGGGCAGCGCAAGGCCCACCGGGGCGGGAGCCGGCCGCCTTCCCCGTTAGAGCAGTGAGGAGCAGGCTTCCACAGCCACGCATCTCTTCCCTCCCCTTGCCCCTCTTCTCCCCTCCCTTCCTTCTTTCCGCCCCCGGCCCCGGCCCAGGCCCGCAGCAGCCCCCGGGCCCCGCTCCCGGTGGGCCTTGCGCTCTCTGTCTGCAGCTCAGAGTCACGCGTAGAGCAGGGCGAGCCCTCGATCAGCACTGAGCTAATGTGGATGTTGAGTTTGGTGTTAGCGAAAGGTTTCGGATTGACAGCCCTGGAGACTGAAGTCCTCTAATTTATCCACAGGACAGGTACAGCAGCGGCAGTGCGAGCTACCCCCACACCGCCCCATCCATGTGCCTCAACTCTGACTTGGAGGGACCACCTCAGGAGGTGAGAGGGGAGTTCAGTCTCCACGGCCCGTTCAATCCTTGGCCTCTCTGAGACTGCCAACAAGGGTGGCATCCCTGTCCCCGTCCCCCAAAACCGACAACGGTGGCTTTTTGTGCTGTGGACTCCTGTCCACTGGGAACTGGACTCTGAGCCCACCAACCTCTCCTCACGCAGGCCACCCGGCAGCCACTGCATGGCAACGAACTTGGGCCAATTCCAGCCTGGGCTGCAGTTCTTCCGGTGACCTGGAAGTGAGGCTGTGTACCCCCCTCTCCCCCTCCTCTCCCACCCGCCCCCACCTGCCCGGCCCCCCCAGACCTTCCCGAACCTTAGCCAGCCAGGCCCCAGCCAGTGCCTCGCCCTTCCTGGGTAGCTTCAGGAGGAGTCTGAAGTGTGTGGCTGTCCCCTGTAACCTGGGGACACGGAGTTGTGGCAGGTCAGGCCCTCGCCTCGTTCCCCTCCGAGCACTGGGCCGTGTGAGCAGTGGTAGCCAGCGCCAGCACTGACCTGTAGCTTGCCCGGCGACGTTGTCCTAGGCGTGTGGAGTGACGAGAGGACTCGAAACGGGGCAAAACTTTTTTTTGGGGGATGGGAGGGGAGGCGGGGGAGCTGCCGGGCCGGGGCAGAGAGGGGCCAGGAGCAGCAGCAGGGCCGGCGGGGGCGTTGGATCCTCCCTGCCTGCGCGGGGGCGCAGGGATAGCAGCATTGTCGGACTCACCACACCATAACATCTTCATCAAGATCCCAGCCGTTCTCTTGTTGGTTTTTATTTTTTTCCTTTTTTATTAATTTTTTTTTCCTTATTTTTTGTCTGCCACCTTTTTTTTTTGGGGGGGGGACGGCACCGATTCTGCCCACCCCCTCCCCGTACCCGCCACGTCAGGCCAATTCGAGTAACCGCCAGCCTAGAAACTGCTTGTGACAGCATTTATCCGTCCCCGCCTCTCCTGCCCCACTTCCCTCGCCCCGGAGAACTCTCCACCTTGGCTCTCTGACTTCCTGGCTAGTTGAAATCTGTCTGTCCCTGGGTGGCTGTCCGATGGTTGTTAATAGGACTGTTTTCCTCCTTTTGTAGGCCTATACCATTCAAGGACAGTATGCCATTCCACAGCCAGATGTAAGTTTTTATTTACAACTTCTTGTCTTGAAATCCACCCTTTTCCTCCCCCACCTTCCAAAAAATTTTCTCCGTGCTTTCTCCACTCGAGCTGGCTCAGCTTGGGGCTGAATACTCGATCTGATCTGAGCTCCCCAGAACCTCCCCCCCCAAAAAAAAACCACTCACCCCCCTCAGCTGGCCCTCCTGCAGCCAGCTCCATCCGGCCTCAGATCTCTCCTTGGATCCTCCCCCACTCCTCTCTGGCACTTCCCTCCTCCTTATATTATATTATATTTTTTTTCCAAACCCACCTCTCCCTGGCTTGGCATTTCACACCAGCTCTGGCTTTTCCTTTGCCCCCCCGCCCCCCCCTCAATTTGGCACGAGAACGCCCCCCCCCAGCCAGCACACGGCGGCGGTGTCACCGCGGCGGCTCTCCCGGGGCAGGGGACAGCTGGCCCGGCGGGCGGGCGCAGGTGGCAGTCGGGGAGGGGGGCTGGCCCCGGCCCAGCCCGGGAGCGGAGGGGCCATCCCGGCAGCGGCCGGCGCCGTCGGACACCTCCATCCTCTGGCACCCATCCTCATCCCGTAGGGGCTGCTCTCTGCTCCTGGCACCCGTAGGGCAGCGAGGGGGGTCCGGCGCGGGGGTCGGGGGCTCCGCGGCGGCCGGGCCGGCGCGGCAGAGCCGAGCACGCTCCGTGCCCGGGCCCTGCGCTCCCCGCCGTGCCACGGGCACCTGCTCCCTCCTCCCGCTCCTCTCTGCTTCTGTTCCTGCGCTGCTCCAGCCCTCGCTGCACCGGGGGGGTGGGCACAGCCCCCAGCCCGCGGTGGCCGGGCCGGAGGGGCCGGGGCGGGCGCGGGGCCGCGTCCGTGCGGGTGCGCGCGGCCAGTGCTGCCCCCGGCCCCGGGAAATGGCTAACGCCAGCCTCTCTCTCTCTCTCTCTCTTTCTCCCTCTCCCTGTCTTCCCCTGTCCCTCCTTTAGCTGACCAAGCTGCACCAGTTGGCAATGCAACAGTCACACTTTCCAATGTCTCATGGCAACACTGGATTCAGTGGTATGGAAACTCCTCCTCTCCGTGTGCGTTCGCGCGCGGCCGCAGCCCAGCCCCGCGTGGGGCCGAGCTCACACAAACCTAACCCCAAACGCTGCCCGGGCCCGGCCAGGTAACCTCTGCTCTTGGGACGTGTCTGGGGCCGCAGGGACAGGGCTCCGTCCGTCTGCCCACCCACGCTGCTGCCCTCCCTCCCTCCCTGCCTGGTGCCCGCAGCACCCGCTCTCTCCCCTCCGGCTGCTCCAGGCCCACTGCAGGCCACCGCTGACTGTACCAAATTCACTGCAGATTTCCTAAGATGGCTGGAAAAAAACCAAGCCACCTAAAAAAAAAAAAAAAAAAAGAAAATCAAAATTACCCATTTGGGGCTCTAAACTAAACTTGAGACAGCCAAACTCATTGTGACTTGTATCTTAACAGGCGTTGACTCCAGCTCTGCAGAGGTGAAAGGCTATTGGGGTAATGATCCAAACACACCATCTGTAGTTACTCTGTTGTGTATTGATGCTGCCCGGGGTCTCATTCTCCCTGATAGATGCTGCCCGGATGGGGGGAAGGAAAGGGGGTTGAGGGGAGCCCAGAAAGACGGGCTGGAGGTGCAGCCTGGCTCAGCTGCCTGGCCCTGGAGCACAGCTGGATAGTGGAGAGCAGCAGGACTGGGTGGAGGCTCGGCTGTCCCAGCGAGCTGTGGGCCCCGAGCTGTGACCCCCACACCCAAAAACCACACAGAGGGGAGCAGCCCCTGGCCCAGGAGGTGCTGGAGCTGCCCCAGGAGTTTGGGGACAGCCCTGGGTGTGTCCCCCTGCCACAGCCCCGGTGTGAGGGCTCGAGGCCACCACCGCTGCTCCCTCTGACAGGGAGCGAGCTGGGGAAGGGGGGAGAGCTGGAAAGGTGTGTTCAGAACGCCCCAGGCACACGAGCTCAGCCCCGTGTGGGGTGTGAGCAGCCTCCCAGCCAGTGCCTGCCTTAGCACAGCCCTGCAGGGTGGCAGGGAGGAGGAGGAGGATGAGGGGAGCTGTGGCCTTTGGAAGCTGGGCCCGGAGTGGGAGTGGAGGCGAGTGCCCGGCTGGAGCCCCCCGGTGCCAGCCCCTGCTCTGGGGCTGTCCCGCCGTGAGGGGGGACGCAGGGAGAGCCCTGGGGTGACGGAGGGAGGCAGGGCAGGGCAGGGGAGCAGCGGGGGCTGGAGAGCCCTCCCAGCCTGCTGTGCCCCCCGCCGGCTCGGAGCCCTCCCAGGCACCTGACCCTGGCAGCACTTGGGGTGCTGCACCCCCTGGCCGCCCCCGCCTCACCTGGGCCCCTCTCTCTGTCTCCGAGCAGGTTTGGATGCCTCTGCCCAAACCACCTCCCATGAACTCACCATTCCAAACGATGTGAGTATCCCGGGCCGTGGGCTGGGGGGTGGCTGCCCCCAGGCTCTGCCCCCACTGTCCTTCCCTTTGAGGCTGTGCTGGGCTCGTGGCTGCGTCCCAAACCCCCTCCTCAGGCCGCTCTGGCTGCCGCCACGTCCCTTGTCCCCATTCCAGTGATCTTCAAGGCAAAAAAGCCTTTTTTCAATCCCTTAACTCCCTCTTTGCCAACTAACACCCCACTCCCAGGAATCCCATAATCCTGGAGCTGTCAAGGTTGGAGGAGGCCTTCAAGGCCACCAAGTCCAGCTGTCCCCCACCACTGACCTGTGTCCCCAAGGGGATGTCCCCAGGGGCCACATCCTCACCATTCCTTTTGGACACCTCCAAGGACGGTGTCGTCCCCCCCTGCCCTGGGCAGCCTGTGGGGCCGGGACAGCAATTTCCCCAGTGTCCCCCGGAGGTGGCAGGGCAGGATGAGGCCGAGCTGACGTGGTTTGCTGTCCCTCCCCAGCTGATTGGCTGCATCATCGGGCGTCAGGGCGCCAAGATCAACGAGATCCGCCAGATGTCCGGGGCTCAGATCAAGATTGCCAACCCCGTGGAAGGCTCTACTGACAGGCAGGTGACCATAACTGGATCTGCAGCGAGCATCAGCCTGGCCCAGTATCTAATTAATGTCAGGTGAGTCCCGCTGCTCTTGCCGTGCCCTCCCTCCCTCCCTGCCCGTGCCCCGCATGAGGGGAACGCCTGTCCCCTCTCCCTCCCTGTGCCCTCCCTGTCCCCTCCCCTGCCTGCTGTCCCCTCCCCGCTCCTCCCAGGGGTGCTGCAGGGTGAGGAAGGGGCTGGGGGGAGCCTGGCTCTGCTGTGCCACCCTCAGGGGTGCCAGGAGGGGCTGCCCAGCCCTGTCCCCGCTGCCGTCCCAGAGCTGCTGGTGCTGCTGGCAGCGCCTGCTCCGCTCTGCTCTGGGCTGTCCTGTTGGTGTCCCCTGTCCCTGCTCCCTGCCTGGAGCCGGCAGCGGCATCTCCTGCCTGTTGGGCTTGGGGCTCCCTGGGCTGTGTCCCCGCTCCCTCAGCAGCAGCAGCTGCTGGAGGTTCCTCTGCACTTTGGCTCCTTCCTGGGGGATCCTCTGGGGGGTGTGGGGGTCCCGTGTGCAGCTGGGCCAGGCCTGGCAGCGCCATCCCTTCCTCCCTGCCTCCTTCCCTCCCTCCTCCTCCTCCCCAGCTCGGCTCCTGCGCCGTTTTTGCTGTTTGTCCTGTGCTTTTTTTTCGCATTTTGTGCTGTTCCTTCCCTCCCACCCACACCCGTGTTTTGTTTTTTTTTTTTTTTCTTTTTTATTTTTCTTTTTTTTCTTTTTTTTTGTTGTTGTTTTTCCTTTTCTCCTCTGTTACAGTTTAGAAAGCGCTAAACCCTCCTCCCAGGCAGCCTCCGTCACGATCCCTGACCACCTCAGCATCAACCTCTCTCAACCCTCCACCCCTTCTTCTTCTTCCTCCTCCACCACCACCCCCTCGCTCGCCACCGCGGGGGCCTCCGACGCGCCCTCCAGCCTCCCCAACCCTCTTCCGACCGCCCCTTGTGTCTCCAGTCTGCTTGGCATGAAACCTGTCCCTCTCCTGGCGCTAAATGTCGTGTCTGCGGCCAAAGGCGCCGCGGCGCCCGCCGTGCCCTGTGTCACTAACAAACTCAAAGCCGAGAAGCAAAGGTTTTCCCCGTACTGAGCCTGCTCCAGGGGGTGGCAGCACCAGGACCCCGGAGAGGAGACTTGGAACACCAGTTTTTTCCTCTTTTTTCCTTTTTTTTTTTTAATTCTTTTTGGGGTTTTTTTAGTTTTCCTTTGTACCGAGCTCGCGCTGCTGTGGCAGCAGCAGAGCTGTTCTTGCCGGCCGAGAGACTGTGTCCCCTTGTCCTGTGAGCGGTCACAACTCCTTCTCTGCCTGCCTCCAGTTGTTGCTTGTTATTTTTTAAATTTTTTTTTTTTCCATTTCTCCTCCTTTTCCCATTTTTTCTTTTTTGAGTAGTTTGGGTGCAGCTGTGGGGTTTGGGGTGGGATAGGGGGTGGAGGGAGGGAAGGGACTCTGTGATTTTTTTTGGGGGAGGGGGAACTGCATCCCCGGTGCCCTGGGGGCCTCACCTGTCCTCTCTTAACTGTCTGTACCTGTAATAAAGTTGCCACGGTGAGAATCTGCTCTGGTAGATGTGTGCCGCAGCGGGGCCCGGCCCGGGGGTCCCCTCTGCCCGCCCGGGGGTCTCCACCCCCACCCACGCCCCCATTAAACCTCAGCGAGGGCCGAGCCCACGGCAGGGCTGGGGGGTGGGCTGCCCCGGGGGTCCCTGCTGGCCCAGGGACCCCGCGCAGTGTCTGTGTGTCCCCTGCACCCCGCCCGCCCGGGGGTCCCTGCTGGAGGTGCTCCCCCTTTCCCTGCACCCCCCTCCTGTGCTGCCTCCTCCCTGCCCCGCCCGGGGGGTCCCGTGGATCTCCCCCTCCCCAGCCCTCGCAGCAGAGCCCACCACGCTCGGCCCAGACCCCCAGGACCCCCCAGACCGTTCCAGGGCGGGGGGCTCCTCCCTTCCCCGGCTGCTTCTGCGACCCCCCCGGAGCCCTCGCGAGGGGGTCCCCGTGGGCCCCTCCTGCCCCCCGAGGGCGTCCCTCCCGCCCCGTCTCGGAGCTGGGGGGTCCCTCTGACGCCCTTTTCTCGTTGCAGGCTCTCCTCGGAGACCGGGGGCATGGGCAGCAGTTAGGGGGGCCCCGGACCCCCCCGCCTCGCCATCCATCTGCGGCCCCTTAGCACCGACCCAGGTTTTAAACTAGTTTGTACATTTTCGGTTCCTCCAGCCTCGCGCCACTCACCAGGTTCAGTTTGTTTCGATTTTTTTGTTTTTTCGTTTTTGTTCTGTTTTTCGGGGTTATAATTTTTTTCCCCCCTTCTCAAATTAAAAGCATTTTAATTCCTTCGTTCAGCTCTTAAAATTGCTGAACCCCAAATCTTAGTTTTATAAAGCTTCTCTCTCTCCTCTCCCCACCCCTCCTGGCACCTTCTCCCCTCCTTTCCCCGTTTTTTCGGCTCATGAAGTTTCTGTTTTTGTCATGACATGTAAGAGTGGAAGAAAAACGAAAAAAAAGCAAAAAAAAACCAAAAACAAAAAAAAAAAAAAAACATTTCAGTTTAGTTCTGTAACGTCAGGAAATTTTTCAAAAAAAAAACTGAATAAAAAGATGGACTGGAGCTTTTCCTTGTGAATAGAACCTGCAGGATATTTTGGTTAATGGATCTGCCTGTCTCAGTCTTTATTTGAAATCCCCCTGGCTCTTCCCAGTGCTCCCAGTATGGTCCAGTTTGGTTCTGGAGAGGGACGAACCACCCCAGCTGGTGTTTGGGATCCTTCCCGAGGGTGGAGGACCAACCCAGTGCTCCCAGTATGGCCCAGTTGGGTCTTGGAGTCCCACTGGACTGGGACAAACCAGTCCTGGGGAGGGAGCTCTGCCCCTCCAGGTGAATTTTTGGGGGATCTTTCCCATTTCCCTCCAGACTGGTTTGAAATGGGAACCTGCTGTTGGTTCTGTTCCCTCTCTGCTCTTCCCCCCAACTCCCCTGGCACCTCCAGGAGTGTCAAACCCCCCTCCCCATTTTCCCCAGTCTGAACTGGGGCAACTCCAGTAGGGCCTGCACAGATGGGGGGCTCCAGGACCCCCCTGCCCCTCTCCCCCGTTCCCCCAAGGCAGCAGCCGCAGTAGAGAGCGATAGATATTTATATAAATATTTGGGGCTGTACAAGTGAGGAGGGGGAGTGCAGGGGGGGCTGTGGGGGCACGCAGGTCACAGGCCGGGGGGGGCTGTGGGCCGGGGGGGCCCCTCGCCGCTGCCTGAGTGATCGAGCTCCGCGCTGTCGCAGTCCGAGTCCTCGGAGACCTGGGGACACATGGCAGGGGACAGCCTGGGGACAGGGACCCCGACCCACCCCATGGGGGCCACGCCTGGGGACAGGGACCCTGACCCACCCCACGGGGGCCATGCCTGGGGACAGGGACCCTGACCCACCCCACGGGGGCCATGCCTGGGGACAGGGACCCTGACCCACCCCACGGGGGCCATGCCTGGGGACAGGGACCCTGACCCACCCCACGGGGGCCATGCCTGGGGACAGGGACCCTGACCCACCCCACGGGGGCCATGCCTGGGGACAGGGACCCTGACCCACTCCACGGGGGCCATGCCTGGGGACAGGGACCCTGACCCACCCCACGGGGGCCATGCCTGGGGACAGGGACCCTGACCCATCCCACGGGGGCCATGCCTGGGGACAGGGACCCCCAACCCACCCCATGGGGGCCACGCGTGGGGACAGGGACCCCCAACCCACCCCACGGGGGCCATGCCTGGGGACAGGGACCCTGACCCATCCCACGGGGGCCACGCGTGGGGACAGGGACCCTGACCCATCCCACCGGGGCCATGCCTGGGGACAGGGACCCTGACCCACTCCACGGGGGCCACGCCTGGGGACAGGGACCCTGACCCATCCCACCGGGGCCACGCCTGGGGACAGGGACCCCCAACCCACCCCATGGGGGCCACGCGTGGGGACAGGGACCCCCAACCCATCCCACCGGGGCCATGCCTGAGGCAGAGGTACCCCCAACCCACCCCACCGGGGCCATGCCTGGGGACAGGGACCCCCCACCCATGGGGGCCATTGCTGGGAGGCCCTACAGACCCCCTTCTCTTTGCCAATCCCACCCCATAGGGTCCATTCCTGGGGGAGAGGGGTCCCCCCTTCCCTTTGCCAATCCCACCCCACAGGGGCCATTCCGGGGCGAACAGGGACCTCCTTCCCTTTGCCACCCCACTGTGGGGGCTTGGGGACCCCCACCCCATGGGCACCATTCCTGGGGCCCTGTGGATCCTCTTCCCCTTGCCAGCCCCATCTGGGGCGCTCAGGGGACCCCCACCCCATGGGGATCATTCTCGTGGGAAAGGGACCTCCTTCCCTTTGCCACCCCACCCCATAGGGTCCATTCTTGGGGGCCCTGTGGACCCCCTTCCCTTCGCCAACCCCATCTGGGGGGCTCGGGGGACTCCCACTCCCCGGTGCCCGCCCCTGGGTGGGGGTCTCACCTTGGTGGGGCTGAGCCCCCCGTGCCGGCGGCCGGGCCCGTCGGGCGGGGCCGCGTCCAGCGGGATCTCGGAGCCCTGGGACAGCAGATCCTCGGAGCGGTCATCGGGGCGCTCGTCCGTGTTGGTGCTGCCCACGTCGGGCGTGGCGCTGTGCGACGGCTCGCTCGTGTGGCCCTCGTCGCCGTCGCCGTCCGAGAAGTTCTCCGAGCTGAAGGTGGACAGCGACTGGCGCTTGCTCATCCCCGGGGGCCACCTGGGCAGGGGGCGGGCGGTGAGCGCGGGGGGCTCCAGCGCCCGCAGCGCTCCCCGTGTGCCCGGGCGGGGGTCGCACCCACCTCTGCCGCAGCGGCAGCTCCACCTCGCTGTCCACCTCGCCCTCCTCTTCCTCCGACGAGACCCCCCGTTTCTGGGGGCGCAGGGAGGGGGTCCTGGGGTCCTCCTGAGGCCCCTCGGGAAGGACCCCCAATCCTGACCCGCCCCCACCCCGCCAGGGACCCGGCAGTGCTGACGCCCCCTCCCCCAAGGATCCATCCCCCCTCCCACTTTGGGACGGCCCTGGGGTCTCCTCGCCCCCCCCCCAAAAGGGCCGCGGGGTCGGGGGTCTCACCTGCCCGCGGGTGACGGCCGCCCGGTACAGCAGGGCCGCGGGGGTCAGGTGCTGCCCGGCCGCGCCTCTGCCCCCCCGGCCGGCGCCGCTCTCCCGCTCGGGCTCCCCGGGCGTGGGGGGCTGCGCCGGGGGCGACCCCTGGCTGCCCGAGGCGCCCTCGGGCCCCGCGTCGGGCTCGGCGGCCGGGGGCGCGCCCGCGGCCTCCAGGGTGCCCCCGAGGATGTCGGGGCTGGCGGCGGCGGCGGGGGCGCCCCGCGGGGTCCCGGCCTCGGGCCCCGGCTCCGCGCAGCCCCCCCGCGGCCCCGCCTTGCGGTGGCGGCCCTTGGCGCGGCGGCTGCGCCCGGGGGACGGGGGGCCCTTGGGACACCCCGGCAGCGCCACCTGCGCCATGGCCGCGTCCAGCTTGGGCAGCAGCACCTCCGGCTTGAGGATGTCGGGGCTGGCACGGGAGGGACAGGGGCGAGGCTGTGGGAGGGGATCCAGCACCGCCGCCCCGGGACAGCCGCGGCCCCGCAGAGCCCCCCTCCCTCCCCGGGACACCGGGGTCTGCAGGACCGGAGCTCCCCCAAAGGACCCCGACCCCCACTCCGAGGTCCCAAATGCGCACCCGGAGCATTTCTCCCCTCAAGAACCCAGACACCCCCAGTCCCCTAAACGACCCCAAATCCAGATTTCCCAACATCTGCACACCCAGAGCATCTCCCCCCTCCCCAAAGAGCCCACACACCCCCACCCCAAAGAACGCCGTCCTCCCAGTCCCCTCAACGACCCCACAGCCAGGTCCCCAGACCCCCCCCACCTGCTGGACCCACACATCCGTGCCCCCCAACCCAAATCCCCGGCACCCCCATTTACCCCCATCTCCCCCCGCCCCAAACGCCCCAAGGTGCCCCCCCGAGGGACCCCCGCCCCCGCTCACCGCTTGCCGTGGGGCGAGAGCTTCTGGGGGACGTTTCGCTTCTTGATGAGGGTCTCGACAGCGTTGCCGTGCAGGAGCCCCCGCGGCACCCGCGGCTTGAAGAGCCCGGGGTAGCGCTTCTCCAGCGCCTGCTCCCGCCTGCACGGGCCACGCGTGGGCACCCGCGCCCCTGCCCGGGGCAAGCGGGGCCCGGGGGGCGGCCACGGCCGGGGGGGAGCGGCCACGGGGTACGGGATCGCCGTGGGGGGCACAAAGAGCTGGCCATGGGCGGGGAGTGACCACGGCATGGGCACAGAGGGTGCTGAGGGTGCCGTTTGGGGGTGTCATTTGTGGAGGGTTATGATTGGGGGTGTCATTTCAGGGATTCTGTTTGGGGGTGTTCTTTGGGAGGAGTGAAGTTTGGGGCTGTTATTTAGGGGAGTTTCTGTTTGGGGGTGTTCTTTGGGGGTGTTCTTTGGGAGGAGTGAAGTTTGGGGCTGTTGTCTGTGGGGGCAGCTGTTTGGGGGGGCTGTTCGGGCGCTGCCCACCCACCTGAGCAGCTCCTTCTCCTTGAGCTCCAGCTGCAGCATGAGGGCGCTCAGCTCCATGTACAGGTTGTTGGCGCGCTCCAGTTTCCGCTCGTAGTGCTCCCGGATGTCCAGAGCGTGCCTGGGGACACGCGTGGCGTCAGCACCGCGAGGGGGACAGGGACAGCAGGGACAGGGACAGCAGGGACAGGGACAGCGACCCAGCGCCCTCCCTGTGCCCCGCCAGCCCCTGCTGCCCCCGGTCCCTTCCCAGCGCTCCCAGCACGGCCCCACCGCAGCTCCTCGCGCCGGCGGTTGATCAGCTCCTCCTCCAGCCGGTGCAGACACGTCCCCTCCGACTTGATCTTCTCGAAGTGCAGCTTCACCTCCTCCCGCCACTCGGCCTGCGGCACAGGGACAGCGCCGCCGTGACACCGGGCTGCGGCCACACCGGGCTGCGGCCACACCGGGCTCTGGTCACCACCGGGCTCTGGTCACCACCAGGCTCCGGCCACACCGGGCTGCGGCCACACCGGGCTCTGGCCACACCGGGCTGCGGCCACACCGGGCTCTGGCCACACCGGGCTCTGGTCACCACCGGGCTCTGGTCAACACCGGGCTGCGGCCACACCGGGCTGCGGCCACACCGGGCTGCGGCCACACCGGGCTCCGGCCACACCGGGCTCTGGTCAACACCGGGCTGCGGCCACACCGGGCTCTGGCCACACCGGGCTGCGGCCACACCGGGCTCTGGCCACACCGGGCTCTGGTCACCACCGGGCTCTGGTCACCACCGGGCTCTGGTCAACACCGGGCTGCGGCCACACCGGGCTCCGGCCACACCGGGCTCCGGCCACCCCGCACATCCAGGGCGGCGGGCACTGCGGGCACTGCGGGCACTGCCCAGCCGGAGGAAGGGGGTCCATGCTGCCGGGGTCGGTACCTGGGATTTGAAGTAGGTCTCCTGCGGGGTGGAGAGGACGTCGGCCGAGGCGATGTCGAGGTGCAGCAGGATCTGGCGGAAGGATGGGCGGTTCCGGGGTTTGCTGTTCCTGGGGGGAGGACACGGCGCTCAGGGGGGCTGGGGGGTCTCGGGGGGGTTCTGGGGGTGCTGAAGGTTTTGGGGACCAGGGGCAGAGAAGGGTGCACAGGGGTCCCCCCCTGCCCTGCCCACCCTGTCTGTGGCGGGGTCCCCAGTGGCACGGGTGCCCACAGAGGTGCCCAGGGTGTCCCTCGGGGTGGCCCCGCGGGCACTCACCAGCACTGGCGCAGCAGCACCTTGAAGCCGTCGGGGCAGCTGGAGGGCACGGGCAGGTGCAGGCTGTTGCTGCCCACGCCCCAGATGATGGCCGACGAGTCCACGTCCTTGTAGGGGATCTCGCCCGTCAGCAGCTCCCACAGCACCACCCCGAAGGACCTGTGGGCACCCGCGGCCCCCGTCACCCACGGAGGCCTCCTGCTGTCCCCTCACCTCTTCCCCCTCTGGTGTCCCCAGCGTCCCCACTCCTGCAGTCCCTGATGTCCCCTGGCCCTGCCACGTCACTCCCATTGTCCCGTGTCCCAATCTCTGCCCCCCCATGTTCCCTGGTGTCCCTCAGTGTCCCCAGTGTGCCTCAGTGTCCCTCAGTGTCCCCGGTGTCCCTCAGTGTCCCCAGTGTCCCTGGTGTCCCTCAGTGTCCCTGGTGTCCCTCAGTGTCCCCAGTGTGCCTCAGTGTCCCCAGTGTCCCCGGTGTCCCTCAGTGTCCCTCAGTGTCCCCAGTGTCCCCAGTGTGCCTCAGTGTCCCTAGTGTCCCTCAGTGTCCCCAGTGTGCCTCAGTGTCCCTCAGTGTCCCCGGTGTCCCTCAGTGTCCCCAGTGTCCCTGGTGTCCCTCAGTGTCCCTGGTGTCCCTCAGTGTCCCCAGTGTGCCTCAGTGTCCCCAGTGTCCCTGGTGTCCCTCAGTGTCCCCAGTGTGCCTCAGTGTCCCCAGTGTCCCCGGTGTCCCTCAGTGTCCCCAGTGTCCCCAGTGTCCCCAGGGTCCCCAGTGTCCCCGGTGTCCCTCAGTGTCCCCAGTGTCCCTGGTGTCCCCGGTGTCCCCGTGGCCTCACCAGATGTCCACCTTCTCGGAGACGGGCTCGTTGCGGATGACCTCGGGGGCCATCCAGGCCACGGTGCCGGCGAAGGACATCTTGGTGCTCTTGTCAATGAGCTCCTTGGAGGTGCCGAAGTCCGAGATCTTCACCACGTCGTCGTAGGTGATGAGCATGCTGGGGACACGCGCTCAGCGCCACGCCAATGACACGCCAATGACACGCCAACGGCACGGGCACGGCGCCGCCGCGGGCATGCAACTGCTGCGGGCGCCAGCGGGTCACGGCACGGCGGGCACGGGCAGGGCAGGGGATGGCAGGCATGGACAGGGGACAGCCAGCATGGGCAGGGACAGCGGTGACATAGACAGGGGACAGCACGGACACAGACACAGAACGGGACAACACCCACACGGACACGGCACTAGCGTGGGAAACCAATCAGATGGAACAATGCCACCATGGACGTGGCACCAGCACGGATGTGATTCCAAAACGGACATGGCACTACCATGGGCACAATGCCAGCATGGACACTGCCCCACCACGGGCACGGGTCTGTCCCATGCCAGCACCGCTGTGCCATGCACCCACCCCACGCGCAGCCCCACGCCCGGGGGTGCCCGGGTGCCCCTTTCCCTGTCCCCGGCTCACTTGGGCGATTTGAGGTCGCGGTGGATGATCTTGTGCAGGTGCAGGTAGTTCATGCCGCCGGCGATGCCCATGGACCAGTCGACCAGCAGCGAGGGGGTGACCTTGCGGCCGGCGCGCAGCACCTCGTAGAGCTGGCCCTGGGCGCAGAACTCCATGATGATGCAGTAGCAGGGCGCCTGGGTGCACACGCCCCTGCGGGCACAGCGCCGCCTCAGCGCCCGCGGGGCCACCGGGGCCACCGGGGCCACCGGGGTCACAGGGGACACCCAGCGCCGTGCCCCAGGCCGCGGTGGCCGTGACTTCTGTGGCCGTGCCCATGCTGGGCACCGTGTCCATGCCGTGCCCATTCCATGTGCATGCCATGCCTGTGCCATGTGCATTCCATGTCCATGCCGCGTCCATTCCATGTCCATGCCATGTCCATGCCGTGTCCATGCTGTGTCCATGCCATGTGTATGCTGTGTCCATGCCATGTGCATTCCATGTCCATGCCGTGTCCATTCCATGCCTGTTCCATGTCCATGCCGTGCCCATGCCGTGCCCATTCCATGTCCACGCCATATCCATGCTGTGCCCATTCCATGTCCATGCAGTGCCCATGCTGTGCCCATGCCCTGTCCATGCCACGTCCATTCCATGCCCATGCCATGCCCATGCCATGCCCATGTTCTAGCGTGCTCCGTGCCCCATGCCATGCCCATGTCCCATTCCTGCAGTGTCCCCCTGCCCATGCTGTCCCTTCCCTTGCTGTCCCCCTGCCCGCAGTGTCCCCGTGCCCACGGTGTCCCCCTGCCCATGCCGTCCCCGTGCCACGGTGCCAGCAGCCCCTCTCACTTGAAGGTGATGATGTTGGGGTGCTTGAGCTTGCGCAGGTGTTTGATGTCGGTCTCCTTGAGGTCCCGCACCTTCTTCACGGCCACCTCCTCGCCGTGGAAGCGGCCCAGGAACACGGCGCCCTGCGCGCCGCTGCCCACCCACTGCAGGTCCAGGATCTCCTCGAACGGCACCTCCCAGGGGTCTGCGGGCACGGGGGGCAGGCACCCACAGCTCAGCAGGACCCCCACCATGGCACCCACGGGTCAGCACATGGCACCCACGGCTCAGCGCATGGCACCCACAGCCCCCTGGAAGCCCCACACATGGCACCCACAGCTCTGCACATGGCACCCCCACCATGGCACCCAGAGCCCCCCGGTACCCCCCGCCCTGGCACCCCCACACCCACACCCCTCCTTTGCCCCCCACACCCCTGGTTTTGCCCTTCACCCCCTCTTTTCTCCTCACACCCTCCCTTTGCCCCCTTGGGCCCTGCTTTGAAGCTCCTTTGCCCCCTCACCCCCGTTTACCCCTTTCCCCCATTCTTTACCCGTTTAGCCCTTTCTCCCGGTGCCCCCGGTGCCCCCGGTGCCCCTCGGTGCCCCCTGCTCTCCCGGTGCCCCGGCGCTCACCCTCGGGCGGGTGCTTGTGCTCGGCCGCGTACGCTTTGCCGATCATGGTCCACACGGGCTTGAGGCAGCCGAAGAGCCCCTCGAGGAAGCCGCCCCCGGCCTGGCAGCGCAGGTGGGCGGCGTCGGCCGCCAGCGGCCCCGCGGCCTCGGGGCCGAGCTCGGGGCCCCGGGCGCCCCCCCGGCGGGGCCAGGCCTCGGGGGGCGCGCTGGGCGCCGGCAGCACATCCCGCAGCACGCACTGCGTGGGGGTCAGCTCCTGCTCGGGGGTCCCGTCCGACGGCAGCGCCAGCGACGGCGACGGGGTGCGGGTCTCGTGCAGGCAGGCCATGGGGCTGGGGGCGAGGGGCGGCGGGGATGGAGACCCCCAAATTGGGGCGAGCGGGCAGCGGGGACGGGGCAGGCAGGCCATGGGGCTGGGGGCGAGGGGCGGCGGGGATGGAGACCCCCAAATTGGGGCGAGCGGGCAGCGGGGACGGGGCAGGCAGGCCATGGGGCTGGGGGCGAGGGGCGGCGGGGATGGAGACCCCCAAATTGGGGCGAGCGGGCAGCGGGGACGGGGCAGGCAGGCCATGGGGCTGGGGGCGAGGGGGCAGCGGGGCACCCCCAGAATTGGGGCCCTGGGCACCCCCGGAAATGGCGGTGACCCCCACACGCGCGTGTGACCCCCCCCGTGCCCACGGGACCCCCAAACACGCGTGTGACCCCTCTGCCCCCCCCACCGCCCCTCCCGCCGGGTCACCCCCGGGCACGCTCGGGGTAAACTGAGGCACGAGGGGTCCCCGGGGGGGGAGGGGGAGACGGTCGCCATGGCAACAGCGCGGCCGGCGATGATGTCATCACTGGAATTGGGGGGGTTGGGGCGGGGGAGGGGCCGAGCGTCACCCCGAGGGACCCGCGGGGGAGGGGGCGCCTCCCGCCCCTCCAGGTGTCGCGCGTGTCCCCCCGCGGTGACATCACGTCACACGGTGACGTCATCCCGGTAAGGGATGGGGCCTCCCCCCTCCCCACCCCGGGGAAACTGAGGCAGGAGCGGGGGGCGCGACCCGGGGGGGGCCGGGACAGAGCGGGGGGGGCGGCACTGGCGACAGGCGACAGCGCCGGGCCCGTGTCGCGACAGCGCAGCGCGGGAGGAGGGAGCGGGGGCGGAACAGCGCCCCCGCCGGCGCGTCGTGTCGGGACATGGCGCCCTGTCGCGACATGGGGGGGGGGGTGACAGGGGCAGGGGGGGCTGGGGGGGGCACGCGCGTGCACAGGGGGGTTGCGCGCTCCGGGGGAACCCGCGGGCACGCGCAGGGCCCGGCGGGCGCGCGCACACGCACCTCCGCCGTTTGCACGCGCGCGTGCAAGGGGTCACGAGCGCGCGCACGGCCGGGGGGGGGATGGGAATGGGGGGGGGGGGTCAGGCGCGTGCACGCGCGCGTGCAAGGGGGGGTCACGCGCGTGCAAGAGGCCGCGCGCATCCCCTCCCCCCCCCCCCCCCCCCGGTCCCCCCAGCCCCCCCGCGCCCAGGGGGGAGGGGAGGGCGCGGCCCCCCCGGCCTGGGGGGGTCCCGGTGATTGATGGGGGGGTCCCGAGCGCCCCCCGAGCCCCCCCGGCCCCGCCGCCCCCTCCCCATCCCGCGCATCCCGGCCCTGCCCCCTCCCCATCCCGGTACCTGGGGGGCTCCGGGCCCTGCCCGGGGGCGCCGCTGCTGCCGGGGGTCCCGGCGGGTCCCGGGGCCGGGGGGGCCCGGCGCTGCCGGTGCTGCGGGGCTGGGCCCGGCGGGCGGGGCCGGTACCGGGGCCGGGGCCGCGGTCGGGGCGAGCGGCGAGAACGGCCCCGCCCGACGGGAACGGCCCCGCCCCGGCCCCGCCCCGCGCACCGGAGAGACCGGCACGGGCACCGGGAGCCCCCCCGGCTGCGCCCCGGCACCGCGATGCTGCACCGGGACCCGGCCGGGACCGCACCGGAACCCCGGTACCGCCCCGGGAACCGCCGCAGCGGAGAGACCGGCACCGGGACCCCGATACCGCACCGGGACCCGGATACCGAACCGGGACCCGGATACCGAACTAGGCCGAGATACTGAGCGGGACCTGCGCTCTGACACCGGCATCGCTCCCGGGCCTGCACCGGCACCGGCACCTCCCGGCGTCAGCACCGGGACTCCAGCCCCGGCCCTGCCGGTGCCGCCGTGACCCCGCCGGTACCGACACCAGCACCGGGCACAGCAGCGCACGGGGCACCGGGGCCAGCCCAGTGCTCCCAGTGCGGTGTCCCAGTGCTCCCAGTGCGGTGTCCCAGTGCTCCCAGTGCCGTGTCCCAGTGCTGCCAGTGCCAGCCCAGTGCTCCCAGTGCCGTGTCCCAGTGCTGCCAGTGCCAGCCCAGTGCTCCCAGTGCCAGCCCAGTGCTGCCAGTGCCAGCCCAGTGCTGCCAGTGCCGTGTCCCTCCACCCCCAGCGCTCCCGGTGTGATCTCAGCGCTCCCACTCTGACCCGTGCCACCTCTGCCCCACTGTCCCCACTGTCCCCATGTCCCAACTGTCCCCCATGGTCCTCATTGTCCCCATTATCCCCCACTGTCTCCACTGTTCGCACTGTCCCCATTGTCCCCATTACCCCCACTGTCCCCATTATCCCCCATTACCCCCATTATCCCCCACTGTCTCCACTGTTCGCACTGTCCTCATTGTCCCCACAGTCCCCACTGCCTCCATTGTCCCCATTATCCCCCACTGTCCCTCACTGTCCCCATTATCCCCCACTGTTTCCACCGTCCCCATTGTCCCCTGACCCCTCTCGGGGGAAACTGAGGCACGGCCCCCTTCCCGCCCCTCCAGCACCACGTGATCCCGCTTCCCGCCTCCTCCGCGCTCCCGCCCTCCCCTTGGCGCGGGGGGTTATGGGAAGCGTAGTCCTCCGGCGGGTTGACGGGGGCTGAGCGCGCTGCGGGCGGACTACAGTTCCCATCGGCCCCCGCGCGGCGCGGCGCTCCCGTGATGCCGCGCGCCCCCTGGCGGCGCGGGCGGCGGCCGGAGCGGCGGGGATGAGCGAGGAGGGGGCGGGCGGGGCCCGGCGGAGCGGCGGCGCCTTCCCCAGGTAGCGGGACCCCCGGGGCGGCCCGGGGCCCTGCGGCACCGCCCGGCACCGCCGGGGCCCTCCGGGGCTGCCCGGCACCGCCCGGGCCCCGCGCTGGCGGCGGCGGGCGGGGGGCGGCGGCGGCCTAGGCCGGGCTCGGGCGGGGAAGGGAGAGGGAGGGGGGACAGGGCTGTCCCGGCGGTGTGGGACGGTGCCACCCCTGCCCGTGTCCCCGCGGTGTGTGAGAGGGCCATCCCCTGCCCGTGTCCCCGCGGTGTGTGAGAGGGCCATCCCTGTCCCCGTGTCCCCGCGGTGTGTGGTACTGCCATCCCCTGCCCGTGTCCCGGCCGTGTGGGACGGTGCCATCCCTTTCCCCGTGTCCCCGCGGTGTGTGGCACTGCCATCCCTGTCCCCGTGTCCCCGCGGTGTGTGGCACTGCCATCCCTGTCCCCGTGTCCCCGCGGTGTGTGGCACTGCCATCCCTGTCCCCGTGTCCCCGCGGTGTGTGGCACTGCCATCCCCTGCCCGTGTCCCCGCGGTGTGTGGCACTGCCATCCCTTTCCCCGTGTCCCCGCGGTGTGTGGCACTGCCATCCCTGTCCCCGTGTCCCCGCGGTGTGTGGCACTGCCATCCCTTTCCCCGTGTCCCCGCGGTGTGTGGCACTGCCATCCCTGTCCCCGTGTCCCCGCGGTGTGTGGCACTGCCATCCCCTGCCCGTGTCCCCGCGGTGTGTGGCACTGCCATCCCCTGCCCGTGTCCCGGCCGTGGCTCGCGTGTGTCCCAGCTGGCAGTGCCACACCCCGACGCCGTGCCGGGGTTCCATCCGTGTCCCTGTGTCCCCAGGCTGTGTGGCAGTGCCACCGCTTCCCCTCACACTGCTGGGGCTCCATCCCCGTCCCCGTGTCACCGCATCACGCACAAATGCCACCCCAGTCGCCCCTGTGTCCGTGTCCCCGCCGTGCCCCCGTGCCCCCGTGCCCGTGCCCCCGTGCCCGTGTCGCTGACGGCGCGGTGTCCCCGCAGCCTGGAGCAGATGGTGGCGGCCAGCCCCGGCAAGACGCCCATCAGCCTCCTGCAGGAGTATGGCACTCGCCTAGGCCGCACCCCGGGCTACGACCTGCTCAAGGCCGAGGGCCAGGCGCACCAGCCCAACTTCACCTTCCGCGTCACGCTCGGGGACATCAGCTGCACCGGTGGGACCCCCGGGACCCCGCAGACACCCTGTCCCTGCTGTCCCCTCCCTGTCCCTCTTGTCCCCTCGGGGACATCACCAGTGGGTCCCTTGACCCACAGGACACTTGGGGGGCCCCCACAACTGTCCTGGGCCTCCCTGTCCCTCTTGTCCCCTTGGGGACATCACTGTGCCACTGACCCCAAACCTCCCAGTGTCCCCTGTGTGTCCCTGCTGTCCCTGAGTGTCCCCAGTGTCCCCTGTGTGTCCCTGATGTCCCCGTGTCCCCTGAGTGTCCCCAGTGTCCCTGCTGTCCCCAGTGTCCCCAGTGTCCCCTGCTGTCCCTGCTGTCCCTGATGTCCCCGTGTCCACTGAGTGTCCCCAGTGTCCCCTGCTGTCCCTGATGTCCCCTGAGTGTCCCCAGTGTCCCCAGTGTCCCCTGCTGTCCCTGATGTCCCCTGAGTGTCCCCAGTGTCCCTGCTGTCCCTGATGTCCCCTGTGTGTCCCCCAGGGCAGGGTCCCAGCAAGAAGGCGGCCAAGCACAAGGCGGCCGAGGTGGCCCTGAGGCTGCTCAGAGGGGGGGGGGGCCATGCTGGAGCCCCTGGAGCACAGGTGGGGCTGGGGGCGCTGGGGGGGGCACTGGGGGGCTCTGGGGGTACCCGGGTTTGGGGGCTCTGTGGGGAGGGGGTACCCAAAGGGGGCTGGGGGGGGGATCCTGCGGGGTGTGAGGGCTCTGCTGAGCTCGGGGGGGGCTGGGGGCTCCCAGGGGAGTCCGGGGGGGTCTGGGCAGTCTGGGGGTTATGGGGGGTCCGAGGAATTTGGGGTTCCGGGGGGTCTGGGGGCTCCCAGGGGAGTTTGGGGGTCCCTGGAGGGGTCTGGGCAGTCTGGCGGTGCCTGGGGGGCTCTGGGGGGGTCCCCGCAATGCCTGGGGGGGTCTCTGGGTTCCCAATGGGGCTGGGGGTCCCTGCAGTGCCTGGGGGGGTCTCTGGGTTCCAGGGGGGGCTGGGGGTGTCCCCATAATGCCTGGGGGGGGTCTCTGGGTTCCGGGGGGGGCTGGGGGTGTCCCCATAATGCCTGGGGGGGTCTCTGGGTTCCAGGGGGGGCTGGGGGGGTCCCCATAATGCCTGGGGGGGGTCTCTGGGTTCCGGGGGGGGCTGGGGGGGTCCCCGCAGTGCCTGGGGGTGTCTCTGACCCCTGCCCCCCCCAGCTCTCCGTTCCCCCTGGAGCCCCCCGCAGAGCCCGGCCCCGCCGCGCCCCCCCGGCCCCCGCCGCGCCCCCGCCCGCGCCCAGGTAAGGGGGGCCCCATGTGCCCCCCCCCCAGTGCCCCCTGACCCCCCAGTGCCCCCAATGGGGCCGTGGGTGCCCCCTGACCCCCCAGTGCCCCCAATGGGGCCGTGGGTGCCCCCTGACCCCCCTGTGCCCCCAATGGGGCCGTGGGTGCCCCCTGACCCCCCTGTGCCCCCAATGGGGCCGTGGGTGCCCCCTGACCCCCCTGTGCCCCCAATGGGGCCGTGGGTGCCCCCTGACCCCCCTGTGCCCCCAATGGGGCCGTGGGTGCCCCTGACCCCCCAGTGCCCCCAATGGGGCCGTGGGTGCCCCCTGACCCCTCTGTGCCCATAATGGGGCCGTGGGTGCCCCCTGTGCCCCCTGTGCCCCCCCAATGGGGCCGTGGGTGCCCCCTGACCCCTCTGTGCCCCCTGTGCCCCCCACAGGGGTCGTGGGTGCCCCCGGACCCCCCTGTGCCCCCCCCAATGGGGCCGTGGGTGCCCCCTGTGCCCCCTGACCCCCCTGTGCCCCACAGGGGCCCCCCCCTGGAGATGAAGCCGCCGGTGTCCCCCCCCCAGGCCGAGTGTAACCCTGTGGGGGCTCTGCAGGTGGGTGCCACCCCCGGGAGGGGACGCAGGGGACACAGGGGACACCAACCCGCCCCCCTGCACCTGGCCGGGGTGGGGGGACACGGCCCTGGGGGGGACCTCCCCCATTGTGGGGTGGGGGGAACACGATGGGCTTTGGGGACGTTGTTCCTGTTGTGGGGACGGTCGCCTCCTTTTTGGGGCCAATTGTCCCCTTTTAGGGACAGTCATTCCATTTAGGGGCTGATTATCCCCATTTAGGGACAGTCATTCCTGCTCTGGGTGGGTTATCCCTCTTTTGGGGACAGTTATGCCTGTTTTGGGGCTGATTATCCCCATTTTGAGGACAGTTATCCCCTTTTGGAGCCATTATTCCATTTTGGGCCGGTTATCCCCTTTTGGAGACATTATTCCCATCTTGGGGCCGGTTATCCCCGTGTTGGGGCCGGTTATCCCCGTTTGGGGCCGGTTATCCCCGTTTGGGGCCGGTTATCCCCTTTTGGGGCCGGTTATCCCCGTGTTGGGGCCGGTTATCCCCATTTTGGGCCGGTTATCCCCATGTTGGGCCGGTTATCCCCTTTTGGGGCCGGTTATCCCCGTGTTGGGGCCGGTTATCCCCGTTTGGGGCCGGTTATCCCCGTTTGGGGCCGGTTATCCCCTTTTGGGGCCATTATCCCCTTTTGGGGCCATTATCCCCATTTTGGGGCCATTATCCCCGTGTTGGGCCGGCTGTCTCAGGTTTGGAGCGCATTGCCCGGCCGCTGGTGGCTCGGGGCTGTCCCCTGGTGGCGCGGCCGTGTCCCCAGGGCCGGCCCTGTGCCCGTGTCCCCTCAGGAGCTGGTGGTGCAGAAGGGCTGGCGCCTGCCCGAGTACACGGTGACGCAGGAGTCGGGGCCGGCGCACCGCAAGGAGTTCACCATGACGTGCCGGGTGGAGCGCTTCGTGGAGATCGGTGAGGGCAGCGCAGGGGCCCGGGGGTCCCGGGCAGGGCTCCGGGGGTCCCGGCTCACCCCCGGCCCCTCGCAGGCAGCGGCACCTCCAAGAAGCTGGCCAAGCGCAACGCGGGCCGCCAAGATGCTGGTGAGGATCCACAACGTGCCCATGGAGCCGCGCGACGGCAGCGAGGCTGAGGGCGAGGAGGACCAGTTCAATGTGGTACTGGGGGCACTGGGGGGGAAACGGCCACCCAGAGACACCCCTGGGTCACCCAGAGACACCCAGAGACACCCAGAGACACCCAGAGCCACCCCAGAGACACCCTGGGTCACCCAGAGACACCCAGAGACACCCAGAGACACCCAGAGCCACCCCAGAGACACCCAGAGACACCCTGGGTCACCCAGAGACACCCCAGAGACACCCTGGGTCACCCAGAGACACCCAGAGACACCCTGGGTCACCCAGAGACACCCAGAGTCACCCAGAGACACCCTGGGTCACCCAGAGTCCCCAGAGTCCCCTCTGCCCCCCTGCTCCAGGCCGTGGGGAGGGCACCCCCTGTGTTTGGGTTCCGGGTGGTTCTGGGGGTGTCCCGCCGTTCCCGGGGGGTTCCCACACCTCGGGGGGCTCGGGACAGAGCCCGGGGCTGGGCGGGTCCCCGAGCCCCCCGTGCCCCTCCCCAGACGTGCCCGCGGCTGGAGGGGCTGCGGGGCCGCGCCCCCGGCTGCACGTGGGACGCGCTGCGCAACTCGGCGGGCGAGAAGCTGGGCCAGCTGCGGGGCCGGGGCGGCGGCACCGCCACCGCGGGGGGCGCCTGCGCGCTGCTGCAGGAGCTCTCGGAGGAGCAGAGCTTCGCCATCAGCTACCTGGACATCGGTGAGCCCCGGAGCCCCTCAGCCCTGCCCGGTGCCCCTCAGCCCAGCCTGGTGCCCCTCAGCCCTGCCCTGTGCCCCTCAGCCCTGCCCTGGCCCCTCCAGCCCTGCCCTGGCCCCTCCAGCCCAGCCCGGTGCCCCTCAGCCCAGCCCGGTGCCCCTCCAGCCCTGCCCTGTGCCCCTCCAGCCCTGCCCTGTGCCCCTCAGCCCTGCCCTGTGCCCCTCCAGCCCAGCCTGGTGCCCCTCAGCCCAGCCCGGTGCCCCTCAGCCCTGCCCTGGCCCCTCCAGCCCAGCCCGGTGCCCCTCAGCCCAGCCCGGTGCCCCTCCAGCCCTGCCCTGTGCCCCTCCAGCCCTGCCCTGTGCCCCTCAGCCCTGCCCGGTTCTCTCCAGCTCCACCCTGGCCCCTCAGCCCTGCCCGGTGCCCCTCCAGCCCTGCCCTGGCCCCTCCAGCCCCGCCCTGGCCCCTCCAGCCCTGCCCTGGCCCCTCCAGCCCTGCCCTGTGCCCCTCCAGCCCTGCCCGGTGCCCCTCAGCCCTGCCCTGTGCCCCTCAGCCCTGCCCCCTGCCCCTCAGCCCAGCCCGGTGCCCCTCAGCCCTGCCCCCTGCCCCTCCAGCCCCACCCTGGCCCCTCCAGCCCTGCCCGGTGCCCTCCAGCCCTGCCCGGTGCCCCTCCAGCCCCACCCTTGCCCCTCCAGCCCTGCCCGGTGCCCTCCAGCCCTGCCCGGTGCCCCGCGGGTGCCCTGGGGTGACCCCCTGTGCCCCCAGACGCGCTGAGCCTCAGCGGGCTGCACCAGTGCCTGGTGGAGCTCTCCACGCAGCCGACCACGGTGTGCCACGGCTCGGCCCCGTCCCGCGACGGCGCCCGCGCCCAGGCGGCCCGGAACGCGCTGCAGTACCTGCGCATCATGGCCGGGGGCAAGTGAGCCCCGCCGGGGGCAGCGAGTGCTGCCCGGGGCAGTCCAGCCCTGCCCGGGGCAATCGAGCCCCGCCGGGCCCGGGCACTGCCCCCGGAGCCGCCCCCGGGCAGCGCTCGGACCCCCGGACTCCGTCCCACCCGCGGCCACCGCCCCGACCCCGCTGCGGGTGCACGGACAGACGGACAGACAGACGGACAGACGGACCTCAGGGCCCGGGGCCCCCCTCCGTCCTGGCCCCCCGTTCTGGAGGGCCCCGGGTGCCATCGGCCCCCCAGAATAAAGCTGGGGGGGTTTGTACGCCCCGTGTCGGTGTCTGCTTGGGGCCGGGGGGCCCAGGGAGGGGCAGAAACAGAGCGAGGGCTCGGGTGGGGGCACGAATCCTTTATTGGGGAGCGGATGGAGCCCCCGAGGGCTCGGGTGGGGGCACGAATCCTTTATTGGGGAGCGGATGGAGCCCCCGAGGGCTCGGGTGGGGGCACGAATCCTTTATTGGGGGGCAGACGGAGCCCCCGCGGGGCCGGGCCGGGGTCGGGCTCAGCGGCGGCGGCCGAAGCGCTGCGGGGTCGCCATGGTCCAGAACGGGGCCGCCGGGGGGTCCCAGCTGCGGGGGCTGAGCCGGGCCTGGGGACCCCCCTGCAGCCCCCAGCCCCACCTGCCGGGGGACACGGCACCGTTCATCGGCACCGGGGACCCCAAACCCCCCCGGTCCCTCCCCACCTCCCGCTGTCCCCCGGACCCCCCGACCGGGCCCCGTCCCCGCTCACCTCGGCCGGGGGGCCTCGGGGGCGCGGCCGGGGCGCCGCAGGGACCGGAGCAGCGCTCCCAGGGCGGCGGCGGCGGCGGCGGCGGGGGGCGGCCCCGGGGCGGCGGCGGCGGCGGCCTGAGGCGGGGGAGCAGCGGGGCTCACAGCGGCCCTGGAACCGCGCAGCGACCCCCGACCCAGCCCCGAGCACCCCCCACAAACCGGAGCCGGCGGCGCGGCCGGGCCGGGGCTCACCGGGGCCGGGCCGGGGGTCCCGGGACAGGCGCGGGCGGAGCGCGGGGTCCCCGCCAGCAGCAGCAGCAGCAGCAGCAGCAGCAGCACCGGGCGCCCCGCCATCGCCATCGCCATCGCCCCCGCCCCGCCGCCGCCGCCGCCGCCGCCTCTTATAGCCGGGCCGGGGGTCCCGGGGGAGCGGGGGGCGGCGGGAGCGGCCCCGGCCCCGCCGCCGTTAATGAAACCCATTTAGCAGCCGCGACAGCCGCCGCCGGGGACGGACGGCCGGACGGATGGATGGGCGGACGGGGGAGCCCCGCACCTCCCGCCCCGCCCGGGCCCCGCAACCGGCACCGCCGCGGCTGCGGAGCGAGACCCCCGGGACCCCCGACCTGCCAGGAGCCCCTGAGACGGGGGCGCCTCCCCTGCTCCCCACCCAGCCCATCGCTCCCAGACCGGGACCCCCCTCCCCTGTCCCCCAATCACCCCCAGACCGGGACCCCCCCCGGTTCCCCACCACCCCCCGACTCCCCCCGGGTCCCCCCGCGCCCCCCGCCCTCGGCCCGGCCTCGCTGCCGCCCCCCGGTGGCCGCTGCGCGCTCCTGCAGCCCCGACGGCGCGGCCGCGGCTCCGCCGACCCCAAACCAGCCGAAATCGCCCCAAAAACGCACCCGAGGGCGCCCCGGGACACTGCGCTGTCCCCGCAAGCAGCTCCCCCGCGGCAGGGTGACAGTCCCACGCCGTCCCGGGTCCAGCCGGTGTCACCCTCGGTCCGGTGCCACCCACACCACGAACCCCGGGGACACCAGGGGTGTCCGAGGGACAGAGTGAGTGACCCCGGGGTGTCCGAGGGACAGAGTGAGTGACCCCGGGATGTCCGAGGGACAGAGTGACCCCGGGGGTGTCCGAGGGACAGAGTGAGTGACCCCGGGATGTCCGAGGGACAGAGTGACCCCGAGGTTGTCCGAGGGACAGAGTGAGTGACCCCGGGGTGTCCGAGGGACAGAGTGACCCCGGGGGTGTCCGAGGGACAGAGTGAGTGACCCCGGGGTGTCCGAGGGACAGAGTGACCCCGGGGGTGACCGAGGGACAGAGTGAGTGACCCCGGGGTGTCCGAGGGACAGAGTGACCCCGGGGGTGTCCCCCGCCCGCCCCCCCACAACGGGCAGCAGCCGGCGGCTCCTGGGTAATATTTAATGTTATATTTGCAGCATAAATAAAAGGCACGTTACATGTTTGGTACGACACGGCCGAGGGCGGGCGGGCTGGGACGCGCCCCCGGTGCCCCCGCGGCCCCGGGCCCCGCGGGGCTGTGAGGACCCGCTCACAGGAGCCCGGGCGGGCCGGGGGTCCCTCGGGGGCGGCGGGGGTCGGGGCAGACCCGCGGCGGCCGCTCTACGATACATGGGTGCGTATACGCGTCGATATGGACTGGTAAGATACTACACAGGTACTCGGGGTCCTTTTTGGCTTCTTCCATTATTGATCGTCAAAGCTCGTGGCACAAAGCAGCTGGGGGGTGGGGGGCGCGCCCAGGACCCTCCTGCCGTGTCCCTTCGGCACCTCCGGGCTCGTTCTGGGGCCAACAGAGCGGGAACGGGTCCAGGAGCCCCAAAATGTCACAATTCCCAGCCGGGCCAAGAATCCCGGACCAAACACCGGGGCGGGGGGAAACGGGACCAACTCTTCCCGATCCGCGGGGTTTGGAGGCTGAAGAGGGAGGAGGAGGAAGGAGGGAGCAGCAGCTGCCCCGCCGCGGGGCTCCCCGGGGTCTGCAGGCATCCGTTCCTATTCCGTAACCCCGGTAAAATCCACAAAGCCCGGACCCCGCAGCCGATCCCGCCCCAGCCCGGAGCCCTTCGCAGGGAGGGGACAGGAGAGGGGACAGGAGAGGGGACAGGAGAGGGGACAGGAGGAAGGGACAGGAGGAAGGCTCGGCCCCCCGGGATTCCCGGAGCCCGGGCAGAGCACAGTGCAGGCGCCCGGCGCTGCCACCCCTCGGCTCTGAGCAGAATCGGGGGGGTTTGCCCCAAAACCGGTCACAAAGCGAGGAGGGGCTGCTGCTTTTGGGGTGAAACACACGGGGAATGGGCACGGGAAGCTCCAACGCTGCGAGTGACCCAGGCACAGCCGAGCCCGGACTCCGCTCGCTCCCGCCCGTCCCTGAGCCCCTTTGGCGCTCTCCTTTTCCGGGTCTGCAGAATTCTCAAGGCACTGGCGATGGGGATGCGGGCACGGGGAGCTCGGGGCATGGAGGGGGAGCGGCTCCTGCCCCCCATCCCGAGGGGCCAGGAGGGCTCCGGGGAAGAGCAGCGAGGCACAACAAGCCCGTCAGACCGAACCCAGCGCCCCGAGGGGCAAATGAGGGGCTGGGGGAGCTGCTGCCCCCCAGCCAAACTCTGCCCCGCATTTTCCAGCCTCTGCTCGTTCCTGGCGCTGCCAGCGAGGCCCCAGAGCAAAGGGGGAACCAGAGGGAACCAGAGCTCAGCTCCCCCTCCCCTGCCCCGGATGGGCACCGCGGCTCCCCCACAGCACAGGAGGAGCTGCAGGACCCCCAGGGATCCCCCAAAAGGGCCCCGAGCCCTCCCCGGCCTCACCTGGGCCCTCCCTGGTCGGGACGGGGAGTGCTGGAGACACCCGGGAGCCCCGGCTGGGCTTTAGGGACAGCTTTAGGGGGGAAAAGGGGTCTGGGGGATCTGAGGGACCCCAACAAGAGACCCCCGAGGCTGCAGCACGGAGAGGAGCTGGGATGAGCAAGAGGAAAAAGGGGAGAGCAGGAGCAGCAACACAAACCCACCCTGACCCGGCCCCAGGTGAGGAAGAGCTGCACAGCGGGGAGGGAGGGGAGAAGCTGAATTCCATGGCTGGGAAAACCCCAAACCTCAGCACTTCCCATCAGTGCCGAGATCCCAGGCCCTGCTCAGCCCTGGCTTTGGGTTTCGCTGTCCCTGGGAACCTTCCAAGGACGGAGGAACCGACCAAAATCACCTGGACCGACCAACCAACCTGGCTCCAAAGTGGCGAGTGCGACCTGAGGGGGGCTTGGCTGAGGAGGGACTGAGGGGCAGCAGTTCCAGGGGCTGGAGCAGGGCCATGGACCGGGACAAGGTTCCTTCCACATCCCAAAAACGCACAGCAGCCCTTCCCATTCCCATTCCCCATTCCTCATTATTCCCCATTCCCCATTTCCCATCCCCATTCCCCATTCCCCATTCCCATCCCCATGTCCCATTCCCCATTATTTCCCATTCCCAGCTCCATCTGCAGCACTGCAGAAGCTCCGGAGCCCCCAGGCACACACGGGACAGAGCCCCGTGCCCACCCAGCAGGACAGGGACCCGACCCCAGCTCCTCCTCTGTCTGCTCCGGCCGGGCCCCGAACCCCGGCCCCGTTCTGCTCCCATCCTCGGGACAATCCCATCATTTAAGGCCATTTCTGAGGGCATCGGGGTCCCTGAGGGGCAGCTGCTCCCGGGGCTGGGGCTGGGTTTGGGGAGCCAGGGCTGGGTTTGCCCAGGGAGGAGCCCTCGGTGCCAGAGCTCAGAGCTCCGGGAGGCTCCTGGTGAAGGTGCAACGATTTGGGGAGTGGGAACAAACCTGGGAGCAGCACGGGGACAGCAGGGAGCGTCACCGGAGGGTCACAGCCCCCAGCCCAGGGACAGCAGGGAGTGTCACAGCCCCCAGCCGGGGCACAGGGCCACCACTGGGGCTCCCCAGATTTAGTGTTTGCCACAGGAGCCCCTGAACCCGCTCTCCCTGGGGGCTCCATTGAGGGGAAAGCGCCAGAGCCGCCCTTAAACCAAACCAGAACAAGAAGAACGAAACCCCAGAAGGGACAGGGAAGGTCCCACACCCCCCAGAACAGACCCCAGGCAGGACAGGGAGGGTCCCGGCGGTGCTCAGAACTCGCTCCAGAAGGGACAGGGAGGGCCCGGCGCCCCGCGGCCGGGCGGGCTGCGCTCAGTCCATGCAGGTGCCCCGGCCCGGGGCCATCATCTGCCCGCAGAGTGTCCCTGTGGGGCCATGATGACGGGCGCGGCCGCGGGCACGGCCAGCTCTGTCCTTTGCCCGGCCATGTGGGCCAGCACCGAGCTGGCCACGGCCTCGGCGGCCGAGCGGAGCCCGTTGGGGGCGGCCGAGGCCGAGCTGTGCTGGATGACGGGCGCGGGCGAGCCCGAGGGCTCCGAGCTCTCCTTGGGGCTCTCTGCGGGACAGGAGCGGGACAGAGCGGGTCAGGGACGGGGGCAGCACCGGGGGGAACGGGGCTGGTTTGGGGGGAACGGGGCTGGTTTGGATTTGGGAACACTGCTGACCCATGTGGGAACGGGGCTGGTTTGGGGGGGAACGGGGCTGGTTTGGGAATGGGGCTGGTTTGGGTTTGGGAACGGGGCTGGTTTGGGTTTGGGAACGGGGCTGGTTTGGGTTTGGGAACGGGGCTGGTTTGGGTTTGGGAACGGGGCTGGCCCAGAGGGGGATCAGGGAGCAGCAGGAACGGGCTGGGCACTCAGCCTGGAGCAGCGAGAAGCCAAGCCCAGGGAATGTGGAACCCCCTCCCCTTGGGCAGGACACGGGGACCCTCCCCACCGCTGCCCCCTCCCCAGAGCAGCAGACCCTGCTGATCCTGCCCAGTTCCAGCCCAGCTTCCCGAGGAGGGCAGCACTGGCACAGCCTCCAGCCCACGCTCATTCCCAGCCCATCCATCCCTCATTAGCAGGAGTTAATGAATTTCCCCCAGGTCCTGGAGCCGAGGCTGAGCAGCCCCTTCCCCACCTGCCAGCGGGAGGAGATGCCCTGGAGCTGCGATTTGGGGGGGTTTTATCCCTAAATCACCTGCTCTGCTCTTTACTGCTCCCCCGCCACTGAAATCAATCAGAGCCCATCACGAGGCTCTGCCTGCTCGGGTTTTGGGGAATTTGCAGCCCCAGACAAAGGCAGAGCCTCCTTCCCTTCGTTCTTCGGGAATTTGGGGAATTTGGCAGAGCTCAGAGCTCCTGAGCCTGGCGATCACCTGGGAGCCCTCAGGTACCCCAGAGGCGCCGGCAGGGAATTCCATCTCCCTTTGCAGGGGCAAACAAGGGCACAGCTGGGCACAGGAAACCCCAATAAAAACCCAGAACCCCAGCGCCCAGGGCTCTGCACCCAGAGGTGCCGGCAGGGAATTCCATCTCCCTTTGCAGGGGCAAACAAGGGCACAGCTGGGATGTTTGTGGCACAGGAAACCCCAACAAAGGTCAGGTGTGGGGCTCAGCCCCTCGCTGGGCTCCCTGTCCTGGCTGGGGAGGTCGAGCAGAGCCGTCCCCGCCCCGCACCCCAAGGCTGCAGACTCACAATAACGCTCCCAATGAAGCCCAGAGCAGCTGCAATGCCCTCGGGGACCCGGGCTCTGCGCAGGACCTGCCTGGCCGCAAATCCCGGCCATAAAAGGGGCACAGGGGAGGGGAGAATCTCATTTTCAGCCTTCAGATGTGCAATGAATTCCTGCTGCTGCTGAGGGGGATTGGGATGAGCAGGGACGAGCGGGGATTTGGGGATTTGGGGACATCTGAGGGGCTCGGAGCCACCCAGGGGTGGCAGCGGCTGTGCCAGGCCCCTCGAGCTCATCCCTGTGCCCCACCAGGCAGGGCAGAACCCCACAGACCCTGACAAGGCACAAGGCACAGCCTTGAACACCGAATTTTCTTTTTTTAGGTATTTTTTCCAGGGGTGCCAGGATCCCTGTGCCCCACCAGGCAAGGCAGAACCCCACAGACCCTGACAAGGCACAAGGCACAGCCTTGAACACCGAATTTTCATTTTTAGGTATTTTTTCCCCTTTTTCTGCCCGTGTTCCTGCTCTCTCAGCCCGTGCTCCCGTTTTTCCAAGGAACACTAGAGGACTCCAGCGTCCTCCCAAAGCCTCTCAGCAGCCTGAACTGCACTGCAGGCAGGGCAGCAGGACCCAGATCCCGCCAGCTCCCGGCTCGGTGATAATGAAACAGCCAGCATTAAAAAAAGAAAATTATGGGAAGAAAAGGAGATAAAACCCAGCCTTTTCCTTTTTTTTTTTTTTTGGTTTAACTGCCAAGCCGAGGGAATGGCAAAGAATGAGCAATGGAGCTCCAGGATGTCATGGGGGGGGTCTGGCCTTGGCGTGGGGCAGCAAATTTGGAATTTCCAAGGGACATGGGGGGCACAGGGACCCTGCCCTGGGGGCACAGGGGTGCACGGGGACACCCACCCTGCCCTGGCACTGCCCTCGTGCCAGCAGGTGCCACCCCAAGGTCACAGGGACACTCGGGGATGCCCCTCAGTGGCATGGGCAGGAATGTCCTGGGGGGCTCCGAGGGGATGTTGGGGTGTCCTGGGCCCGGCCCGGGCGCTCTGCACTCCCTGCTGGCGCTGCGCTGTGCCAGCCCTGCCCTGCAGGGACCCCGAGGGACAGCGGGGGCACAGAGGTGACAGGGGGTGACAGGCACGGCCTGAGGGGACAGTCCCCTCCCGCCCAGCCCAGCCCGGCCCACGTGTGCCATCACTCACCCAGGTAGCCCTGGCTCTTCTTCTGCAGGGCCGTGACGGGACAGTCCTTGTGGGCCAGCAGCAGCTGCTTCAGCTGCGCCACCTCGTTCCTGAGCAGCGTCACCTCGTTCTGAGGGGACACAGGCACACCTGAGTCACTCCGCAGAGCGTCCCAAAACCCTCGGTGTCACAAAAACCCTCAGAGTGTCCCAAAAACCCCTCAGAGCTTCCCAAAAACCTTCAGAGCTTCCCCAAAACCCTCAGTGTCCCAAAAACCCCTCAGAGCGTCCCAAAAACTCCTCGGAGCTTCCAAAAAACCCAGGGCCATGCCAGGGCCACACCAGGGCTGCACCAGGACTGTGCCAGCCCGTGCCACACTCACGCTGAGCTGGATGTTCTGGCTGGTGAGCTCCTCGGCTTTCTTCTCCAGCGAGGACACCCAGAGCTTGCGTTTCTGCCGGCAGCGCGAGGCGGCCGCGCGGTTCCGCTCCAGGAAGCGCTGCCGGCGCTCGTCCGGGTCCTCGTCAGCCGCGCGCCGGCGCCGGCCCCCGGAGCTGGGCGTGGGCTGGGCCGGGGACACCTGCGGGGACAGCGACAGGGACATGGCACACCTGGGGACAGGGACGTGGCACACCTGGGGACAGGGACAGGGACATGGGCACACCTGGGGACAGCGACAGGGACATGGGCACACCTGGGGACAGGGACAGGGACGTGGCACACCTGGGGACAGTGACAGGGACATGGGCACACCTGGCGACAGGGACATGGCACACCTGGGGACAGGGACAGGGACATGGGCACACCTGGGGACAGGGACATGGGCACACCTGGGGACAGGGACATGGCACACCTGGGGACAGCGACATGGGCACACCTGGGGACAGGGAGAGATGGGCACACCTGGGGATAGGGACAGGGACATGGCACACCTGGGGACAGCGACATGGCACACCTGGGGACAGCGACAGGGACATGGGCACACCTGGGGACAGCGACATGGCACACCTGGGGACAGCGACAGGGACATGGGCACACCTGGGGATAGGGACATGGACATGGGCACACCTGGGGACAGGGACATGGGCACACCTGGGGACAGGGAGAGATGGGCACACCTGGGGACAGCGACAGGGAGAGATGGGTGTGGGCTGCACCGGGGACACCTGCGGGGACAGGGACAGGGACAGGGGACAGGGACAGGGACAGGGACAGGGACAGGCTCAGCAGCGGCTCTGGGACAGGCAGGACACGGCGCTGGCAGCGCAGAGTGAGCGGAGCTCGGTCCTGCTGCCACTGCCAGGCACGGCCACTGCTCAGGGCACCAGATAATCCCGGCTTTCAAGAATGCAATTTGCTTTAAAAATTAATTTTCCCCTCAAAACCTGCAGCCAAACAAGCCCTGGGAGGCGACAGGGAACGGGAGGGTTTGTAGGGCCTTGGTTTTATTGGGGAGAAAAAGGGAGAGCAGCCAGGGCTGGCAGCAGAGCAGCTCCAGCCCCACACAATGAGGGGCCGGCCCAGCCCCAGTGCAGCGTTTGGAGATCAAACCCTGCACAGCCGCTGAGCGAGCAGGTGGCCACGCTGATGGAGCTGCTGCAGAGCCAGCCCGGCTGATTGCCCGAGCGGGGAGCGTTTAACCCGGATTGGGCAGGGACAGGAGGGGAAATGCTCCTTGCCAGCCCACGCCGGGGCTGCCAGGCAGGTGAAGCAGGGCTGGAGCCCCTGCCTGGTGCGCTGGGGGTGCCTCAGTGCTGAGCAGCCCTGGAACGGACAGGGTTTAACCCCTTCTGCAGTGTGGGGGGGGCGCTGGGAGGGTTTGTGCTCCTTGCCAAGGCCTGGGAGCCCCAGTGCAGCAGGAGCAGCCCCAGGGCAGCCCCAGCTGCAGCTCCAGTGCAGCATTACCAGCAGCCGCAGCAGCACACACACACACACACACACACACACACACACACCTGTGGCTGGGCCGGGGACGGCGTGTCGGGGTGCTGTCCCCCCTGGCTCTGCTCCGGCCGCGCGGTCACCAGGGTGCTGGCCGAGCCCACGGCCAGGCTGCTGCCGTTCAGCGAGGAGGAGGCTGCCAGGCTGGCCTTCAGCCTCTGGGAGGGGCACAAAGGGACATCAGAGGAGCTGCCAGGGCCCCGGCAGCCCCTGCCACACTGCAGCCACCCTGCAGCCACCCTGCAGCCACCCTGCAGCCACCCCGCTGGACACGGCCACCAGCTGTGTCCAGTCCAGCCCAGCGGGCAGTGCCCAGCCCAGCCCTGCCCAGGGGCCGGGCAGGCTGCAGGGCCCAGGTGTCCCCGAGTGCCCACAGCGGGATCTGAGGGTGCAGAGCGACCCAGGGGTGCCCAGTGACGATGGCGCCCAATCCCCTCCCTGGCTCTGTGGGGAGGGGAGCAGCCCCTGAGGGACCCAGGGGTGACAATGGTGACAACGGCGCCCAGTCCCCTCCCTGGGCAGGGGAGCTGCCCCAGCCAGGAGCTGCTGGAGCCTGGGGACCCCCTGACAGTGCCACCACTCACCAGTTTGGCTTCCGAGTGCACCGGGAGTGCTGAGGGCGACAGGGACCCGCTGCTGCTGCTGCTGCTGCTGCTGCCGGGGGGCCCGGGGATGCCAGGGATGTTGGGCACCATGGCCACGGGCCGGGCCAGCTGCGGGCAGCGGGACAGAGGCATTGGCACCGGAGCAGCTCCTGACAGGGCAGGGCTGCCAACCCTGACAGAGTGCCACAATCACCCAGCACGGAGCACAGGGCAGGGCTGCCAGTCCTGCTCAGCCCCTGCCACCCCGAGTGCCACAATCACCCAGCACGGAGCACAGGGCAGGTTCTGGAAGGTTCTCTCACCGAGATGACAGACGGCATCTGCACGGGGGGCCCGGGCAGCACGGGCACGGTCTGGCCGTTGGCGAGCTGCACGACGAGAGGGAGGGAGGAGCTGGGAGAGCTGGAAAACACAATGACAGCAGCCCTGCAAAACTGCAAAACACAACAACAGCCCTGAAAAACTGCCCTGGGAGAGCCGCAAAATAACCCTGCACCACTGCACCACTGCACCACTGCCCTATGAAAGCTGCAAAACACAACAGCAGCAGCTCTGCACCACTGCAAAACACAACAGCAGCAGCTCTGCAAAACTGCCCTGGGAGAGCTGCAAAACACAACAGCAGCCCTGCACCACTGCCTGGGCCATGGCAGCGCCAGCCGTGCCAGCTGTGCCAGCCGTGCCAGCTGTGCCAGCCCAGCAGCCCCACTGTGGCAGCTCCCCCTGGCTCCCAGGGAATTCCCGGATGGAATTCCTGCCCCTGGATCTCTCCCTGCCATACTCACCCAGCTGTCTGTCAGTCTGTCTGTCTGTCTGTCAGTCACAATCCCTGCCCATACTCACCCGAGGTGCCGGCTGGCGGGCGGTGCCCGTACTCACCCAGCTGTGTCTGTCAGTCTGTCTGTCAGTCAGTCAGTCTGTCAGTCAGTCAGTCTGTCAGTCAGTCTGTCAGAATGCCCTGGACACTCACCCGTGGTGCCGGCTGGCAGGCGGTGCCCGTACTCACCCAGCTGTGTCTGTCAGTCTGTCAGTATGTCAGTCTGTCAGTCTGTCAGAATCCCCTGGACACTCACCCCAGGTGCCGGCTGGCGGGCGGTGCCCGTACTCACCCAGCTGTGTCAGTCAGTCAGTCTGTCAGTCAGTCAGTCAGTCTGTCAGTCTGTCAGAATGCCCTGGACACTCACCCCAGGTGCCGGCTGGCGGGCGGTGCCTGCGTGATGACCGAGGTTGGCGAGGGCAGCGTGGCCGCGGCGTGCAGGCTGTCGTAGCCCAGGTGCAGCGGCAGCGAGCCCGGCCGCACGATGGTGGGCGTGGGGGTGGACAGGACCACGGCCTTGGGGGGGCCCGCCTGGGGGGCAGAGAGCACAAACAGGGGCTGCTCAATGCCAGATCCTCAGCCTCCAGAAACCCCCATCACAGAAACCCAGGGGAATGCATCACCCACACGGTGAGGGGCGCGAAGCTCCAGCCACTGGACTCGGCGTGTTTGGGAGGGAGCTGAAACTCCAGCCCCTCCATTCAGGATGTTTTAGAAGCTCAAGCCCCTCCATTTGGGGTGTTTGGGATGGAGATGAAGTTTCAGCCCCCCAGTATTCAGGATGTTTTAGAAGTTCCAGCCCCTCACTATTCAGGACGTTTTAGGAGCTCCAGCCCCTCCATTTGGGGTGCTTTAGGAAGGGGTGAATCTCCAGCCCCTCTGTCCCTTCAGAGGCCCAACTCAGGCCCCAGAAAAGCCCAAATCCGGCCCTGAGGAGCCCAGCCGGGTTCCCAGGGCACAGCCGCACCTTGTCCCTGTCCCTGTCCCTGTCCCGGTCCCTGTCCCGGTCCCGCTGGGGCGAGCGGGGCCGCGCCGCCGCGGGGCTCTCGGGCGGGGACGAGTCCACGTCCAGCGGCTCCTCCTCCTTGATCCGCACGTCCGGCGTGGAGGGCAGCGACATGTCCAGGGCGCCCGAGCCCTGCGGGGAGGAGGGATGGTCAGACTGGCAGCGACAGACAGACAGATCTAGGGCAGACAGACAGACTGGGAGCGACAGACAGACAGATCTAGGGCAGACAGACAGACTGGGAGCGACAGACAGACAGATCTAGGGCAGACAGCCTGGGGAGGGACAGCTTGGCAGGGACAGACAGCCTGGGAGCGACAGCCTGGGACGGACAGACAGCTCTGTAAGGACAGACAGCTCTGGGAGGGACAGACAGCTCTGGGAGGACAGACAGACACCCTGGAAGGACAGACACCCAGGAAGGAGCCCCCAATTCGCACTGCCTGCGAAACGCTCTCTGCTCCCCGAGTTGGAGGCTCAGGCCCCCAGCCTTGCCCATTTATTATCATTATCATCATCATTATTATTATTACAATTGTTATTTATTTGCACTGCAGCAGCCCCTGTGAGCGCGTGGGGCGGCTCCAGCCCGGCCCAGAGGGAGCTGCAGCCCCAGCAGCCCCCGATGGCAGCACCGTGTGGGGCCCCGTGACAGACAGCACTGCCCCACGGGCTGTTATGGGGATTTTCAGCATGAAAAGGGCCCTGCGAAGGAGAACAGGCACCCCAGCCAAACGCCTGTGAGTTACAGGAGGCGCTTTCACTCACACAACAGCTGTAAAACATTGTATAAATCAGCCTGAATTATTTTATTACCCGATTATCAAAAGCAAACAAAGGGCCATGCAAGTTATTAAATATCTATGAGCGCCCCATTAAAATAAAACCCAACCATATGCCTGGAGTTGGCCCCTTGCCACCACCCTGGGATCCAGCAGAGCCACGTGGCCCGGAGGAACCAGCCAGGGACGTGCAGGGGACACCAGGGCCAGGGCTCAGCTGAATTCGGGGTCCCAGACCTGCAGGGAGGCCGTGGCAGGGCAGGGATGCTGCTCCAGGGCTGGCAAATCACCTGGGCCCTGCTCCTGCCCGGGCAGGGGAAACTGTCCCTAAAGCAGCCCTGGCTTTGTCCAGCCTGTGCTCCGCCCCTGCCTGCTCCCTGTCCGTCTGTCTGTCTGTCCATCCATCCATCCATCCCTCCCTCCATCCCTGCTCCATCCGTCCATCCATCCATCCATCCATCCATCCATCCATCCCTCCCTCCCTCCCTCCATCCCTGCTCCATCCGTCCATCCATCCATCCATCCATCCATCCATCCATCCATCATCCATCCATCCATCATCCATCCATCCCTCCCTCCCTCCCTCCATCCCTGCTCCATCCATCCATCCATCCATCCATCCATCCATCCATCCATCCATCCATCCATCCCTCCATCCCTGCTCCATCCATCCGTCCGTCCATCCATCCATCCATCCATCCATCCATCCATCCATCCATCATCCATCCAGCCCCTCATTTTGGGGTGTTTTAGGGGGGGACACAGCTCCAGCCCCTTGGTTTGGGCTATTTTAGAGCTCCAGCCCCTCCTTTTGGGGTATTTCACAGAGGACACAGCTCCAGTCCCCTGGGCAGCTCCCCTGGGCGGTTCTGCCCGCGGTAGGTGCAGCAATAACCAAACTGCCTGCCCTTATACGCATTCACCTGCCCTTATACCCATTTACCTGCCCTTACAACCATGTTTTTCCTGCCCTTTCAGAGCCCAGCCCCGCCGCAGGTGCAGCAGTTCGCGTTTCCCGGCCCGCCCGGGGGATCACACAGAGCCGGGACTGACGCCCAGCCTCGCTCGAGCCGCTCCCCGGGGACGCGCCCGCCGCGCCCGCGGTTCGATCAGCGGCGCTGGAGCGGCACCGCCGCGCAAGGGGAGGGCAAGCACGAACCGGGATGGACGCGGGGAGCGCGGCCCGGCCCCGGAGCCACCACTGGCCTGGCCGGACAGGGCCTGGGCAGGGACAACCCCTCCCTAAAACCCCAGCTCCGTGCGGGGAATAGTTCGGAATCGTTTCTCAGGAGTGTTTAGGTTGATCCCCGCCTGTTCCTGCCCCCCATCCTGGGCTGTTCCTGCCCCCCATCCTGGGCTGTTCCTGCCCCCCATCTCTGCCTGTTCCTGCCCCCCATCCCTGCCCGTTCCTGCCCCCCATCCCTGCCTGTTCCTGCCCCCCATCCCTGCCTGTTTCTGCCCCCCATCCTGGGCTGTTCCTGCCCCCCATCTCTGCCTGTTCCTGCCCCCCATCTCTGCCTGTTCCTGCCCCCCATCTCTGCCTGTTCCTGCCCCCCATCCCTGCCCGTTCCTGCCCCCCATCCTGGGCTGTTCCTGCCCCCCATCCCCGCCTGTTCCTGCCCCCCATCTCTGCCCATTTCTGCCCCCCATCCTGGGCTGTTCCTGCCCCCCATCCCCGCCTGTTCCTGCCCCCCATCCCCAGGTGTTCCTGCCCTCCATCCCTGTCCCCATTCCCTGCCTGTTCCTGCCTCCCTTCCCCGCTCCAGAACAAAGGGCAGGAGCCTTTGCCGCAGCCGCATACCAATGAGAGAGATCAATTTCGGTTTAAAGAGCCTGTTATTGGCGAGCGGGGGGAGCGGCTGGGAAGGCAGGTTTCAGTTTTAATTCTGAATTCCTCCGTTCCCCATCTCGGCAAGATTTACGCGGCTCGGCTCCCGCAGTTTATTTCCGAGCAGCGCCGCTGACTGCGAGCGTATGCGCGGCCATACATCAATTTAGTAAATGTATGTGCCAGGCTGCGCGCCCGGCACGCATCTGCTGCCGCTCCCGCCCGGCCGGCGGGCGGGGCGGGGGCTGCAAATGTCCTTAATTAGCTGCTTTCTGATGAGATCCCCGCGTCCTTCAGCCGCCGGCGCTCGCCGGGCTGCGGGGGCAGCCGGGATCGATGGCGCTGGCGGAGCGCGGAGCTCTTTGTTAGCGAATCTGCTCCTTCCCACCGAGCTGCGACGGAGCCCCGGTGCCCCCATCCCATCCATGCCAGCCCCTCCAAGGCGCCATCCCGCCGGGCCTCGGCCCCGAGGGCGTTCTGCTCCCAACCCGGGCCCTGCAGCTCCTTCCCTGTCGTTATTATGGGTACTCCCCCTCTCCATTTCTGCAGCTCCTTCCCTGTCGTTATTATGGGTACTCCCCCTCTCCATTTCTGCAGCTCCTTCCCTGTCATTATTTTGGATATCCCCCCTCTCTGTTTCTGCAGTTCCTTCCCTGTCAGGTGTTTTGGGCTCTCCCCCTCTCTATTTCCCCCCTTTTTCCGAAGTGCAAAGCCAAAGGAATAATAAGCCATTAAATCAGCTCTCGGCAGGCCAGGATCGGTGGGAACGGCGCCAAAGTCACCCGAGTGACACCAACAAGGCCCCACACGGCAGCAGATCCCGCCAGGGCCGTGCCTCGCACAGGAGCCGCCCCAGTCCCTCCCAGTGCTCCCAGTCCCTCCCAGTGCTCCCAGTGCTCCCAGTGCCCCCAGTGCCCCCCAGTGCCCCCCAGTACCTCCCAGTGCCCCCAGTGCTCCCAGTGCCCCCAGTGCTCCCAGTGCCCCCAGTGCCCCCCAGTACCTCCCAGTGCTCCCAGTCCCTCCCAGTGCTCCCAGTCCCTCCAGCGCTCCCAGTGCCCCCAGTCCCTCCAGTGCTCCCAGTGCCCCCAGTCCCTCCCAGTGCTCTCAGTGCCCCCAGTCCCTCCCAGTGCTCCCAGTGCCCCCAGTCCCTCCCAGTGCTCCCAGTGCCCCCAGTCCCTCCCAGTGCTCCCAGTGCTCCCAGTCCCTCCCAGTGCCCCCAGTCCCTCCCAGTCCCTCCCAGTGCCCCCAGTCCCTCCCAGTGCTCCCAGTGCCCCCAGTGCTCCCAGTGCTCCCAGTGCTCCCAGTGCTCCCAGTCCCTCCCAGTGCCCCCAGTCCCTCCCAGTGCTCCCAGTGCCCCCAGTCCCTCCAGTGCCCCCAGTCCCTCCCAGTGCCCCCAGTGCCCCTCTTGCCTTTTTCTCGTCATCCTCGGCCGCTTTCTTGAACTCGTGCTCGAAGGAGCTGGCCAGCTCGTTGAACAGCCCCACCTCCTCACAGTTCTTCAGGAACCGCGTCGGGGTCGGGGTCTGATCTGGGTCGGAACACCGGGAATTGGTCAGGGAGAGCAAAACCAAAAATCCCCATTTTACCACCCCAGTCCCTCAATGGGAGCCCCGGCACCGTGGGTGTCACCCCGGGGACAGCCAGTGACACTCCGGAACGGGGACAGTCATTGTGAGCTGGGTTTGTTTCTCTGGTGTTTAGTTTTGTTTTGTTTTGTTTTCCCCAAAACCCCTCCAGGGTGTCCCCTCTGTCACCCAGCAGGGACACAGAGGGACAGGAGGGACCCTGGGGTCTCTCTGCTCTGAGATTTGTGGGGTTTGGGTTCCCCCATTTTACAGAGGCTGTGGGAGCTCTGGCTGGGGCTCTGCAGAGCTCGTGGGGCTCTAATTTATTTTATTTATTTAATTTATTAACTGCAGGTTCCTAAAAGCTCAGGGAAAACTGACACCTGGGCTGAGAGGGGAAGCTGCTCTGTCAGGGCTGGCTCATCGTGCTCAAAGCACACGCAGAGACGTGAAAGCCCTTCTGGCCATAAATCCTCCAGCCTTTAATAAAAAACGGCGAGAACTTAAAAAAAAAATTAAAAAAAAAAAAACCAACCCAAACCCCACAAAACCTGATACCACCATAAAAAATAAAGGAAAAACGTGGAAGGCTGATGAAATGCAGATCAGGGGTTTATGGGGCGCAGCTGTGCCTGGCGCCCAGCCCGCCGTACCTGCGATGATGACGGAGTCGGTGCGAGCGGGGCCGAACTTGAGCGTCAGCTCGTGCTTGTGCTTGTGCACGGCCAGGTGGTCCTCGTTGGTGAACCTCTGCAAGGGAACGGGCACAGGGCGGGCGATCAATGCTCGGGGTATGGGCACAGGACGGGCACAGGACGGGCGATCAGCGCTCGGGGTATGGGCACAGGACGGGCACAGGGCGGCGATAAACGCTCGGGGTATGGGCACAGGACGGGCACAGGGCGGGCGATCAATGCTCGGGGTATGGGCACAGAATGGGCAATGAATGCTCGGGGTCATGGGCTCGTCCTATGGAGGGGGAGAGGGGCTGGAGACAATGGAGGGGGGATCTGGGGCTGTGGGAGAAGGGACAGAGGGGGACAGGGGGTGGGACAAGGGGACAGAAGGGGACAGGCTGTGGGAGCAGGGTAAGGGTTAGGGGTAAATGCAAGCAAATTCTGAACTCCAAAATGCCCACTCTGTTGCTGGCTGAGGAAGAGGCGAATTTGGCGCAATTTGGGCAACTTTTCCTGCATGGGGTGAGGGCAGAGCCGGGCCCTGCCTGCAGGTTCAGCTCCTGAGGTTTTATGGAGTGAGGGCGGGGCAGCATGTGCCCCCACCCGAACCCCAACGCCGGGGGGAGCTGCAGGATGGACCCCATCTTCAGGGAGGGCAAAACCCCATGGAGCGCTGTGGGGCTGGCTGTGGGGCCGGCTGTGGGGCTGGCTGTGGGGCAGGCTGTGGTCCGGCTGTGGGGCCGGCTCTGGGCCCGGCTCTGGGCCCGGCTCTGGGCCCGGCTGTGGGGCTGGCTCTGGGGCCGGCTCTGGGGCCGGCTCTGGGGCCGGCTGTGGGGCTGGCTGTGGTCCGGCTGTGGGGCCGGCTGTGGGGCCGGCTGTGGGGCTGGCTGTGGGGCAGGCTGTGGGGCCGGCTGTGGGGCCGGCTGTGGGGCAGGCTCTGGGCCCGGCTCTGTGGCCGGCTCTGGGCCCGGCTCTGGGCCCGGCTGTGGGGCCGGCTGTGGGGCCGGCTGTGGGGCTGGCTGTGGGGCCGGCTGTGGGGCCGGCTGTGGGGCCGGCTGTGGGGCCGGCTCTGGGGCCGGCTGTGGGGCCGGCTGTGGGGCTGGCTGTGGGGCAGGCTCTGGGGCCGGCTGTGGGGCCGGCTCTGGGCCCGGCTGTGGGGCTGGCTGTGGGGCAGGCTCTGGGCCCGGCTCTGGGCCCGGCTGTGGGGCAGGCTGTGGGGCCGGCTGTGGGGCCGGCTGTGGGGCCGGCTGTGGGGCCGGCTGTGGGGCTGCAGAGGCAGACAAAGGCTGAGCAGGGGAGCTCGGCGCGGACGGGGTTAAAGCGCAGCCCCGTAAGGCGCAGGATGGATTGCAGCTCTCCGAACAGACTGCGACAAAGCCAACGCGCCCTCCGCGCTCCGCAGCGCCCCGCGCACCGCAACAAACGTGCAGCAAACAAACGTGCAGCAGCAGAGCAGCAGCAGCAGAGCAGCAGCAGCAAAGCAGCAGCAAAGCAGCAGCAGAGCAGCAGCAGAGCAGCAACAAAGCAGCAGCACATTCCTCCCTTTCCCCTTCCCTCCCTCCCAGGCATCCCAGTCCCACCCAGAGCCACCTGCTCCTGGGGGGCTGCCCCACGGGGACACCCACCGCGGGCCTGTCCATGGCTTTATTTATGGCTCTGAGCAAATAAATCTGGGTTTTGAGCTGAGCACAGGGGGGACAATCCCTCGGTGACAGGGGACAATCCATTGGTTGCACGGGACAATCCTGTCCCTCGATGGCAGGGGACAATCCCTCGGTGACAGGGAACAATCCTGCCCCTCAATGGCAGGGGACAATTCTGCCCCTCGATAGGAGGGGACAATCCCTCAATGGCAGAGGACAATTCCTTGATGGCATGGGACACCCAGACCTTGGGGACACCCAGACTTTGGGGACACCCAGCCCTTGGGGACACCCAGACCTGGGGACACCCAGACCTGGGGACACCCAGCCCTTGGGGACACCCAGACCGTGGGGACACCCATACCTGGGGACACCCAGCCCTTGGGGACACCCAGACCGTGGGGACAGCCAGCCCTGGGCCCAGCCCCTGTCCCCAAGCTCAAGGACAAGGGGTCACACACACGCACACCGCGCGTCCTCCGGAGCTCTCCAGGTGCTCTGCCGGCCGCCCGCGATTTGGGCTCAGATTCAGAGAAATCGGAGCTGGTGGCAGAAGCGCCAGGAGGTTTTTGCCAGGCTCAGAGCCCCTCCATCTCCCCTGGCTCTGTTCCGTAACCCAACCCTAAATAAACCCCGAATCAAATTCTCGGCAGCTCGGCCAAAATCTGCCTGATCTGGGCTTGTTTTCCCTCCCCGCTGCTCTGCCCCAGCCTCCCACAAACGCTTTTTGTCCGAGCAGATTTCACGGATCCCCGAAACCTCCGAACAAAGGAGCAGGAGAGGGGGGATGCGGGAATTATTCCAGAATTCAGTAATTCGGGAACTCGGGAATCGCCCTGCCGAGGGGCCCTGCAGGGGAAGGGACACCCACGTTTCTCCGTGGTTTTGGCCCCAAAATCCCCCGGTTTTATGGAATTTGGCTGGGACGGGGCGAAGGGAGGGAAATGAACCCGGCTTTTGTGCGGGGCTGGGATGAATATTTGAATACTGAGCGGGCGGGCGGCCTCGGAAACCCGAGCACCTGAGCCGGGGGCGGGGGGAAATGAAAAAGAAGAAAATCCCCAATTCTGCCGCTCCGCTTTGCGCTGAATAAATGTGATTTTCGGGCCAGGGAGGGAAGCGCGGGAGGCGCAGCGCGGGGTTGTGTCTCCCCCAGCAGCCCCAGCCCGGCCTCGCCAACGCCAGGTTTATTTTAATCTTTCATTTTCCTTCATTGCCGGATTTTTTTTTTTTTCCCTAATTTTTTTTTTTTTTCCCCGGCACTTTGGGTGCGCCGGGCGCGTGTTACAGCTCTATTTAACATCTTTATGTGGGCTCGCAGCTCGGGAGCTCTCTCCTTCCCTGCGCAGAAATGCTCACAGACACAATATATCTTCCCGCACGCATTTCCAAACGCCCAACGCCAGAGGCTGAGTCTGGCGCTCGGGCTCTAAATCATGTCATTTTACACAGAGAGGGGGAGAGCAGGGGGGGAACGAGGGGAAAAAAATGGAATGAGTTAAAGCCACAGCGCTGGCTTTAATATTTAATCTCCTTCCATCAGCAGCTGACATGCAGCAGGGTTATTTCAGCTGCTATTTTGCGGGTGTCGGAATTAAAAAGAAGATGTTGGCTGTAAAGTCTTTGGGGCGAGGGACAGCAGCAGGGCGAGCGCTGCCAGCGGCCCTCGGGCTTTCCTGCAGCCCCAAATTCGGCGTTTTCCGCACGGAAAATGGACGGAACCGGGCCGGGCCGGGCGGGACGAACCCGCGGCGCCCCCGGGCTGTGACAGCTCCGGGATGGACGCGCTGGTCCCGAGCCGGGCCGAGCCGGGCCGAGCCGTGTGTAGCACAATGCGGGAGGGATTTGCGCCGCCGTTTAACGAGCGCGACACGAGCGACAAGGGCTCGCTCGGCTGCTCGGGGCCTTCCTGCCTTCCGAGAGCCGGGGCTGTGCGGGGCACCGGGGCATGGGGGAGCCGGGGCAGGGCTTGGCCTCGCCGGGCCCGCTCCGAGCGGATCCAGGGCCGCAATTCCCGGTGGAACCCGGCGGTACCGGGCCGCAGTTCCCGGTGGAACCCGGCGGTACCGGGCTCGGCAGGGCCAGGGAGCTGCGGGGCCGCTCAGGGCGGAATTAACGGGATTAATTAACGAGCTGTCAGCGGCGCGGGGAGGCCGAGCCCTGCTCCGAGCGTGACTCGGCGCTGGAGCCACCCTGGCCACGGGCATGGGTGACAGGGTGACACTGCCATGGTGACAGCACTGGGGCCACCCTGGTGACAACACTGAAGCCACCCCGGCCACGGGGATGGGGCTGCCATGGTGACACGGCTGGGGCCACCACCCTGGTGACAGGGCTGGGGCCACTGTGGAGACAGCGCTGGAGCCACCGCGGCCATAGGGCTGAAGCCACCCTGGTGACAGGGCTGGGGCCACTACCGTGGTGACAGGGCTGGAGCCACTGTGCTCACAGCCCCGGGGCCACCCTGGTGACAGCGCTGGGGCCGCCGAGCCCTTGGGGACACGGCCCTGAGCCACCCGAGCACGGAGGGACGGCGGGCAGCAGCGGCAGCGGAGACTGCACTGCGGAGCGGGAGGGAAACGATGCAGGGCGAGCGCGGGCTGAGCTCAAAGTCACCGCCTGGAAACGCCGCCACCCTCTGCGCTCGGGGCTGCACAGACGCTCCTGCTCATTGCCATTCCGGGCGCACGGTGGGGTCAGGGTGACCCCATGGGCAAGGGGGCCCCGCGTGGCTGTCCCGGGTGTGCTGTGACCCCGCGTGGCTGTCCCGGGTGTGCCGTGGCCAGGATGACAGTCCCGGGTGTGCCGTGACCCCGGCTCCATCTCCCATCTCCCATCTGAGCAATGCCCGGTAATTCCCTCCTCCCCGGCCGCGCGGATTAATGAATTAATTCACTAATGTGCCCCAAGTGCCCCAATCTCGGTGATTCACGGCAGGGGGGACAGCGGCAATCCCCGAGCCTCGTTCCACCGGAGGGAAGGAGCACGGCAATGACCGAGCCCCGTTCCACCGGAGGGAAGGAGCACGGCAATGACCGAGCCCCGTTCCACCGGAGGGAAGGAGCACGGCAGTCACCGAGCCCCGTTCCACCGGAGGGAAGGAGGTGTCGGTGCGGGGCCAGCGCCGCGCACACGCTCGGCACGGTACAGCCCAGCCCCGCACGGACAAACGGAGCCGTCTGTCCGTCTGCCTCTTCCAAAGGGACCCAACCTCACAAGGACAAACGGAGCCGTCTGTCCGTCTGCCTTTTCCAACCGGACCCGTGCCGCCGCCCACAGAGGCTCCGATTTTGGGGGCCGGGGGTGCTCGGGGCCGCTCCCCACGGCCGGAGCAGGGACGGGAAGCGGCTCCGATCCCGGTGCTGCCGGGGGATGGAGGAGCAGGAGGAGGAGGAGGGAGGAAGGAGCAGCTCAGGAAGGAAAACCAGGCCGGGAAAGGCGCGGGGAGAGCTCGGGCTCCACGGCGGGGCCGCGTTTTTCCAGGGAAAAGCGGGAGGGGAGGAAGAGCCGGGGCCATGGAAGGGAGGAAGAGCCGGGTCCATGGGGAGCAGAAAGGGAGGAAGAGCCGGGTCCATGGAGAGCGGGAGGGGAGGAAGAGCCGGGTCCATGGGGAGCAGAAAGGGAGGAAGAGCCAGGTCCATGGAGAGCGGGAGGGGAGGAAGAGCCGGGGCCATGGAAGGGAGGAAGAGCCGGGTCCATGGAGAGCGGAAAGGGAGGAAGAGCCGGGTCCATGGGGAGCAGAAAGGGAGGAAGAGCCGGGTCCATGGAGAGCGGGAAGGCTCCAGCAGCTCCCGGGGTGCATTTGGAGCCATTCCCACCCTGCAGCTGCCCCCAGCTAAAACCGCAGCGAGATTTAAACCCTGAGATGGCGATTTTGGCTCTGGCGGCTCCAGGGACGCTGCTGTGTCTCTGCCTTTCCCTTTAAAACGCTGCTCCCTCCTGCCCCGTGATTGATGCCGGGTCCTTCCTTGTGCGGAAAAAAAAAGAGAGGAATAACAATAATAATCACGCTGTGGGCAGCGCTGGGTGAGGAATCCCCGGCCCAGCAGCCCCACGGAGCATTGTGCAAAGCACCACAATTGAGATTTTCCCCCTTTTTTCCCCTGTTTGTTCAAATATTTTTTTTTTTCCTTTTTTCGGTAGGTTACTGCCCAAAGTTCCCCGCAATTTCACACAAAGAGCCGAGCGGGTTCCGGAGCCCACCCCATCCCACCGCCATCCTCCTTGGCCAGAAGGGCAGAGCGTTTAGCGGGGAGGAGGTAAATAATTTAATTTACATTTCTATGGCTTCGCTCATCCCCAAGGGCTCCTCCGGCACGGCCCCCTCCTGGATGCAGGTGTTGGGCAGGGGGAGGAAGCATCTGGCGCGGTGCGTGAGGAGCCAAGGACGGCCGGGGCGAAATCCTCCGCCCGCTCCGCACCCCGCGCCCTTCTCCCTTCTCATTCTCCCCCTGAATTTCAGCGGGATCGCCCCGGGCAGAGCCGGGCGCAGGGAGCGGAGCCGGGACGGGGCACGGGGCGATGCCGAGGGACCCCTCACACCAAACCCAGGGAACCTCCGGGCTTTGGGGAGGAGCGGATGGGCGGGCTGGGCTGGGGAGCACCTGGGCAGGAGCAGCGCCGTGGTTCGCACACCTGGGCACAGCTGGGCACAGCTGGGCACAGCTGGCCCCACGGAGCGGATCCCCAAAACCCCACTGGATGGGTTATTTTAAATCCCCAAATCCCCGCGGGATGGGGATTTTTGGATTCCTAAAACCTCACGCATTGGGGTTTTTAAATCCCCCAAACCTCACGGATTGGGTTTTTTTGTACCCCCAAAACCCTTCGGGATTGGGGTTTTTTGTACACCCAAACCCCGCGCGATGGGATTTTTTAAATCCCCAAAACCCTTCGCGATTGGGGATTTTTGTACCCCAAAACCCCGCGCGATAGGATTTTTTAAATCCCCAAAACCCTTCAGGACTGGGGTTTTTTTGTACCCCAAACCCCGCGGGCACGCCGCGCTGCCCGAGCCCGGCGGAGCGCTCTGAGGCGCCGCTCTCCCGTCCGCCCGAGCGCGGTGATTAACAGATTAACCGCCGGTTGTTAATTACGGCAGCCCCGAGCCGGGGGAGCGGGCCCGTGCGCACCGGGCTGAGCCGGGCTGAGCCGGGCCCGCTCCCCCGGGAGCCGCTCGGGTGTGAATGGCGGGGCCGCGGGGAGCGCCGGCACCGGGGAGGCCCCGGGCGACCTCGGGGGAGCCGTGGATCCCCGGGTGGGTGCGGAGGGCCCCGGGGAGGGGGCTCGGACCCCCAGCGCCCCGGCGGCTGCGGGGCCGCGCGCGGAACCAGGCGGGGAACAAAGGGAACTTTGTCACGGCCCGGTAACAAAGGCACTCACGGCCCCTTCCCCAAGCGTCGGCTCCACGACCCCAAAATGAATTTTAACCCAAATGACGACGCCAAAACAAACCCTAAGCCAAACAAACCCTAACCCAGACAAACCCTGACCCAAATGTGGGCTCTGCGACCCCAAAACAACCCCTAACCCAAATGCCATGGCCCCAAAACAACCCCTAACCCAAACAACCCCTAACCCAAATGTGGGCTCCATGACCCCAAACGAGCCCCTAACCCAAACCAACCCCTAACCCAAACCGGGCTCCATGACCCCAAAGGAGCCCCTGACCCAAACGTGGGCTCCGCGGGCCCGGCCGTGCCCGAGCACCGCCGTGGCTCAGCCCCGACCTTGGCACTCTCCCCGAGCACCCGGAGCACGCCCGGCCCCGTTCGGCTTTCCAGGCCCTGCGATGGCGATTTCCTTCAATTGAGAGCGACATTGGGAATGCGCCCACCCATTCACGGCGCGCAGCCGCCGCTGCTGATGGCTTTATGGCCTGGAAAGGGTTTGTGCGGGGATTTGTGTGGGGATTTATCTCCTGGGGAAGCTGCAGCACAGCAGCAGCTGCCTGGGAAGGGCAGCGGGTCAGACACAAAGAGAATTCCAGTCACTCAGGGCTTCGGGGTTTGTCCCCTCTAAAGGAGTTTCCATTCCTGTACAAACCTCACTTCTGCGCCTCCATTCCTGTACAAACCTCACTTTTGTGCCTCCATTCCTGTACAAACCTCACTTTTGTGCCTCCATTCCTGTATAAACCCTCGTTTTTGTGCCTCAACTCCTGTATATAACCTCATTTTTGTGCCTCCATTCCTGTATAAACCTCATTTTTGTGCCTCCATTCCTGTATGAAAACCCATGTTGTGCCTCCATTCTTGTATAAAATCTCGTTTTTGTGCCTCTGTTCCTGTACAAACCCTCGTTTTTGTGCCTTTTCCTGGCTGTTCTGGCCATCCCGCAGCTCCCCTCCCTGCCGCTGTTCCCATCCCGCCGCATTCCCGGCCCGGAGCTCAGCGCTGCGGTAATTAACGCTTTAGAAAGGAGATGGGCAGCAGCAGCAGAGCAGCAGCAGCAGCATCAAACCCCGGCGCTCGCTCCTGTGCCTCTCGGAGGAGCCACCTGTTCTGCGGAGCGGGGATTTATGGGCCATTACCGCGGAGCTGCTGCTGCCTCCCTGATGAGGCTCTCGGTGACCTCCTCTCCCCGCAGATTTACGGTTTATCCCGGCACACGGCTCCATCCTGCAGCTCCCGACCCCTCTTTATTCCCCAAAACTGTTTGTTTCCAGGAGGTGCTGGGTGTTCCCGGCCAGGGCTCACGTTTTCCTTGCCTTTCGGGGCTCTCGGTGGCCTCCTCTCCCCACAGATCTACGGTTCAGCTCCCCGACCCCTCTTTATTCCCCAAAACCGTCTGTGCTCAGGAGGCGCTGGGTGTTCCAGGTTTTCCTTGCCTTTCGGGGCTCTCGGTGACCTCCTCTCCCCGCAGATTCACGGTTCCTCCGGCACCCTCCCGTGCCTGCCTCCATCCTGCAGCTCCCAGCCCCTCTTTATTCCCCAAAACTGTCTGTTTTCAGGAGGTGCTGCGTGTTCCCGGCTTCCCTTGCCTTTCTCCATTCCCCCACCAGGAGGGCTGAGCCCACAATTGCTTGTTTCAGCAAACCCCGACCCGATCCCGCACCATTCCCATTCCCATTCCCTCCCGGCTGCTCTCGGCTCCCCAGTCACGTCCCGGCCGCCCCAAGCCCTCCCTCCTGCCGCAGACACAGCCCCGAACCCTCCCCGCAGCTTCCCCCGCAGCCACGGCGAGGAGCCGCCGGTGCAGCCGTGCGGAAACACAAAGCCAAGGTCAGCAGAGCCACCCCTGGGGAGCCCGAGCCGCTCCCGCTGCCCCCGCTCGGGCTGCAGGCAGCGAAACCTCGCAGGAGCGCTGCAACTGCGCTCGGCAGCGCTGCAACTGCGCTGGGATGGGAGCTGCACACACCCAGGCTGGGCAGGGAGCGCTGGAATTGTGCTGGGATGGGAGCTGCACACCCGGGCTGGGCAGGGAGCGCTGCAACTGTGCTGGGATGGGAGCTGCACACCCAGGCTGGGCAGGGAGCGCTGCAACTGTGCTGGGATGGGAGCTCTGACACCCAGGCTGGGCAGGGAGCGCTGCAACTGTGCTGGGATGGGAGCTGCACACCCGGGCTGGGTAGGGAGCGCTGGAATTGTGCTGGGATGGGAGCTGCACACACCCAGGCTGGGCAGGGAGCGCTGGAATTGTGCTGGGATGGGAGCTGCACACCCGGGCTGGGCAGGGAGCGCTGCAACTGCGCTCTGGAGCTCGGCGGATGGGAGCTCTGACACCCAGGCTGGGCAGGAGGAACTGCAGGGGTGCTGCAGGGCAGGGAGAGCTCAGGGCTGAGCCCTGGGCACTGCAGGGCATCGGGAAAGGCTCATTCCTGAATTCTGAGCACTGCAGGGCACTGGGATAAACCGAATTACCAAATTCCCGGCGCTGCAGGACACAGGGAAAGGCTCACCCTGAATTCCCAGCACTGCAGGGAAAGGCTCACCCCGAATTGCCGGCACCGGGAAAGGCTCATTCCCGAATTGCCGGCACCGGGAAAGGCTCACCCCGAATTGCCGGCACCGGGAAAGGCTCATTCCCGAATTGCCGGCACCGGGATCACCTCCGGGTGACTCCGCAGGCTCTCTGGAAGGGCCGGAGCCGCACAACAAAAGGGACGGGGAGGGAAAAGCGCTCGCGGAGCCACCGCAGCAGCGCTGCCCTCCAAGCAAGCCTGGCTGGGGCCTCATTCCCTCCTCATTCCCTCCAACCAAGCCGGGATGCGGCTTCATTCCCCAAACGAGGGGGTTGAGACCTGGCTCTGTCCCCTTGTCTGTAGCCGGGGGATGCTCTGGTGACCACCAAACCCTCCCTGCCTGCAGACATTCCGGCTCACAAACACCCCCAGGACAAACACCCCAAACCCCAAACCCTTGCAGACATTCCCTTTTACAAATACCCCCAGGAAAAACACCCCAATCCCCTCCCGGCTCCTTGTGCACTGCCACAAAACCAGCCCAGCCCAGCCCAGCCCAGCTCCTCTCGCACAAATCTTTATTGTCTGCATCTCTATTCCCTGCGGGGATTTTAGGACTGTAATGTTTTTATTGTTTTAATCCGGCATATAAAAATTAAAAAAAAAGAAAACCGCTCGAGCGGAGCAGCTGGGCCGGGCGCGGGCAGGGCGGCCGCGGCGCTGCAGCATCAAGCAGGTGTCGGTGCTAAAGTGGCGCTGGGGCTCGGGCTCTGGGCAGGATCAGGGCTTTGGGCAGGATCGGGGCTGCAGCATCGAGCAGGTGTCGGTGCTAAAGTGGCGCTGGGGCTCGGGCTTTGGGCAGGATCAGTGCTGGAGCATCGAGCAGGTCTTTGTTAGAGCGGCGCTGGGGCTCGGGGCTCTGGGCAGGATCGGGGCTGCAGCATCGAGCAGGTGTCGGTGCTAAAGTGGCGCTGGGGCTCGGGCTCTGGGCAGGATCAGGGCTTTGGGCAGGATCGGGGCAGGATCGGGGCTGCAGCATCAAGCAGGTGTCGGCGCTAAAGTGGCGCTGGGGCTCGGGGCTCTGGGCAGGATCGGGGCTCTGGGCAGGATCGGGGCTCCGGCATCAAGCAGGTGTTTGTTAGAGCGGCGCTGGGCTTGGGGCTCTGGGCAGGATCAGGGCTTTGGGCAGGATCGGGGCTCTGGGCAGGATCGGGGCTCCGGCATCAAGCAGGTGTTTGTTAGAGCGGCACTGGGCTTGGGGCTCTGGGCAGCACTGAGGGCCAAAGCCCAGCCCGGGGCAGCGCTGGAGCCCGGCCCGGACTCTGGCCTTCAGGAAAAACCCCAAATGTGGGTTTGGTTCCTCTGCTGAGCCCCCCATGCACAGCCCTTTGTGCGGACGGGAGGACGCGGAGCCAGCCCCGAGCGCCCGCCCCGCTCCTGCCGCACTTCAGCCCCATTTACGGATCCTAAAGCGCTTTATGGACCCCGAACCCCCTTTGTGGATCCTAAAGCCCTTTACTGACCCCAAACCCCCTTCTTGGACCTAGAACCCCCTTTATGGACCCTGAACCCCTTTACGGACCCCAAATCTCCTTTACTGACCCCAAACCCAACCTCAAGAAAAGCTCTCACACACAGCAGCAAGAAACTGAGGGCGACAACGTCAGCAATAAAAACCCCAGAAAGTAAAAACCACCCGAGTGAAAGCCCCACGTGTTTCTGTAGAAACACAGGAATTCAAGGGGCTTTTTCACCCTGTGCCGACAGTTCTGCACCCTGGTGCTCAGGACACGCCATGTCCTGTCTGCCTGCACTCCGGTGCTCCCAGTACTCCCAGTAATCCCAGTGTCCCCAGTGCTCCCAGTGTCCCCCAGTACTCCCAGTGTCCCCAGTGTCCCCCAGTACTCCCAGTGTCCCCAGTATCCCCAGTATCCCCAGTGTTCCCAGTGTCCCCAGTGTCCCCCAGTATCCCCAGTGTCTCCAGTGTCCCCAGTATCCCCAGCGCTCCCAGTGTCCCCAGTATCCCCAGTGTTCCCAGTGTCCCCCAGTATCCCCCAGTGTCCCCAGTGTCCCCCAGTGTTCCCAGTGTCCCCCAGTATCCCCAGTACTCCCAGTGTCCCCCCGTGTCCCCAGTGCTCCCAGTGCCCCCAGTGTCCCCCAGTATCCCCAGTGTCCCCCAGTATCCCCAGTGTCCCCAGTATCCCCAGTATCCCCAGTGTCCCCAGTATCCCCAGTGTCCCCCAGTATCCCCAGTGTCCCCCAGTATCCCCAGTGTCCCCCAGTATCCCCAGTGTCCCCAGTATCCCCAGTATCCCCAGTGTCCCCAGTATCCCCAGTGTCCCCCAGTGTCCCCAGTATCCCCAGTGTCCCCAGTATCCCCAGTGTCCCCCAGTGTCCCCAGTATCCCCAGTGTCCCCCAGTATCCCCAGTGTCCCCAGTGTCCCCAGCGCTCCCGCTGCCGCATGGATCCCGCGGCTGCCGCAGAGGGGCGGAGCGGCCTCCGCAGCCAACAAAGCGTCCTTGGGAGAAAAAAGAGCGGATTTGGGGCTGGCGGCGAGCGGGGCAGCGGCTCGGGAGCCCAGCGCCGATCGTTTGGGTGTTTCAGTAACAGCAGGGCACGGGAAAAGCCGCCGGTCCCTCCTGCAGCCGCGGAACCACCGCGGGGAAGGAACCGAGCCCCGGGGAAGGGACAGAGCCCCGGGGAAGGGACAGAGCCCCGGCAAATTCCCCATTCCTCCCTCAGACTGGGCTTTAAACCGCGAAGTGACAGCTTGGCTGGGCTTTGGACACGGAGTTTACAGAAAATCCTGCGAACCCGGCAGGTTTTTGAGGCTGGATAAATCCTGTCCCCCCAGCGCCAGCCCTGCTGATGCCGGGATATCCGCGATGCCGATAACGAGCTCTTTGTCAGCGCTGCTGCTGCTCCCAGCAATCGGTGATTTGTTCTCACAGTAAAATAAAAAGGATTTACGGTTGTCTCAGAGCAGCAGGCTTCGAAACCAAACAGCCTTGACTCCAAAACGCTGGGTTTAACGCCGGGAAATATTGCACTTGCCAGGAAAACACCCAGGGCTGGCGAGGGGGAGGAAAAGCTCAGAGCCGAGGGCTCGGCAGCTCCGGCTGCGCTCCGAGACCCTCCCTGCCCGGCCAGGCAGCCACAGCCCCATTTCCGAGGGTTTTGGGGACAAACAGCACGCAGGATTTGCAGCTCCCGAGAGAAACCCAGCCCAGGCCCAGCTCTGAGCCGGGCGCAGGCTCCGGCTTTGGTTCAGAGCAGCTCTGTGCTCCCCCTGAGCCCAGGAGCAGCAGGAATGCTGAGCCTGGCTCAGCCCAAACCGGGCTGAGCCACCTGGGGCCAGTGTCACCTGGGGCCAGTGCCAACCTGAACCCAGTGCCAACCTGAACCCAGTGCCAACCCGCTCAATGTCACCCTGAACCCAGTGCCACCCCGGGCCAGTGCCACCCTGGGTCAGTGTCACCAACCTGCTCAATGTCACCCTGAAGCCAGTGCCACCCCGGGCCGTGCACCCCTCAGAAGGGAGCAGGCAGAAGCCTGGCCGGGCTCTGCAGCAGAAATCCTTCCCTGCAAGGACACTGCGGCACCGCAGCGAGCTCCAGCCTCATCCCGGCTCGTTCCCAAACTCATTCCCAAACTCATTCCCAGCACATTCCCGGCTCGTTCCCAGCACATTCCCAAACTCATTCCCAAACGCGTTCCCAGCACACTCCCGGCTCACCCCGGTGTTCCCAGGAGCCCGGCAGGGCTGGGGACTCTCCCAGGGCACGATCCGGGGCTGGTGCCCCTCGGAGCCTCAGGAAACCGGGGCTGGCCCCGGCTCCGGGACGGAATTTGGGACACTGCCCGGCCCCATGTCCAGCCCCATGTCCAGCCCCAGTGTCCAGCCAGAATTCAGGACACTGCCTGGCCCAACTGTCCAGCCCCACTGTTGTGTCCAGCCCCATGCCCAGCCCCAGCCCCACTGCCCAGCCCCACTGCCCAACCCAGCCCCATTGTCCAGTCCCAGCCCCATGCCCAGCCCCATTGCCCAGCCCCATTGTCCAGTCCCAGCCCCATGCCCAGCCCCATTGCCCAGCCCCAGCCCCATGTCCAGCCCCAGCCCCATTGCCCAGTCCCAGCCCCATGCCCAGCCCCATTGCCCAGCCCCAGCCCCATGCCCAGCCCCATTGCCCAGCCCCATGCCCAGCCCCATTGCCCAGCCCCAGCCCCATGCCCAGCCCCATGCCCAGCCCCACTGTTGTGTCCAGCCCCACTGTTGTGTCCAGCCCCATTGCCCCATGCCCAGCCCCAGCCCCATGCCCAGCCCCATGCCCAGCCCCAGCCCTCCCCGTGCCACCCGGGGCCGTGTCCCGCCCGCGCTCCCGCCACAGAAACGCTTCCAAGAAGTGCCAAGGAATCCCGGCCAGAGGAATGATAAAGATTTTAACTTACAGGAAATGCTGCTATTAAATAATATTTAAGTCTTAATTATATTTTAAACCGGCCATTTTAGAAAAAAAGAAGTTCTATTACGGCGCTTTTGTAGTTAAAGGTCTGTCAACATTTCCATTTTAAACCTTCATTTCTAGGGGGTTTATAATTTGGCCATAAAAATTCATTCTAGGCTGGAACTTGGCAAACAGGGGCTCAGCCTAGGAGCAATATTTTTTATTATCCAATTTGGTTTAAATTGGTTTGGCCGTTTTTAAGTTATAGGAGTGTAAAAAATAAACGTTTACTGGTTTCAGATGCCTTCCCAAGCTTATTATTATTCAAAATTAGCCTTCCCCCTGCCCACCTCCAAAAACACCTTGGGCGAGAGGCGGGGGAGCCGGCCGGGCTGTGCTGGCAGCCCCGAGATACGGCCCAAATTCAGCCAATTCCTGCTTCTCCTGCCAGGAGCGCCTCCGGAGCTCCTGCAGCCGCCCCGCTGCCCTGCAGGGATGCAGCAGCTGCCACCGTGCAGGGCCTGCAGCTCCTGCAGCTCCCACCCCTGCAGCTCAATGCAGCTGCTGCCACCGTGCAGGGCCTGCAGCTGCTGCCACAGGAGCCGCTCCCAGTCTGCACACTGCAGGTCCCACACTGGAACTCTCAAACTGGAAACTCCACACTGGGAACCCCAAACTGGGAACGCCAAACTGGGAACGCCAAACTGAAAACCCCAAACTGGGAATCCCAAACTGGAAACGCCAAACTGGAAACTCCAAACCGGACACCCCAAACTGGGAACACCAAACCTGGAACGCCAAACTGGAAACCCCAAACCGGACACCCCAAACTTGGAACGCCAAACCGGGAATGCCAAACTGGGAACCCCACACTGGGAACGCCAAACTGGGAACCCCAAGTTGGAAACCCCACACTGGGAACTCCGAACTGGACACCCCACACTGGGAACCTCAAACTGGGAATCCCACACTTGGAATCCCACACAGGACACCCCAAACTGGACACCCCACACAGGACAGCCCGGAGCAGCCAAGGCCGGGGGGCACGGTGCCACCCCACAGCAGTGCCAGGGTGAGCTCCCCGCTGCCTGGCAAGGGGAAAGGGCTGCTCTCCCCTGTCAGGCCCCAAAATTCAGGGGTGAATAAAGGGGACAACGCTCACGGTCTGGGCTCTCCCCTCTCAGACCCCATAAAGGGAATAACCCTCACGGTCTGGGCTGCTCTCCCCTCTCAGACCCGATAAAGGGAACGATCCACACAGTTTGGGATGTTGTCCCCTCTCCAGACCCCACAAAAGGAATAACCCACACGTTTTGGGCTGTTCTCCCCTCTCCAGACCCCGTACAGGAAATAACCCACATGTTTCGGGCTGTGCAGCGGCTCTGCCCCTCTCCAGACCCCACAAAAGGAATAACCCACACGTTCTGGGCTGCTCTCCCCTCTGCAGACCCCACAAAGGGAACGACCCACACAGTTTGGGATGTTCTCCCCTCTCCAGACCCCATAAAGGAAATAACCCACACGTTTTGGGCTGCACAGCCCCTCTGCCCCTCTCCAGACCCCACAAAGGGAACGACCCACACGTTTTGGGCTGCTCTCTCCTCTCCAGACCCCACAAAGGGAACGACCCACACAGTTTGGGATGCTGTCCCCTCTCCAGACCCCATAAAGGAAATAACCCACACGTTCTGGGCCGCGCAGCCCCTCAGCCCAGCCCAGGCAATGGCAGCAGCAGCCCGGGCCCCATCCATTACCGGGCAATAGAGATTTAAGGGATAATGGCCATGGCAGCAGAGTATACAAAGCAATAAACTGCTTTTGAGCTTGGTTAAATGCCAAGCGATGCCGAGGCTCCACGCCATAAACATTATTTCTATTATATGACAAGATAAGAGGATACAATAAACCGGCAAGAAGGGAGAGGGGAAAAAAATAAAAAATCATTTTCTGGCCTGGTGAAAAGTTCTGGGCTCGGCGTTTCCTGGACGCTGCACAAAGCAGCACCTCCGAGCAAGGGTTTGGGGGAATAAATTGGCAAATTAAGGGGGGTTTAAAAAGCAAACTACTGTCTGAGGAAATGGCCTGGATAACTGGAGCTCTGCAATTGGGGCTGCAGGATGATTTGTGTGCCCTGCAAAGGGAAACGCTGTGGAGGGCAGGGCTGGGGAAGCCGTGCTCCCTGCTCAGGATATTCAGTATATTCTGCATATTCTGTATACTCAGTATATTCAATATATTCAGTATATTCAATATATTCAGTATATTCGGTATATTCTGTATATTCTATACATTTGGTATATTCTGTATATTCAATATATTTAGTATATTCAGTATATTCTGTATATTCAATATATTCAGTATATTCAGTATATACAGTATATT